>NW_024704742.1:49078696-49678696 GCF_018977255.1 Callorhinchus milii
TTTTAGAGAAAAAAAAGGAGAAAAATTCTGTTTCCTGTTAACTTCAGTGTGTTTTAGAGCAGTTGCAGGAAATACTGTGTGTGTGTGTGTGTGTGTGTGTATAGGATGCGACTCTAACCTTTCAGTTATCAGCACTGAAACCACAAGTGTGCACCCTCCTGAACAACGAATCGTTGCAAAACATTTTTAGTACTTTTTTTTTCAAAAAAAAATTACAATTCCCAACAGGTAAGAGAGGTATTTCCAAACGTGGTGTGTAGTTCCGTTCGAATCCATTGCATTACAATGTAAAGAGAGGACTGTAATGCAAACCTAAACCGTTAGCATTATCATCATCTTGAATTCGTGCGAAATTGGAGGAGCCTCTGTTAAAATTGTGGTGTGCTTAAATATGTCAAATCATACAGAAAGATCAGTGGTTATTTTGTCTCGTTGCTGGTGCTGCTCTCAATGATCAGTTGCAGTGCTTACTCTGAGCCCTGCTCTTTGCAAATACCCCCAACGCTGTACTGTGCTGTTCCTCCTTATGTGACGAGAGTGAGGTCAGTTTCACAGTAACGTTTTATGCTGTAGATTTTTGCATTTTGAAAAATGTGTTTTTTTTTTAAAAAAAATTAAGAAACTCATGCGCTACTGGGATTTCCAGAGTCTGCAAGTAACGTGGAGGAGGTTAAATAACGTGGAAGCTTAGGCAAACGTGAAGGAGCGACGAGATGGGAGTGAGCGCAGACAAGCAGTGTTGCTGAGAGCACACAAGGAAGCCACCATGACTGATTTCCTCTTAAAGACTGTTTATAGA
Organism: Callorhinchus milii; assembly: GCF_018977255.1. Taxonomy (NCBI): domain Eukaryota; kingdom Metazoa; phylum Chordata; class Chondrichthyes; order Chimaeriformes; family Callorhinchidae; genus Callorhinchus; species Callorhinchus milii. Next base: position 49,079,496 of record NW_024704742.1, read on the forward strand.
TAGGCAATGTAATTGCAAGATGTCTCTGGGAATTAGGAATGAAGGACATTTCAAATGCACAAATAAGAAGGAAACTCCCCACAGAGGGGACAATCGATAATGCTGGGACATCAGACCACAACCTGTATTATGTATATATATATATATACACAACTCCTTTCACGAGAATGAACATCTCAAAAGCACTTCACAAATATGAGAAGTGGGAAAAAAGGGAGAATATGTATAACACTATAGTTAACTATACTAGAGCAGGAGGTAACCTTAAGCATGAATCTGTCTCTATGAACAGGATATTCCCTTGCAGACCCAAAGTATTTTCAAACCAATTTCAAATGCTTTCATCTTTTGATAGGATTCAGAATGTAGAACAATTTAAATCTAATACAATAGAATAAAGTTTGTGGCATTTCATAATCTGCTATGGAAGATGTCTGCAATGATCTTTATCTTACTTGGAAGCCATTGACTTAGTTACCTACTCCTTATCTATGGACTTAGTGACTTAGTTACCTACTCCTTATCATGGAGTCCTGTAGCTCAGTGGTTAGAGCACTCGCCTCGCAATTGAGAGATCTGGGTTCGATTCCCCGCAGGGTGAAATGTTGGGGAAGTTTCCTTCCTCCACATGCCTCTGTTTACCGAGCAGTAAGGAGGAACCCAGATGTTAGTCGATTGGCGATTGGGGTAATAATTCCTTCAAAAAGATAAATAATAATAAATTGGTCACTCAATCCACAACTGTTTGTAGGACATTGCTGTGCGCAATTGGCTGCCGCATTTCGCCCACAAAATATACAATCAATTCACTTTACAGCATATTCTGTGAAGTGCTTTGAGATGTCTCGAAGATGTGATAAGGCGCTATATCAAATGCAAGAATTATCTTGCATTTTCAACAATTTCAGATCATAACAGCTCACCTTGCCCCTCTCCCTCTTCCATGACAATCACCAGATCATCTGGGTCCCAGACACACCTTTTCTCTCTCTGGTCTGCCTGTTTTGTTGCAATTCCGCCCCCCACCACTTTGTTCTGCAGTATTAACACTCCTAACCCCTGCTTTGTTGCAATCCCCCCTTTATTTTGCATCATTAACACCTCTTTAATCCATCATCCCCTGTCCTCTACCCCATTTTCTTCTTTGTCTTCCTTGCCCTGCCTCCCCCCTCTCTGTTAGCCCTTAAAAGCCTCTCCCTCCCAACGTGCTCCCAGTTCTGATGAAGGGTCATGGACCCGAAACATTAACCCACTTTCCTTTCTTCATAGATGCTGCCTGACCTGCTGAGTGTTCCCAGCGACTTCTGTTTTTGTTTCAGATTTCCAGCATCTGCAGTATTTTGCATTTTTACACGGATTATTATTTTTATTCTTATCTAAGATTGCAATGGAATGTTGGAACTAAGTCATTTCACTGTGACGGTCTTGATAGTCTGGTTCCTGAGTCAGGTAGGTACGCAATATTCCAGGGCACTGCTGGTGACAGACCAGCTAGCATCGTTCATCGGGAGGACTTGAAGTGGCAGACTGGTCATTGCTGGCAGGGGTTCTTCCCACTTGTGTAAACCCTTTGAGCCAAGGCCCTAATGGTTAGGAACCCTACCTGGATAAGCAGTGAGAAGCTTGCCAGACAGTGATTTCAATGATAAGCTATGTCGGTTTAGCTGATTAAATTCCAGCAGTACCCCAACGCACACTCTGGGGTCTCCAAGTCCTCTTGCCAATTTGTGCCTAATAATCTCCAGAATTAGATAAACAAGATATATCACTCGAGGGAGAGAGTTCAAATTCCATTCTAAGCACAGGGTGATTTCCAAGTGTAGCTAGTAAACATATGTGAAGCTCTCAGTGTGGTTTGGATACTCTTAAGCATGGTAATAATTTTCTGCATGCGTCAGACAAGCAGCTGACCAAAAAGAATGCTAATACTTAAAATCATCAGATCTGCCAAGATTCAATACTTGGGTACACTTGTCACAATAACAACTTGCATTAAATAACCCCTTCATACAACTAGCATTGGAGCACTTAACAAAATAGTTGTTTCCAGTGGGGAGAAAGGGGATAACTGTTTCTGGAACCTGAAGTGCTTCTGGGTGCAAGTCAGCTAGGATGGCATATATTAGAGAGGATGCACTCCATTTTGCTGCTTCAGTTTCGTTCTGCCTTTTATGGAAACAATCTTGGTAAAATCTGGCAACTTTTTCCAATGACTCATTTCCTGTAATGCACAAGATTAAGAAAAACAGAAGGGTATTTCTGTGAAGTACAATTTGGAAAGTGATTAAACTGTAATAGAGATCCCTATCTGCTTCTGCAGCAGATGATACATTTGATAACAATCAATGGGTATTCCATAATGGACTACCAAGTTCAAGAGGGAATTAAACAGCTATTTGCTGCTAAATCAATCGTTGGATACAAAACAGAGAATTGTTAAACTTTTTTGAATGTTTTATTTTGACCCGCTGGGCATCTGACACATTTAGAAACCCATAAGAAATACTAGACGATAAACAGACCAAGGTCCATCTAGTTCGCCTTTCACCTTCCTGGCGGTCGCATGCACATGTCCCAAACTACCTATGTACTGTATCCCATAATGTTAAAAGAAAACTATCTATTCTGTGTTTGAAAGAATCAATACTTCCTGCTTCAACCGTCTCCCTAGCGAGCCTGTTCCCAGGTTCACTATTCGCTCACTGAAATAGTGCTATGTAGATTTGTTCTGAATTTACCCCCTTCAATCGCAGGCCGTGTCCTCTGGTTTTACTATTCTGGACAAGTTGAAACAGCGTGTCATGATCCATATTGTCTTACCCCTTTAGAATCTTAAAGACAGCAATCATGTCGCCTCTCAATCTTCTCTTTTCCAGAGTGAACATGCCCAATTCACTTAGTCGTTCCTCATAGTCCAGTCCCTCTATTCCCTCTATCATTCTGGTTGCCCTCCTCTCTATCCTCTTGATTTCTCCCATATCCTTTTTGTACTGCGGTGACCAGAACTGTACATAGTACTCTTAAGTAGTCTCCCCAAAGATTCATACAACATCCAAAGCAAACTACTAAAAGTTCCACATTGCATGGGAATTTGCCTTCTCTCCCCTAGAGGGGTGCACCCTGCTTACCTTATCCCCAAAAATATTAGTTACAGGTAGGCAAGAGCCAAGGTTTGGGGAATCCGAAGTTTGCATTGGGGGTATTGCTGGAGCTGGAGTTTAACCATCTAAATACACAGTCACCACACCTTACAATAAATCTTGTGAAGCAATTTGACAAGATTTATTGTAAGGTAAATTTCCTCCAGAAATGAAAATTGCTATATCAAATGCAGGAGTTATTATTATTAAAACAACTTTAAATGTTGCCATAGCGAGCACTGTTTGGCAGGCTTTGATTGCTTGTCCAGCTTGAACCATAACTACCCATAAAGTTTGCAGCATTAACTGGAGGAGAGTAGGAAGAATACCTGTCCCCTGTGATTGATCTGCTGCTCCAAGTATGCTGATGAACCAAGCCTCAGTGCTTTTAGCATCTACTTGATACATATCTGCCTTCAGTCTGGTGGGAAGACTCCTGCATGACAACTTGTGATGTGCTAGCCACCTTGACAGTCTGGAGATCCAAGTCCAATACTGTGTTCGAAATTTACTCAACACCAACTGCTTAATCAAGGTCCTCATGTGAGGGGCGTCGACAGAGAGATTTGCCCACCATGAAGTCAACTTTGCCTCTTGGGAACTGAGCGATAGATCTATGTAAGTCAGCGTACGCACTCCCACCCCTCCCCCTCCCCTGCCCACCTCCATAATGGAAGCTTCCTTTTTTTTATGAAACTAGCCAGAAAGACTGTAATAGGATTTTCCATTCCTAGAATTATTGAGTGAATCATAGAATATTACAGCACTGAAACAGGTTATTCAGCCCATTTGTTGGTGTTTTAAACTGCAAAAGCCACATTAATAATAATAATCTTTGGATTTGATACAGTACCTTATCACATCATTGAGATGTCCCAGAGCGCTTCACGGGATATATTGTAAAGTGTAGTGATACTGTATTTTGTGGGTGAAACACGGTAGCCAATTGCACACAGCAATATCTCACAAATAATTTTGGAATGAGTGACCCAATTTTTTTTGAGGGATTATTAACCCCAGGGAAGCGATCCACCAATCAACTAATAACCAAGTTCCTACTTACTACTAGGTAAACAGAGGGGTGTGGAGTACAGCAACGTTATCTAATGCACTCTGTTCATACCCTTTAAAATGCTCAATTTCCCCTATAATTCATTTTGTCGTTATCTTAAATTTGTGCCCACTTGTTACTGATCACCAAGCATTGAAAGTAACCTATTACTATTTACTCTTTTATTAACCTGAACAAGTCACTCCTTAACTCTCTCAACTCTAGTGAAAAAAGCCTAACTTCTCAAGTCTATTTTCATAACTGAAAGCCCTCATCCCTATACTATCAAATCTACTGCACATTTCAGCCTGCTTTTATATATTTCTTATAATGTGGGATGCAATCCTACATTTAATTTTGAAACTGGCTAGGTGGGCCACAATGGACCACAATACTGCTGTGGTTATGAATCTTTCCAATAGTCATTCATAGGTTGAGATAAATGAAGAAAATCAGGAAAAAGTAACAAATGTAGCCCGCCAGAAGTGTTACCAGTTCCAAGTAGTGTTTGTGGTTCAAAAAATTGCGACATTTTGATCAAATTCCAGCAGTTATTGAAAGTGGCTTTAGCGAGTGTTCGACTGAAATTTCATTTCAGTGAACTTAGATGGCAAGGCAACGTAACGCTTTGCAATACATTTTTGAAAATACTGTACATATGTACTACATTATAAACAGTTTTGTTTTGTTAATAACAGTCGACTCAAACTAAATCTTGCTATATGCTGTAGCGCCTGGCAACACAAAACAATGTTGAAAACAATGTTGGATCCTGAAAAGCTCTCATGTGAGTGATTGACAATCACTGTCCTTTTCTGAGGTAAGAGAAGTTATTAACTTTTCTTCACACTGCAGGTTTCAAGTGTACACTTGGCTATTCCACAGATGAGTGTATACTAACCCCATTGTCAGCAATATTATTGGCCTCTGTGAAACATCATATCGCCAAATGGCACTTGAAGGTTTAGGACACAAGAGAAGTTTGAATGAAGAAGGCCCTTTGACCCAGATGATCGCATCCTTCTAGCATTCCCAACATCAAGCTAATTCTTAAATGAGTCCAGAATCCTGATCTCAATCACCCTTCTTGGTAACCTGTTCCAAATGTTAATTACCTTCTGTACAACATGCATATGCCAGTTAAGTCAATTAGATATGCAAATAGTGAGATGACTGTACATACGCAGATTGTGGCAATTGTTATGCAACGGGGCTAACTTCTGCCTTTAAAATTTTGTTAGTACAAAAATTGCTTGTTCATTTGGAACGGAACAGTCCTTTTTCATGTGGGACATCCATTTTTGATGAGGTGATAAAAGCCTGGGCAGTCGAGGGCTTGTGAGACAGAGTTTGAGATAGAGAAAGAGAAGGGGCTCCTGAAAGAGCAAGAATTCCTATAGAATCTTTGGACCAATTGTTCTTTCACTTTGTATCTGTGTAGTGCTGTAACGCTGTAACTTTCATGGTGTCTAATAAATCCAACCATGATATTTGTCGTCAGTCACAACAGCTGCTTCTGGAACTATGTATTGTAAGAGGATTTTGTGCTACAAAATTCTGAGAGCACTAGTAACAGAAGTATTAGTCTGTATCTCGTGGACCAAGCTTGTGACACCTTCCATTTAAGAAATATTTGCTCCCCCTTGGTGACATCATCCGCAGACATGGGGTTAACTTCCACATGTATGCGGATGACACCCAACTCTACCTTTCCTCCTCTACCCTCAACTCCACGACCACCGATGTCCTGACAGCTGCCTGTCCGACATCGAGTCCTGGACGAGAGATAACTTTCTTCAGCTCAACGTGCGCAAAACTGAGGCCCTCCTGATTGGCTCACGTCAGCGCCTCCGCACCTCAGGCGCTGACAGCATCAGCATCCAAGGCTGCACTCTCCACCTCTCAAAGCCGGTCAGGAACCTCGGGATTCTGTTCGACCCTGAGCTGTCCTTTCTCCCTCACATCCGCGCCACAACTGGCACCGCCTTCCACCACCTCCGGAATGTCGCCAGACTACGGCACTACCTCACCCTTCACGCTGCTGAAACTCTGGTCCACGCCTTTATCACCTCAAGGCTGGACTATGGGAACTCTCTCCTCGCCGGCCTTCCCGGCACCTCCCTCCACAAGCTGCAGGTCATTCAGAACTCTGCAGCTCGTGTACTGTCCCGCACCAGGCTTCGCGACCACATCACTCCCACCCTCGCTCGCCTCCACTGGCTCCCCATCCCCCAGAGGATCGAATTCAAGATCCTCATCCACACCTACAAGGCCATTCACGGCCTCGCTCACTCCTACCTCTCCGACCTACTATTCCCCTACCTACCTGCCCGTACCCTCCGTTCCTCTGGCTCCGGTCTGCTCCACATCCCCCGCCCCAACCGCCCTACCATCGGTGGCTGGGCCTTCAGCCTCTCAGCCCCGAGGCTCTGGAACTCTATCCCCCAGTGCCTTTGCCGCCTCCTCCCTTTCCTCCTTCAAGGCCGATCTCAAGACCTTTCTCTTTGACCGTGCCTTCAGCTCCCCTCTCGACTCTCTACCCCCTCCTCGCTCCCTCCCTTCCCTCCCCTCACCCTGACCATTTCCCCCCAAGGCTCGGGTCCTGACCCAACTGTACAGCGCCTTGGGACGTCCTCCCGACGTGAAAGGCGCTCAATAAATGGAATCTTGTTGTTGTTGTTGTGTGTCCTGAAATTGACTTTGCCAACGCTGAACCAGTGCCCTCTCGTTTTTCTTCCTCGGTGTAACTGAAAGAATTGAACCGGGTTAACTTTCTCAACCCCACTTAAACTCTTCTATATCTGTATAAGGTCCCCTCTGAGGTGTCCTTTTTTCAAGGTTGAAGAGCCCTACCTTGTCTAATCATTCCTCATTTCTCTAACACTCTGGCCCATTCTCGTTGATCTTCATTTTACAGTAACCAAAACTGTAGGCAGTACACTTTGAACAGAGCACTGTACCTGAGCACAGTTTCTGGCGATGAAAACAAGAGGATAATTCTTCAACTTTCACGCACTGTTGCAAAATTGTACACATAAGATCTCCAGGCACCTCTCTTCCTAATTCTTTGTCAATTGGAGCAAACTGAACATTCATTTGGTATAGTCAGAAGACTCCCAAACCTAGCTCTGGATAATAAATATGTTAATGACAATAGCCAACTACATAAAGTTCCTTGATAATGTGTTCATACTTCTTAAATGTTTCCCATTAACAAGCAAAACACCAGGAGATAAAATATAAAGGGAAGTGAAGTGCCATTTGTACAATGTTGCTGGTCTTTTTAGCACTGAGAAAAAAGTGTTATTGTGGATAGGAATATGTGACATTCAAATAATCATTGCATCTTGAAAGTTTCACATCATCTTGCAAAGATGGAACGGAATACAAATAGAAGATTTCCTAAGTTCAAGAACATTCATGTAGGTTGGACAGTATTTTAAATATTTTCTTTCATTAACTCCTGGCTAATGTAACTTTAATGCCAAAAAATCCTAAAATATATATTAAGTGAATTGCAACATCTGCAGCTTAGGGTAAAATCCATTGTTATGAACATAATATCTTTAAATCAATCTTCTAAATCTGAAATTATTAAACAATCTAATCTGCAACAAAGCTAGCTCTGAAAAAGGGAACATATTATAACAGAGGATTGTCTACAAGATGTGGGCAGGAAAGCTGAATCTAATTTTAAAGTACATATTATGTGTTAAAACATAAGCTACTGCTTAAAATACTGTACATACAACCAGACGCAAAATTTTTATTCCAGTAAGGATAAGTGTAGATTCATAAATTCACACTCAACCTTACTGAGCCAGTCAGGAACCTGGGTATCTTGTTTGACTCTGAACTCTCCTTTCTCCCCCACATCTGCGATATGGCCTGCACTGCCTACCACCACCTCCGCAACATTGACAGACTCCGCCACCGCCTCACCCCTCAGGCTGCCGAAACCCTCACCCACGCATTCGTCACATCAAGGCTCAATTACGGAAACTCCCTCCTCATCGTCCTTCCCAACTCTTCCCTCCACAAGCTACAGATCATCCATAACTCTGCAGCTTGTGTACTCTCACACACCAGGCTCCGTGACCCCATCACTCCCACCCTCACCCGACTCCACTGACTCCCTGTCCATCAGAGGATTGAGTTCAAGATCCTCGCCCTCACTTTCAAGGCCATCCATGGCCTTGCCCCCTCCTACCTCTCTGACTTGCTGACTCTCTACCTCCGTTCAGTGGGCTCTGGCCTGCTCCATGTCTCCCATCCGACCCGCCCTACCATTGGTGGCCGGGCTTTCAGCCTTTCTGCCCCCACACTCTGGAACTCCATCCCACGGTCCCTTCACCTCGCTTCCTCCCTTGCCTCCTTCAAGGCCGGTCTCAAGACCCTCCTCTTCAATCGTGCCTTTGATCGCCTTCCCAACTCTCTGCCTTCCCTCACCCCTACATCACCCCTCCCCCATGCTCGGACCCCGATACCTGACTGTTCAGCGCTTTGGGACATCCTCCCGATGTGAAAGGCGCTCTGTAAATGAAATTTTATTGTTGTTGTGGCTAGCATACCTTTAGTCTGCAAATTGAATCCTTTATGTCTGTGTTAAGACAAGTCTACTTTCTAGCTAAAGCTTTTTGTCAAGAGGAATAGAGTACAAAATTAAGAAGTGATATTAGATGTGTAGTTTTAACGTTAGAAATAAAACCTTGGTTTAGACCTTATTCGGAATACTGTGTGCAGTCTGGAAAATAATTGAGGTTCTAGACAATATTTATAAGAGCTCCAGAAGTACACTATACTCAAGAATTGGAACAAATTCAACGTTAGATACCAAATCAGGTATCAACAGTAAGGATAATGTATCAGAGCATTTCATAAAACACCATCAGTGTCCACACCATATCAAATTTTTGAGCTCCCTATTTTTGAGTTTAAAAGTTGGAGAACACTTCCTATGGATCTTCTGGATGGTTCAAAGGGCTTGGAAGACATCTACTTCAAATTTCTGCAGTTTCCTCTAAACCCATCTTGGAAAAGGCTACAGCACCCAAAAGATGAAAGGGTAGTTTTAAGGCCCACAAATTGTGAATTGGAGGTGTAGAGGGAGAAGAGGATGGAAATGGAAATGTTAAATTAAGGAGTTAGTAGAGATTTGCCAACATTTTCCAGTTCTCAAATGACCTTCACTTGAGGGAGCTGCTGTCTGCGTGTGTATTTTGCTTTCTTGAGAAAACCGTGAGTTAACAGAATAACATTCAAATGTTAGAGGATAAGTAATGAATCGCTAAAAGCTATGTAGAATCTGGCTGATTCTGGTAGTTGGAGAAAAGGATTTGCTTGATTCAACTAAAAGAAAATGCAATAATGATCAATGCTTAGCTTCAGCGCTCAGCATACCAATTAGTTTCATCGGGAAAGAGTGAGATATTGCAGATGTATGCTTGCTGGATGAATGTTGCCAAGCGACCGGTTGTGTCTCTGTACAGACCAATAAGAGAGCAGGAAATGGCACCATTTTGAAAGTAGCAAATCACATCTTGCATTAACATTACTGAGAAAACATAACTGCTTTATGATTTATATGAGTCTGATTTTCAGTGTTTTCAGTCTGTTTAATGTCCACTGCCATTTCTTAATTGAATTACATAGAAACACAGTAAGTGCAATACAATTCTATCCATTTTTTTGCAGCAGAATAACAAATATATGGAGAAATTCCACTTGGATTTGGGTCTAGTTGTAATACATTACATTTAAATACATTAGAATATACAACACAGAAACAGGCCATTCAGCCCAACTAGTCTATGCTGGTTTTTATGCTCCACATGAGCCTCCTCTTGCCTTCCTCAATTAAGCCTTCAAGCATAATTCCTTTCTCTCTTATGTACCTATTGAGCTTTCCCTTAAATACATCTATGCTATTTGCCTCAACAACTCCTTATGGTAGAATGTTCCACATTCCCACTACTCTCTGCGTGAAGAAATTTCTTCTAACTTTCCTATTTGATCTATTTGTGACTATTTTATATCGATAGCCCCTGGTTTTGGTCTCCCCCACAAGTGGAAACATCTTCCCTATGTCTTCCCAATCAAAACCTTTCATAATTTTAAAGACCTCTATCAGGTTATCCGTTACCCTTCTATTTTCAAGAGAAAAGAGTCCAAGCATGTTCAGCCTTTCCTGATAGGTATAACCTCTCAGTTCTGGGATCATCCTTGTGAATCTCCTTTGAACCCTAATCTATTATTGTAGAGTTATTAATGTGAAAATATTATAGAATGTCCAGATTTTGGTAAATTGTTGAAATCAGTCTTAACTTCAAAGTTGGTTTTATTTTTTAAAAATCTGGCAAAAATCCATCTTAAAAATTAAGAAGGTATTTAAACATTTTGTCAAATTTCTGGACAATCTAAAATGCTAATTAATGAAGTAAATCTTAGACTGAGGTGGAATTTCTTCCCATCAATGTGAAAATTGAGTGCTTCTACATAATATACTAATAGATCTCTTTTTGGTTTGCTTCGGCACTGTAATTAATAAATAAATAATCCATACATTTGATATAGTACATTTAATGTCTGGAGGCCATCTCAAAGTACTTCACAAGATATATTGTAATGTGTAGTGACTATTTTGTAGGTGAAAATGGCATCCAATTTGCACACAGCAATGTGCCGCAAACAGCCATGAAGTGAATGACCAATCTTATTTGGGGGGGGGGGGGGGGGGAGGGGGGACGGAGGGTTATTGGCCAGGACACTGGAAGAAACATCCTTCTCTTTTCGAATTGTGCCGTGGGATCTTTAACATCCACCTGAATTGGCAGAAGGGACCTCAATTTAACATCTCATCTGAAGGACAGCACCTCCAATAAGGTAGAACTCCCCCCAGCACTGCACTGGAGTGTTACCTTAGACTATGTTAGTTCCAGGTCTTGATGTGGGGCTTGAACCTACAACCTTCTGACTCAGAGGCAAGAGAGCTACCACTGAGCCATGGTGACACATCATGTGGGAGTCTGAAATGCTCTATTTCAATCTATATTAGTTGGGCTAATTACACCTTCTGGGTTGGGAATATAGGATTGAGAAATTTTCACAAGCATTTTCTTCATTGGTCTTTTTTCAAATTTTCGCAGTTTAGAATTTACCATTCACTTTGTTGCAAATCTAGTGTGAATCTCAAAATCTGATCCTCGCAAACAAGAAGCTGCAATTAAGAACACAAATCCAGATTGTGAATATTACCGTTTAGATCCCATAATGCAGTATACTTTGGGGATATTAGTTAGTTCTGCATGGTCAGAAAGTCTTTATCATTGATTAGCAGTAGGAAGACTTTTTAAACTTTGTGATTGTCGTTCCTAACTTTAATATTCTCTGCAGAAGCCAGCATAAAGAAATCTACAATGATTTACAAAGAATGTACAGTACGGAAACAGGCTGCTCAGCCCAACCATTCTATGCTGGTCCAGACACGAGTCTCCACCCATTCCTTTACACAGTCCCATACCCCTCTATTCCCCTCATTCCTCTTGAATGCATCTGATTCAATCACCACTTCAGGCAATGAGTTCCACAACCTCACTACACTCTGCGTGAAGTAGAGACTTCATTGTATCATGGTTAAGGGGAGATTTGATAGTGGTGTTCAAAATTATGAGGGCTTTTGATAGAGTAGGTAGGGAGAAACTGTTTCCACTGATCAGTGGGTCAGTAACCAGGGCACATAGACATAAGATAATTGGCAAAAGAACCAGAGGGGAGATGAGGAGACATTTTTTTACACAGAGAGTTTTTACAGTCTGGAATACACTGCCTGAAAGGGTGGTGGAAACAGATTCAACAACAACTTTCAAAAGAGGATTATATAGGTACTTGAAAAGAAAAAAAATGCAAGGATATTGATTGGGTAGCTTTTCCAAAGAGCCGGCACAGGCAAATGGGCTGAATGGCCTCCTTCTATGCTGGAATATTCTATGATTCTATGATTCTATGGTTGTTTATTTCAGAATAATTCTGACTATTTCTACCATTTTATTTTCAAGAATTCCTTTCCACCAAAGCCTGCCCTATGTATTTTCGTATTTTCAATCCTTATCTCTTGCTTTGACTGAATGTTGGCCTTCGAATGTCTAGGTTTCCGAGACTCCTCCAGGCTTGTGAACCTGTATGATTGTACATCCTTATCTTTATGAAATACTCATCACAGGTGTTCAACCTCCCCTGTCCAGATACTAGCTGCTCCTCTTTGACCACTGGCAGTTCCACAAGTGTTATCTACATCACACCTCCAGCTGTGCACTCGCACTCATCTCATGCCTGCCTCTCGCGTCACTAGATTTCTGTATAGAACAGTAGCTTGGCTAAGATTGAAGCAGCTCTTTAATGATCAATCATCGCTGTTAATGAGGTGTCTCAGTCCAACTCCAGACTTAAACTGCTTTATATTTAAGCACCAAAGAGACAAACGAGGAGGTGTTCACACTTGAGCGTGACTCTTTAGTGCACTCTCCATTTTTGCAGAGGGTAAGATCTCATCAGGTATGTAGCCCAATGATGTCATACACCACCGCCTCTCACACACATGCAAGTTTTTTTTTCTTTGACTGATGCAGAAATAATATTAGTGGAAAGTGGGAGATATAATACAATACAATTATCATTTACATAGCGCCTTTCACTTCAGGGGATATCTCAATATCAGGCAGCTTTGTTTCCAGGATTCCTTTCCCATTCTTTTGCAATTTGTTAAATAGTGACTATAAGTGGGAGAAAAAGGCCCCATGTATGTGTGAAACAAATGATATTATTGTATCACTTGCACTATGAACCCATCCTGTTTGCTCTGGTATCACCCTTTTTCATTCCCGGTGGCTTGCTGCGGAGGCAACGGGAGATCGAATCCAGGAAAGGGCCCTGGTCTGTTCAGCATCAAGAAATTCAGAATCATTTCATTGCAGGTTGCTCATGGAGATGGTAAATTCAAAAAAGGGGAATAAATCTTTCGAACATACTACTCCACTAGAACTAATACTTTACTACCATACAGTTTAACTCAACAGATGCCACAATCAAATGTATCTAGCAGGTTAGATAGGGGGGAACCAGGAGATGTAGTATATTTAGATTTTAAAAAGGCATTTGACAAAGTGCCACACAAAAAGCTATTTCACAAGGTTAAGGCCCATGGGATTAATGGGAACATATTAGCATGGATTGAAGAGTGGGTAACGGGTAGAAAACAGAGAGTAGGGACAAACGGGTCATTCTCGAATTGGCAGGATGTGACTAGTGGAGTGCCACCAGGATCAGTGCTTGGGCCTCAGCTATTTACAATTTACATCAATGATCTAGACGAGGACATTGAATGTAATGTATCTAAATTCGCGGATGACACTAAACTAGGTGGGAGAGTAAGCTCTGAGGATGATGCAAAAAGATTGCAAAGGGATATAGATAGGCTAGGGGAGTGGGCGAGTAGGTGGCAGATGGAATTTAGTGTGGAGAAGTGTGAAGTTATTCACCTAGGTAGAAAAAATAGAAAAACAGATTATTTTCTAGAGGGTGAGAGATTAGATAGTGTTAGTGTTCAGAGGGATTTAGGTGTCCTTGTACACCAGTCTCAAAAAGTTAGTTTGCAGCTGCAGCAAGCAACTAAGAATACGAACGGCATGTTAGCTTTCATTGCAAAAGGTTTAGAGTACAAGAATATGGAACTCTTGCTGCTACTGTATAGGGAGTTGGTGAGACCACACCTAGAGTATTGTGTGCAGTTTTAGTCTCCTTATTTAAAAAAGGACATACTTGCCCAAGAGGGGGTGCAGCGTAGATTCACTAGGTTAGTTCCTGGGATGAGGGGACTGACCTATGAGGATAGGCTGAATAAACTAGGGCTATATTCTCTAGAGTACAGAAGAATTAGGGGAGATCTTATTGAAACATATAACATTCTTAAAGGGTTGCATAAAGTAGACACTGAGGGTCTGTTTCCCCGGGTAGAAGAATCTATAACCAGGGGTCACAGTCTTAAAATTAAGGGTCAGCCTTTTAGAAGAGAGTTGAGGAAACATTTCTTCACTCAGAGGGTAGTGAATTTATGGAATTCACTCCCCCAGAAGGCTGTAGATGCTCAGTCCTTGAACATCTTCAAGGCTGAGACTGATAGATTTTTAAAAAATAGAGGGATTAGGGGATACGGGGATAGGGCAAGTAATTAGAGTTAGGTCTGAAGATCAGCCATGATCTTATCGAATGGCGGGGAAGGCTCAAGGGGCCGAATGGCCTACTCCTGCTCCTTATGCTTATATTCTTATGTTCTTATCAAACAAAGGGTTAAAAATCCCAATGATAGCTGACATTGGTAAAGCTAAGTCACTTATTGTTGAATGGAAGAAAGTTTTACTCAAAAGGGTGGAAAATCTCATGAGTTCTGTGTGAAAACGTTTCAAAACTGATGCTCCAGTCTCTTCAGTTAGTCAGAGAACCACACTGACAAGTCTACCATGAAGATGCAAATCTGAAAGCCACACCCCAGAAAAGACTTCAAGTACAATTTGACCTCAATGAAATGACAGGTTGCAGAATCCAGCGGTGCAGTACGACTGTGAGCAAGTTTCGAAAAGGCAAGACTAATTTTGATGAAAGAACTGTGGAGAACTTGGAAGACAGGTTTTGCAGTAGAATCAAGCTGCAATGAATATGCACAAAATGTGTTTTTTTGCTGTTCTTCAAATAAACTGAATGTGCAGGCTTCAGTAAGGTGAAATCACCTGCCTGCAAAAGTAGTTACTAAACTTGATTGTAATTTTGGTAAAGCGCTTTGAAACGTTTTGATGCAATAAGGTGCCATAGAAGTATAAGTTCTATTTAACCACTTGAGGTAGTTATGGTTGATCCTAGAACTGCTGAAGACAAATGACTGGATGGAAAGATAAAAATGGAAACATGAGATTTCAAAGGTATGTCAGACATGGATTGGATTGTCCCTTTCTAACCCAGTAAAAATGACTAATCAAAGGTGATGCAAGACTGGCAAAATTCCACACAATTGTGCTATTACAGGTTATCACTAACGCATGTTGCATGATGGAGGACAGCGATTTAAATGAAATCAAAACTGCATGTCTTACATCTGTCTTAAGTTATCCTTGTGTATCTGATAATTATTGCTCAGAATGCTCTTTCAACTAAATTTTGGAATACATCAAAAGCCAATGATCTATGATTCCTTATTTTGACTGATGTCTCAGTGCAGAAGCCAAAGATCAAGCTTACCTCTAGCTTTGACTCAGCTGATAAGACCAATGTCGTATTATATCGTGGCAGAAATACTGCGGGCTCACTTGCCTGCTTGCTGCACTGAGAGTGGGAATTATTGAAATTAAAAAAGCATAAAATAATGGCTAAATATTAAGCATAATAGTGGAAATAAAACATTGCAAAGATAAAATGTGATTCTGAGAAGATGGTTTACTGGCGAGAAGGTGAATGATGGATGGGTCAGATGGGCCCGAGTAGCCTTCATGTACAGAAATAGTACATAACATATGATAACCAAATTACAAACAGAAGACTAATGGACATCAAATCTCAAGAAACTCCAGGAAATCCGAAAGTGCAGTTCAATACGTAATTGATAGATTGATATAACAAAATGTTGGTAAGAGGAAAATATTCTATTACTCAATGCTATTATGATCTGTATTCTAAAAGCATCCAGCTGAAAAAAAATTCTCATGCTATTTGGACATAGTGTACAACAGATACTAGTTATAAAAAATGAAACTATTCTTTTCCTGAATTTGCAGGAGGTAACTCACCAGAGTAATCATGATTGACAGTGAGATGACTGAGGTCAAGGACAGCACTGAATCACATACAGATTATGTTGTCAGACTATTCCAAATGGATGGACATCTTAAAAATATTTCATTTGAATATTCCATATACGTTCTCATAGTTGACTTCCCCAGTATGAAGACCAGATGTGAAAATATGGTATTTTTGGAATATTTGGGGTTAAAAATTTTATTGAACATTTGCCTTGGATGTCTTTTACTTATATTTATTTTACTTTGTCCAAGTGGTTTACTGTGTGACATTTAGTGTTCTTCAGTGTTCATGGTTAATGGGATTCTCAATTATACACGGACAACATACACCAAACTGACCAGACATAAAGCATCACTCATTATGTTCTCCTCAAGATGGACGATGACAGTTTTAGGGCATAGAACAGTTAGAGTTGATAACCAGATCAAGCATGTCTTGGGGTGAAAAATATGATGCTTCATAATAGGTTTCATCTGATAATTATTTACGAGAAGTCTGGCAGTGCCCTGACAACATCCCAATCCTCAGAAGAGCTTGTTTACCTTTATACCAATATGACATTAGTGTAAATTCACATTGAGATAGAGCAGTTGTTTATATTGTGAGATAAAGTGTCTGAACTAATTTTGCTTTGCATACTTAATAGCCTGACACCCTCTGGGTGTGAGCAGTGTTTAAACCCAAGTTCCAGATATGAAGAGATTAAATAAATAGCTGCCACATGCATGTTTTCCCATCTACACCTATATGTGGATGTCCTGTAGCATATTGGTTAGAGCACTCGCCTCGCAAGCGAGGACCTAGATTCGATTCTTTGGCAGAATGAAACGTTCGGCAATTTTCCTAAAACTAGCAGTAAGTAGAAACGTTGTTAGTCGATTGGCAGATCGCTTTTCTGGGGGTAATAATTTCTTCCAAAAAACATTAAAAAATAATAATTTGGTCACTCAATCCATGATTGTTTGTAGGACACTGCTGTGCGCAATTGGCTGCCACATTTGACCCACAAAATATATAGTCAATTCACTTTAGAGTATGTTCTGTGAAGTGTTTAGAAATGTCTCGAAGACATGATGAGACGCTATATGAAATGAAAGGATTATTATTATTCTAAAGTGTAGAAAGGTCCCCAAATGCCTTTGCAACATGTATAAAAAACACCTTGTCCCTCAAAACCAAGTTGGATTGTATGCACAGGATAAAAAATAATGAGACATTCAGCGCCATCTAGTGGTATACAAAAACATAAAATCAGATTATTTTGCTCTGTGCGACTCATAAATCTGATCGTTATCTAATCTCAGCTGTAAGAATATTTTGTTTTGAAATCTAAGGTTACACAGGTTCGTGAAAAGTTCTTAGGTTAATTTGGAATTTTAATTTGCAGTCTTAAATTGGAAAACAATTCTTTTTAAGCATTGGGGAAAACATTGCTAACAAATTAGTCTGATTTTTGCACAATTCTGAGTCATCTTAAATTTTAAGACAAAATGGCTTTACAGGATAAGACTCTGTAGGATTTCAGGCTCCGTGGATTGAATTTCTTGAATGTGACCCAGTGTTATTTTGCTCCATTTGTTACATTTGGTTGATTTGTCCCCATGCGCTTACAAACATACAACTTTTCTATTGATGTTTGATGGGAAATCACTACCAATCATGCAGTATGAATGGAAGGGGTGGTGGGGGGAACTAATATGAATTGCACGTCTATCTGGCAATGTGATTTTCACCCATTTCAGTCCTTGTGAATCACCTGGGACTCACTCTTTTTTATTCAAAACTCTCAATTGAACACCAACAACAACAAATTACATTTGTATAGTGCCTTTCACGTCGGGATGACATCCTAAGGCACTGAAATGCTCAATAGCTTGAAGGTGTGCTTTGTAATGTTACTATGTATAGATCTGATCACGCGACCAGCTCTTTATTAACAGTAAAAAATGAACACCAAATTTCCTTCTTGTACACATGTTCCAAGTTGCTATTTGGCAGGACTCCAAGTTCGGACACTTGTTTTATTATGGTGTTAATTTGATTTGACTTTACATGGAACATATCTCTAACTTCCTGCTTCATATTGTGGTACTGCTGGGAAAAGAGCCTTAATTTGATACAATTATAACAGCATAATTTAGTTTTATATTTATAATGTCATGTTATTTATAATTTTAAATTTTATTACATTTATTTATAAGCATACTGGAACAAATTTGCTACACTGACCAAATGAAGTAGACTAGTGCATATCAATGAATTGGCTACATGGAGAGAATGGAACAGAATAACCCCAACAAATCTGTATTACCTTCTCCTGACTGAATAACATGAGACAACACAGAATCGGTGATTCAATTTGTGGTTACAAAACATAGACCCCCAATATTATGCTGCACAATGAATCAAAGAGAAGCTGCAAGTTTTAAACAATTCAATTTGAACTTCAATCAGCATTACCAGTATCTAGTCAGAGTTCCATTGAAAAAAAATGGTCAAATCAAACATCATTTTAGAGCTAAGTAGGATATTGGTAACGCAATACTATAACAGCGCACTGATAAATACCTGAACCAGGAGAGGCTATTTACAGGAGAATGCTTTTCACGTGTAAGTATTTGGTGAACAGTTGGTTGTTGGATCTTGGTACCTGTCTCTAGGTTTATCCAGAGTCCCATCAAATGTGAGATGTGTAACTCGGGCCTCTGCAATGTTAACTTGAGAGTAAATCTAGACCCAGGTGTAATTTCTGCCCCCCAAAATAGAAGTGTTTCACAACTGGACTTAGTTGTTCAGTATCTGCACACTGTATCTTCATTGTGGATCTATTTTCCAATGGTTACACTGTTCAAATATATTTGGAACCCCATTTGCCATAAGGCATCCGAGCACTAATTCCTCTGTACCTGGTTTGTACGTAACGTATTATTTGTATCTCCATCTATTGTAATGTCAGCAGTAAAATGTGATAATGTGTTTTCCATCCACACTTCCAACTAATTTTTGTACTGTGTACAACCGAATTCAGACTTTAAAGAATGCATTATCACCGGGCCTTCTTCATCTACAGTCCAGATATAAGAGTGCTCGTGCTATTTGATAGAATTATACAACATTACAACCTGTCCCAAGTATTTTTCTCCACATGAACCAATCCAATCCCATTCTCCGACTCTCCCGCCAAACTGTTTAATATTCCTTCTCACATGTAAGGAACTTTAAAAAATGCATTCTGCTTCAATTATAATTTTTGGCAGAAAATTCCGCATTTTATGGAGTCCCTAAATTTTTTTTCTAACCTGCCCTTTTAACCCTCCCGACACCCGTAATTTTGAGTGAAAGGTGGAACAGGGACAAATTCTTTCTAAAATTGTTGAACGAATATTGTAATGCTGTCTGTCCGGAGTGCTTGCTGCCATCTCGTGGTCAGAACTGTTCAATCTCAAATGTTGTGGACATTTGTTAATGTCTCATCTTGGTGAAACCCTGCCATTGGGATAACAATGATCTACATCTGAACAGCAGGTTTCACATAACAGAACTAAAACATTGCAAGCAGCTTTGGGGAAGCATAAGGCAAAGGCATTGTGTGTCAGTCTGGCGTAGTCAGTAGCACTCTCGTCTCTGAGCCAGAAGGTTGTGGGTTCAAGTTCCATGTCAGTACTTGAACTCACAACAAAAACAGAAGTCGCTGGGAACACTCAGCAGCTCCGGTAGCATCTATGGAGAAAGGAAAGTGAGTCAATGTTTCGGGTCCATGACCTTTCGTCAGAAACTGGGGCATGTTTGTAGGGAGAGGCTTTTAAGGTCTAACAGAGAGGGGGAAGTTAGGGCAAGGAAGACAAAGGAGAAAATGGGATAGAGGACAGGGGATGATGATCCCATTTTGATGAGCTCTCCACCCCATTTTCTCCTTTGTCTTCCTTGTCCTGCCTTTTAAGAGGAGCTTTCTTTGCAGTTGCAATATTTGACCTGCAGAGGGGGTTAAGTAATCAGGAAAAAAAAGGAAGTTTTTCACCTTACAGTTGTAACTCAAGTCTGCTCTGACAGGGGACAAGGGAGTGAATGGGATTAAAGGCTTTTGTTCTTGAGTTTCGATGTTGGGGAAATGAAGCAGGGTGGTGTTTGAGTGGAGGGAACGATCAGGGACGTAGGGTTTCAGGAGGTCACAGAGGTAAGGTGGGGCAAGACCATGGAGGTGTTTGAATGTGAAGGTGAGAATCTTGAATTGCATCCACTGAGGATAGGGAGCCAGTGGAGTCAAAGAGGGCGAGGCTGACAGCTGATGTGAGAGAGGACTGCAAGACTCAGAGGTCTCATACAATAGAAGGAGGCACCAGATGGCAGAAAGTTATAGAAATTAAGAAATCTGCACTGTGAAAGAAGAAAGAGGCACTCGCTGTGTTCCATTTCTCAATGTGAAATGGGAATGATGAACTTCATTTTGTTTTGATCAGCCGAGTGTCTGACACCAGCATCACCATGCTTAAGACTATCCAATCCAGACTGAGAGTTTCACAAGTATATGCCACATAGATGGAAATTTCCCAGTGTCTGACATGGAATGTGCACTCATTCCCTGAAGAGACACACCTTGCTTATCCACTTTGTCTCTGCAAACGGCTTCTCCTCCAGCCCCCCCACGGTGTTCCTCAGGGCTCTGTCCTCGATCCCCTCCTCTTCACCCTCTACATGCTCCCCCTTGGTGACATCATCCACAGACATGTGGTAAATTTCCACATGTATGCGGATCACACCCAACTCTATCTCTCTGCCTCCACCCACCACTGGCGTCCTGACCGACTACCTGTCCGATATTAAGTCCTGGGTGAGGGACAACTTTCTCCAACTGAATGTCAGCAAGACCAAGGCCCTCCTGATTGCCTCCACACCTCGGGCACTGGCAGCATCAGCCTCCACGGCTGCACACTCAACCTCACTGAGCCAATCAGGAACCTGGGTGTCTTCTTTGACCCCGAACTGTACTTTCTCCCCCACATCCACGCCATGACCGGCACTGCCTACCACCACCTCCTCAACATTGCCAGACTCCGCCAGTGCCTCACTTCTCAGGCTGCCGAAACCCTTACCCACGCATTTGTTACATCAAGGCTCGATTATGGAAACTTCCTCCTCATTGGCCTTCCCAACTCTTCCTTCCACAGGCTGCAGATCATCCAGAACTCTGCAGCTCGTGTCCTCTCCCGCACTATGCTCCATAACCCTATCACCCCCATCCTTGCCCAACTGCACTGACTCCCCATCACACAGAGGATACAGTTCAAGATCCTGGTCTTCACCTACAAAGTCCTCCATGGTCTTGCTCCCCCCTACCTCTGCGACCTCCTAAACCCCTACCATCGTGTTCACTCCCTCTGCTCAGCAGGCTCCGGCCTGCTTCAGGTCCCCCACCTTGCTTGCCCCACTATTGACGGGCCTTCTGCCCCTCTGCCCCCACTCTCTGGAACTCCATCCTGCAGTCCCTCCATCTCGCCTCCTCCCTTGCCTCCTTCAAGATCCATCTCAAGACCCTCCTCTTTGACCATGCTTTCGATCTCCCTGCTTCCCCCACTGCCCTCTATCCTCCCCCACCCCAACCCCCCAGCTCGGGTCTGTAACTATGTCTGTCCAGCGCCTTGGGACGTCCTTCCGATGTGAAAGGCGCTTTACAAATGTAATTTTGTTGTTGTTGGTGGTGGTGAGGCGGGAGTGCGCACTAGGAGTGTGGGGGAGTCTACACTAGATCGGAATTCCGGATACCTGTATGTGTATTTTTTTTGGGGTACCGCTGGAGTTTAACCAGCTGAAACTGCATAGCTTACCATTAAGTGCACTGTCTGGTAAGCTTCCCATTGCTTGTCAAGCTAAGACCACCTTACCTGCTACGCTTTGGCTTGCAAGATTAACAGCAGACAAGTGGGAAGAATTACGGATTCCAGTGATCGGTGCTTCATAAACAAGGGAAGACAGCAGTGGAAACTAAGTACTAAAATTCAACAACAGTAAACTCCTGATAACTCGATCCTGGCCTAACTTGTCGCAACCACTTAAGTCATCATGTTGTCAATATCCCGGCCCCATTTATTTATTGATTGATACACATGTCTAACTCCCTACTCTGAATAGCTCCCACTCTGAGCCCTTCTCCCTTGGGGTGACAAGTTATCAGGAGTTTACTATATTCAATCAAATAACCAGATCAGTACCCAGTAGTGTCTAATTTATAATATTTGTAAATGTGCTCATTGTGAATCACAGTTAGTAACTATGAGATTATTATATTTGTGGTGAAATCCCGAATCAGCCCAGTGAGAAAATAGGCCAGTAAACAAATCTAGTTTGCTAATATTACAATTTAGATTCCTGTGAAGGGCATGAAACATTAGACCTGAGGATTTACTGGACTTAACTAAAGATTGCTAGCATGAGTATTGGAGGAGAGCATGTGACCATTCCTCTGTTACTATTTAAGTATGATTTCACAGGACAGTAAATATGTTGATGTAAGTTACCAGAGTTAACTGACAGGCTGGATGAGGTATGCTGTCATCCCAGCCTTGCTTCAAATAGTAGGCTCTCTTCTTGTCAATGTTGCGGAGGCTACTTCCTGGGTGTCGAGTGACTTCCTATGTAACATTTTGATGTCAGCCTGACTCAGTTGGTAGTACTCTTGCCCCTGAGTCACAAGGATATGGGTTCAAGGCCCATATCGGGTATTTGAGTTCATATCCTAGGCTGACACTCAAATACAGTGCTGGCCGGGCTGCCATGTTGAAAGTGTTGTCTTTCAGAGGAGATACAAACCTGAGGTCCCATGCGTCTGTTCACATGTACGTTAGAGATCCCATGGTACTATTTGAAAGGAAATGGAGCTTCTTACAGTGTTCTGGACAACAATACCCCAGATAAAATTGGTCATTCACTTTATGGTTGTTGTAGGGTGTTGCTGTGTGCAAATTGACTGCCATGTTCATCTATAAAATATAGAGTCACTACACTACAACAACAACAAGATTCCATTTATAGAGCTATACTATACAGTAAATGTTGTGAAGCGTTTTGAGACATCCTCCAGATGTGAAGAGGCTATATTAAATGCAAATGCAAGGATCACCTTTCTCTGTTGTATTGCAGTTCCATAATTTGATGCCTTTTTATTTGTGTTCCCTGCAGTCCTGAGAATTTCTGTCCAGCCTGAATATTTATTCACTTTTTGCCTTTCAATGGCCCATTGTGGTTGGAACATAAGAACATGGGCTTGTGAAGGACTGGAAAATACAACCACAGCCCATCTGGCTGGTCCCACTTGGTAAATTTAAACTTAATCTCCACGAATACTTCCGTGTGCTTTCTGCACTATGTGACAAGTGTACAAAGTTCCACTGTGAAAAACGTGCCTTTTCATTTTATACCTTTTTACTACCACCAGTGTAATAACTCACTCCATTGTGTATGCATGTCAAGTGCCTCATTTCTGCTCATTGAGCCGGTGAATGTGAATCATTTCAAGTAACATCCGATTGAATGGTTTAACTTACTGAGAGCAGTGCGTTAAAACCCACTGAAGCTGAAAACGTGTGAAAGGGTTTTGCGTTAACTGCACGGGTTACCTGTCTGAAATGCCTTCACATCTGAACGCCCTTTATTTTGCACATGTAGATAGAGTATGTGCAAAGAATGAAAAGCTAGATTAAAAAAGCAATGGAAGATTATTAAAATGAACAAAAACAGCATGTAAAGAAGATCAGAAAATAAATGTAGAAAAGAGCAATAAACGGAATGAATAAAATGAAAAAAGGACTCTTTTTTTTAAAAAAAACTGTTGTTACAAGATAGAATAAAAATGCAAAGGAATCAAAACAGAACAGTGGAAAGGAGAAGCAAGTACATGGATTCACTTTACAGTCTATTCTGTGAAGCGCTTTGAGACATTGAGAAGACGTGAAAAAGCGCTATATCAAATGCAAAGTTTATTATTATTAAGGATGGGTGGGACCGGCACAACTCCAAGCTACTGAATCAGTCTTTTTGTAACATTTTATTTAATGCCACAGATTTATTTTTGAGGAAAGAATGTTTTGGCACAACCTCTCCGTGAAGGCCTGTGACTAGATACAAAATCATCACTGAATTAAAAAACAGAGTTTGCACTTATTGAAACAACCTGAAAATGTGTGAAAATGATTCATTCCCTAGCACTGACATTCAGCAAAAATACAAATTCCAATATTATAACACAAACACTCCCCCTAAACCCTCTTCCTATTCCACAGCTCAGTGGGTACTGATATTATTTTTGCATTATTAACTATCCATCAATAATTATAATTCATATTGTTAACATTTTAGAAATGTTTCTGTTACATATAGAAAGTATGAATATAACGTGTCAGCCTGGCTCACCTGGTAGCACTCTGGTAAAAAAAGATAGTGAATTCAAGCTCCATGAGTTCATTGTCTAGGCTGACATGCCTGTTCAGCATACGTGGTACTTTATGTTGTTTGAGGTGCTGTCATTCAGATGAGATGCTAAATTGAAGTCCTGTCTACAGGTGAACATTAAAAATCCCATGACATTATTTGTGAAACCTTCCTGTGTGATAAATGACTAGCATGTTTGTCAATAAATACACAACAGTCACAGCACTACACAGCAATTGCATGTGAACCATTTCAAGAATTGTGACATTATTGTGCCCTGTAACAAATGTGAGAATTATGATATGAAGAAGTATAGCACCACCTTGTGGATCAATCGTTTATTAGCAAAGCTGTTCTTTCTGTGCTGGTGATGTGTATGTATACTGTTCAGTTTAAAGTTTGTGCGATACATGATGCAAATACTGTAATAATTTCAGGTAATAAATTACAGTAAAACTTGTAATGAATGCCTAGAATCTATTTAATAATTTAATTTCTTTCAAATATAAAAATAATAAAAATGTAAAGCGGAAGTATAGAATATTAAAAAAGCGGGTCAGAGGGGCTGAGTGCAGGGGGAATGGGGTGGAGGGGGAGAAGGACCAGGACAGAAGGGGGAACAGAGAAATGGGGTAGAGGAGGATGGGAGCCAGAGGGAGACACCCCTGATGGTGTAGTGAATAGAGCTGCACCTTATGGACCAGTAGCTGGCATGCAGTTTATAATAATAATAATAATAATCCTTGCATTTGATATAGCGCTTTTCACGTCGGGAGGACGTCCCAAAGCGCTTCACAGAACACACTGTAAAGTGAATTGACTGTATATTTGTGGGCGAACGCGGCAGCCAATTGCGCACAGCAATGTCCCACAAACAGTCGTAGATTGAAAATGACCAATTTAATTATTGTTTTTGTTTTTTGGAGGGATTATTATTAGGCTCTGTGTGGAGTAAGGAAACTTGCCCAAGGTTTCGCCCTCTGCCTGGAATTGAACTCAGGTCTCTCACTTGCAAAGCGTGTGCTCTAACCACTGAGCTACAGGACTCCACGTTTGTCCTGTTCCAGGCGTTAATTACCCGCTGGGTAAAGAAATACTTCCTGGTATCTTTGCAACTCTTTACTTAAACCCCCTTTTTGTCATGCCTTGGTGCATCTGAAGGTATTGTTTGGAATTTGTTTTTTCAATCCCATTTAAAATGTTATATACTTCTCTAAGATTCGTCTGACACAACGGCTTTCAAGCCTGAAGATCCCCAGCTTTTTTATTCATTCCTAACGCTCATTCCTCTAAGGCTGAGAATCATCCTCGTCGCTTTGCTCTGCAATGTCTCTACAGCCTGGTCAGACCCGTTATTTCATGGTGACCGGAACTGTATGCAGTACTCTAGATGTGGCCTGACCAGAGAACTCTATGATTTTGAGTATGACTTCTGGAGATCTAAACTCAACTGATAAAGAGTGATATGACATGGAAACAGTGCATTCAGCCCATCTAGTCTGTGCCAGTGTTTATATTCCACACAAATCCCCAGCACTCCTCTTCCCCTCTCCTACACACATCTATTCCCTTGTCCCTCATGCATGAATTCCTATAGCCCAGCTTCCTGTTAGCCTTGTTTATTGCTGCCTCACATTGTTTTGACTTGCTGAACAATGAGCCAACTAATACCCCAAGATATCTTTCAGCCAATTCTATAGCCAAGGACTGAAGCTTGTAAGCATATCTCCACCAGCAAAGATTCTGTTGCCGTCTGTGATAAAAAGAAAAAAAAACATTGTTTTAATGGAGTTGTACACACAAATAGGACAGAAATACTGTGATACTATTCGAAAAAAGTAAGTTTCTCTCACAGTCCTGGCCAACAATTCCCCAAATGTAATTGGTACTCACTTTATAGCTGTTTGTGGGACACTGCTGTATGCAAATTGGCTGCTGGGTTCACCTACAAAAAAAATTAAAGTCAATCTACGTTACAGTATATTCTGTGAAGTGATTTGAGTCGTCCTCCTAACATGAAAGGCACTATATCAAATGTAAGGATTATTGTTATAAACACAATATACTGTATCACTAATATTAAAATATAAATCATGCAATAGAAAAATAAAATCTTTACCTTTTCATATACTTAATTATCCATTATGTAGTACTTCAATTATACAATAATAATAATAATAATAGTAATCCTTGCATTTGATATAGCACCTTATCATGTCGCCGAAACATCTCAAAGCACAACAAAGAATATACTGTAAAGTGGATTGACCATGTATTCTGTGTGCCAGGTCAGCCTGGCTCAGTTGGCAACACATGTCTTTGGGTCAGGGAATTTGTGGGTTCAATCCATTTTTGAAACTTGGGACTCATAATCTGGGCTTATACTTCAGTGCAGTACTGGGACAGCACTAAATTGTTAGGGGTGCTATGTTACAGAGGAGATGTTAAACTGAGAATTTGTCCATCTGCTCAGGTGGACGTTTCAATGGCTGAGTTAAGGCGGAGGTTATAAGGAACTTTTTCACTCGGATGGCTGTTACGACATGGAATACTGTGTCACAAGTGACCATTAAAGCAGAGATCACAATAACATTTAAACAGGAATCAGATAACACTTGAAGAGGATCATATACATTTAAACAGGAATCAGATGACACTTGAAGAGGATAATCATTTGTGTTAGGTAAAGAGATATTTGTTAGGGAAGGGTAATTAAGCACTCAGAAACACTACCCTACGTGGAAGGCACTATATAAGTGCAAGTTGTTGTTAGGTATCAAGGGATATGGGGCAAAAGTGGGTAATTAGAATTGAGGTACAGATCAGCTATGATCTAATAAAATGGTGGAACAGGTTCGAGGGGCTGAATGGCCTCCACCTGTTCCAAATAAAAAAAGATAAAAGCATATAAGGGAAATGGGATTTGAGTAGTCAACTCTAGTGGAGGAGGTGAGATGGCAAGCAGTGGAAGGACAGGGCCCAACTACAAGGGTTTAAGGCTGAGGCTTGTCACACCAGTGGCCAGACATTGACAAAACTAACTTTTCTGCGATGCTATCATTGTCACTGAAGAAAAACAATGGGCAAATTTGACCAATGATAGTTATATTATATCAGCATTTTCATCCATATCCCTGGAGCTCAGATATGCATTTAGATTCTTCGGATGAGATGTTAAACCGAGGTCCCACCTGTCTATTCAGGTGGATATTAAAGATCCCATGGCACGACTTGAAAAAGGAAGGGATTTTTTTCCAGGGTCTTGGCCAACAATCTCCCAAATAAAATTGTTCATTCCCTTCATGGCTGTTTGTGGGACATTGCTGTGTGCAACTTGGCTGCCGTGTTTGCCCACAAAGCATCTACAGTTACACCACTTTACAGGATATCCTGTGAATCGCTTTGGGACACCCTCCTGATGTCCAATGCAAGGATTATATGCTCTTAAATTCTAGTTCAGGAAGAGTGAAAAGATGGACCCGTTACGAAATGGTTTTCAAAGTTTGCGATTTTTGAAAAAAAAATGGATTTGAGTCTAAACTCAGAATTCCTAAAACTTGCCATTTCCAGAGACAGAAACTTGAATTTCTGCCCAGGGGTTGTACATTCTGATCTGATGTGACTGGCATTAAAACTTTCCAGTTCTTGGCTTCGGATTCAAACTGAATTGAAATATTTCCAGACTTTTGTGCAGTCTTAAATTATATAACCAATTGGTTTTTCAGGCTAAATTTGGGTGTCATTTCAGGCCTTATCTGCTCTGTTGCATATCTAAGCGCGCTGAAACCCATGTGTAGGACGCTATATAAATGCAAGTTGTTGTTATTGATTCAATATGGATACTGGTGTAAGCTATTTTACATTGCTAGCATAGTTTTATTACTTCCAAGTCAAAATAATTTGCTGCAGCAAATGTGAACAGTGCCCTCAGCTATTTATTAATGGTTCAAATTAATTGTTGAGGGAACTATTCATGTCTGCCTGATGATTTTAAAACTTTAAGGCTGATTCTTATTTTTAAATTCATGTTTTACTGAAACTGATGAGATAATAGTAAACGAGAGAAGCCCACAATGCATATGAGGCTTTCCGACTTTGATTTTTAATTGTTCTGGTATTATAGTAACATTTGAAATTGAATTTTGCCAACAAATGGACACATTTACCAATTCTGTTGCATATTACTGTACTGGGAAATATTAAATAGTGTTAACTCTCTATTAAGAGCAGTTTAACTCTCTATTAAGAGCAATCAGTAGACTGGCCTATTCTGGTCTTATTCACTAATTTGGGATTTAGGTTACAGTCAGTTTCAAATGAAAGAAAAACAAGACTGTGAAAAGGCTCCTGAACAGTGAGTTGCTCTCATGGCTGAGGTCCTCACAAGATGAAGCTCAAATTAATATAAAAAGTCTTTTATTCTGAGATATTACCTTTGGAGATCAGGGTAAAAAAACATCTTCGAAATAAATCAGTCAGTCACAGTCTCATCAGCTGTGGACATGAGTCTCCAGTTTTTGAACCATTCTTCACAATCTGCCTAAACATATCCCAAATCGAACAAGTTTCCTTCCGAAAAGTTTTTGTTTTAATTGTAATTTTAAGCACTGGACTTTTGAAATAACGAGCAAGATTTGTGCATTTTACATCCGAATATATTGGAAGGTCTGATGGTCGTGCATGTATGTGTATTTTGGGGTGGGGGTATGTGTGTGTGTGTGTGTGTGGTGGGGGGGTGTTTGACTTTATGCAATAGACCTTCACTGAACTGAAAGCGTTTCTACAACTGCTCCATCCAGACTTCAGTGTCAGCAGTGCTGGAGGGCAGAGCAGCTCCCAGTGCACACGTTACTCCTGGTGCTGAGGATTGGCTGCCCGGCCACAGTCCAACGTGTGTGTGTGTGTGTGTGTCAATTTCACTGTGAACTTCAGCACAGACACACACACACACACACAGACAGACAGACCGACAGGGTGCAGCTATGCAACAGGCGAGCAAGAGCCCCCCTCCCCACCCCACACCCCCCCCCCACCCCCTGACATCCAGCCTATCACCATCCATCCCCTCACACAGCTCTCGGTGAATGCATCTAACGCTGGAGGGACCTTGAAGCAAGTGGCGAGGGATTTGCAAAAGGGGGAAGAAGCAAATGGGAAATCATTTACATCTGGTGACAAGCAATTAATGGTTAAAAGAAACTTTTTTCCCCCCCTCTCTCTCCAAAAAAAAGGGGGGAGGGAGTGGCAACTCGTTTGGTCAAACCCCCCATTAGGCGCCTGGAGAAGAGATGACCAGGTTCACAGATAATTTTGAGACACGGGTGGAACTGCTTTTATTTATTTTTCCCCGAAGACGTCCACACACCTTTTCACTGTGTCAAACACCGAACGGGGAAAGTTCTGAAAGTGGCTTCTGTTTTGCACACATCGCCCTGAACGCGAACTGACCCGAGAGCCGCTGGAGATCGCCCGGGAGAGAGGTTCCCGGGGAGAGACCCCCGGGGGTGGGGGGGGGGGGGTGGCACTGGCAGTGCGAGGCTGAGGATTGAAGTCGTGCCTTTTTGAAGGACTTTCTCGCAGTCCCATCGCAGCAGCAATTGGGAAGCCCTCCCGCTCACTGCCCCCACACTCGGGGAATGAAGATCAACGTGCAAGTCAAGTCAAGTCAAGTCAAGTCAAGTCAAGTCAGTCATCGGGTCAGTCTCGCAAAGTTCCTGCAGCCCCCGCCTCGAACTAGGAGAAATATACTGGGGGGGGGGGGGGGGGGGATTTTTTTTAAAAAAATCCAAAAATAAGTGTTGCTCTCACGATATATAAAAGAAACACACGCACATAGCAAGTTGCACTCGAAGCATTAAAGAAGTCGAGAGGCGGTTTTGTTTTAAGCGCCAACACACCCAACGCGCACACACACACACACACACACACAAATACCCCCAAATGTATCACGGGATGGTGTGTGTGAGTGAGTGAGGGCAGGGCAGGGCAGGCAGGGCAGGGCAGGCAGGGCAGGGCAGGCAGGGCAGGGCAGGGCAGGGAGGGCAGGCAGGCAAGGCAAGGCAAGGCAGGGAGGGCAAGGCAGGGAGGGCAAGGCAGGGGAGGGCAGGCAGGGCGGGCAGGACAGGGCAGGGCAGGGCGTGCAGGACAGGCAGGGCAGGGAGGGCAGGGCAGGGCAGGCAGGGCAGGACAGGCCAGGGAGGGCAAGGCAGGGCAGGCAGGGAGGGCAGGGCAGGGAGGGCAGGGCAGGCAGGGCAGGGCAGGACAGGCCAGGGCAGGCAGGGCAGGGAGGGCAGGGCAGGGCAGGCAGGGCAGGACAGGCCAGGGAGGGCAGGGCAGGCAGGGCAGGGCAGGATGAAGGGCGCCTTGCCTTGCTTGGTGCTGGGCTTCCTGGTGTGTGAGTGCGGGGTGTGCTGGGCTCGGGGGGAGTACTGTCACGGTTGGATTGACAGCGCCGGGAAATGGCACGACGGCTTCCAGTGCCCCGAGGACTACGACACGGTGGACGCCACAATCTGCTGCGGCTCCTGCGCTCTCAGGTACTGCTGTGCCGCGGCCGAGGCCAGACTGGACCAGGGGGTCTGCACCAACCACAGAGACCCGCAGACCCCCGACTACTCCGCACGTAAGTCTCAGTCTCAGCCTCTCTGCCCCCGAGGCAAACCCAGGCGTGGGACCAGCCCCCGCGGACCTGCTGGCGGCAGCCCTGCTTTTGCGCTTTTTTCGCATGAGTTCGTTCGTTCGTTCGTTCGTTCGTTGGTTGGTTGGTTCGTTCGTTCGGGGCTAATTTATACTTAAGTTATAGATGTATTTCTATCATAAAGGTGGGTTGAGTTGGGTTTGGGGGGGTTTGGATTGGGGGTTGGGTTGGGTTTGGGGGGGTTGGATTGGGGGTTGGGGGGGTTGGGTTGGGTTTGGGGGGTTGGATTGGGGGGGTTGGATTGGGGGTTGGGGGGGTTGGGTTTGGGGGGGTTGGGTTTGGGGGGGTTGGGTTGGGGGGTTGGGGTTTGGGGGTGGGGGGGGGGGCGACATTACGAAAGGCCATGAAATAATCTGAGATGATCAATTTGTACATATCCCCCGAATAAGATGTGGGGAACGCCCGAGCAGCTCCGTGTTTCTTACACGGAATAAATAGCAGCACATACACATCGGGCAACACCGGGGGAAACCCAAATAGATATTTCCCGAGTCCTTTGCGATTGCGGGTGAAAGTTGCGATGTTTCGGTGATTATCACTTTGAATCCGGTTGCGAAACATTGCAATTTTCGCCCTGCGAAAGAACCCGTCTTACCTGCAGTGTTCAGCAAACACACTGAAACACACCAAGACCCTGAACGAATTCATAAAAAAATGTCTCTGACACTTGAAAATACAGCGTGAAATGTAATATATAGAAATACAATTAATACCTGATATCTTTAATCAATCGCCTGCAAAATACACAGTCAATCCACGTTACAGTATATTTTGTGAAGCGCTTTAAGACGTCCTGCGACTGGTTTATCGTTAAGGTTTGATTCGACATTTAGATTGGACTGAAATATCATTGCTCCTCTTTTTTTTCATGTGCACTCTCTAATCCGCATGTATTGGTATATTGATGTTTATGATGTGCACAGCCTTTAGCTAAGTACAGATCTCCCAGAGGGTATCATCCCAAAAGATATCTCAGCCTAATCATAATATAATAATAATCCTTGCATTTGATACAGCGCCTTGTCAAGTCTTCGAGACGTCTCAAAGCGCTTCATAGGATATACTGTAAAAGTGAACTGACTGTATATGTTGTGGGCGAAATAATTCACTGATGAATTACAAAGTCTTTACAAACTCTCCCTAACAAAAACCCTTGCAGTTTGGTTCATCTGGAACCGGTAGATCATGTATTTTGCTTCTACTGTTACCCAGACCTGCCCTGCACCCCACCCCCCAAAAAAAATTGTGTGTGTGTGTGAGAAATGAAACGTGCAGCGAGCTTCCTGCCGGGAGCAAACGTGAAGCCAGTAATTGGCCAGGTCTCCTCCCGAGTGAGCCAACATCCACTTAACTCAGTGCATACGACAAACCAGTCAAACCGAGCAAATCGTATATCAGAGCAGGGAAATCCAGGGTGACAAGTGCTCACAGAGATTCATGTTCCATCTGCTACACAGTAAACCCACCCTCCACACCATGTGTATATATATATATGTATATAACGTATTATGTGGATTTGGTTCCCCTTCCTTTTTTCTAATAACTTCTATATATATATATATATATATATTAAGATGACTATTTAAAGTTGTGCTTCGCCTCAGTTTGAGTTGCCAGCTCCAAAGTTATTGCACCATCTGCTCTCCAATTGAGATTCTTAACCTAACAGCAAACGAAAAAAAATTTTTGTTATATGTAAATTAGATTAAAAAAAATACAAGTCTGTGGGGGGCGGGAGGGTGGGGGGGGGGGGGGGGGGGTCTCGTGTTCAAATCTCTTAGATTTAAATTACAGCAAAACACAGATAGGTCATCGGAAAGGGGTGGTGTCTCTGTGAGTGGTGAGCAAGCAGGAGATGTGAATCTGAGTGAACCAGATGAGCATGAAATTGCATTAGCCCCGTGTAGAAAAGGGAGAGAAAGGTAAACCAGTGTCTGTGTGACAGCCTCTGTATTGATAATCTTGGAGATGCAGCTTCGGTTTCCATTGCTTTCTCAGCATCAAATAAAACCTCGATCCCCGGGACGTGACCCTGGTGGGATCTCCCGGGTTCTCCGGAGAAGCTTCAGACTTTCTCAACTTTAATATCAGATGCAGAGCATCTATCTCTGCAGGAACTCGGGGTGGGATTAGCGCTGAGGAATGTATACTCACTTAGGAACAGGTTTGAGATGCGTGTCGAATTATTGCTCCGGGAATATGGTAAACACACACACACGAAGTCTTAAGTCCAAAGCAAACATACACGTAGTCGTCTAAGTTCAGCTGCGCACAGTGAGATGCAATGGGACAGTGCAGCGCTATGCGATGTTATATTCGGTAACAGCGACCAAAGTAGCACTCAGTGTGAATCGCACGCATTCCTGTTTTCAGACAGAAGTATTGCAGATAAATATCAGAGGTACTGTGATTGCTTCTGGAATTACATTGCACATTGAACACATTTCGCGCATGTAACAGTGCCGCTGTATTAAATGCAATTAAGCGAAGATTATATTTTGTTTTGTTCGGTTCCGAACATTCAATCAATCAATCAATCAATCAATCAATCAATCAATCAATCAATGCTTTTTTTTCCCTCTATGTAATGCAACAATAATTGAAGAAGATGTTATCAGGGGCAGGGAACGTGGTCAACTATTTCAACTATTTAACTCGTTTGAAACGGTGGTCTGCAAAACGCACCGGTGCCCACACAGGGTTATACTTTGCAGAAGTAATTGGAACCGTTTTCAGGCGAGTTTCGATGTAGTTGGCGAGTGGGAATGGCTCTGCTCTCTCTGCAAAATAACTTGACGTTTTGTTATTTAAGGATCACTTGTACCTTCTTCCACTCCGCGGTTATAATGGTGATAGCGCAATAGAGCATTTGTTTGTGCCTTTCGGCCTCTTTAACACTTGGAAAGGGATTGCACAACAGTTCGATTTTCTGACACTTCGCAATTACCGAATTTTTCTCGAGTGAAGGAATGCAGGAAATGGGTGAAATCCAACTCCCTCCAGTAAACATTCCACTTGCAAACCGATTTGCAGCTTTCGGTAAACGTTTTCAAGCGATTCCTTTCAAAGATTTCGGGTATTTGTTTTTCAAAAAAAAAAGAGTCCATCTGACTCGAGTTACTTGGCTGCAGATTCTCGACTCCAAACGTTTGTAAATAGACTGTGACAGTCGGCAATCGGGCAATTGCAATAATCGATTCAAATGAGTATTTTATTATCGTTAGGTTTTCACATCCATTCGTTGCGATGCGAATGTGCTTGGTTTCACATTTGCATTTTCCAAAGTTTCGCCCAAATTCGTTTGCAACCGCCGTCGTCTGTCGTTCAGACGCCGTTTCCATTTAACTGAGGTTAATTATATTATTTCGCTTCAATTTTTTTTAATTCTAATTTCTAACTCCGATCAGCTCCATTCGTTCAGCGTCCCTCAATAAAACACCCGTGTGGGTCTGCTGCAAGCACACCGGTTACTGGAAGGGGGGACATTTACAAAGTAAAGTGCAAAATCGGCTATTGATAACCCATCTTTTTTCTTGAAAAAAAGATCAGTAAATATAAGTTTAGTTCACGAGCAAAGTGCTTTGCAGTGATTGACAACGATCGTTCGGTGTAGGGCAGTGTCACTGCTATTGATTGACTTCCTTGACGCCTCGTGTTTATGATGTTGTTTTGTGCAATCCCTGTGGCCCGGAGTTTGTTCTCACTCGTAACCGTGTATATATAGACCGTATTTTAGTCGTCCTGTATGCAATCACACGTGTAAATAAATACAAACGCTACGTGTGTAGTTGCCTGAGATGTTTGCTCAGATCTTTTTATGCACTGGCGACAGGACTCTCTCTGCCCTCACAACTCGTGCTCTCTATCTAACACTGTAGCCTTCACAAGTCGTCTCATATTTCAGCCCATGAGATGGACATCAGAAACGAAGGGGAGGGGACAGTTTCCTCCCCTCAATCATGTCCCCCGATCGATCGACGTTTAAACGATGTGGGGCCAGGCTTTCATGAGCAAATGAAGAAAGCACGAAGCGGCGGATCCTGCACAAGGCTGATAGCTTCTCGTTTTAAATGGTTGGTTGGAAAGTGCAGCAAAAGCAAAGTAGCTGCAGAGAGAGCAGACTTGTCAACACGCCTGAATGGTTTTCCAAGCCCGTGGACAGCCTGATACAGGGAGCAGACGTGAGCGTGTATTTGCATTGGTGGTGGAGGCTAGAAAAATATTGGATAAGCGTTTAAAGTTCATCTGCTCTCTGCACGACAGGCGTTGAGCGCTGCTGATTAACCAGGTCACTGCATAGAGGACATTTAACTGACACTTGGCTGATCTACACTTCGTATCACGGTGTTGTAGTTTACCCTCTTTCCCCATAGGCAGTTTTGCATCGCAAATAATCCTTCTAAATTCTATAAGATGCCACTTCTGGCATCGCGTTTCATCGCATAGATAATAATAATAATAATAATCCTTGCATTTGATATAGCGCTTTTCACGTCGGGAGGACGTCCCAAAGCGCTTCACGGAACGCACTGTAAAGTGAATTGACTGTATATTTGTGGGCGAACGCGGCAGCCAATTGCGCACAGCAATGTCCTACAAACAGTCATGGATTGAAAATGACCAATTTATTATTGTTTTTGGTTTTGGAGGGATTATTATTAGGCTCTGTGTGGAGTAAGGAAACTTGCCCAAGGTTTCGCCCTCTGCCTGGAATTGAACTCAGGTCTCTCACTTGCAAAGCGAGTGCTCTAACCACTGAGCTACAGGACTCCTATAGATAGAAGAACAAAGTGTGAATATTTGTGAACCATTGCAATGCTAAAAGCTAAACGCTGTGTGTTTAATAAAGCAAGAACCAAAGACTTTTCCCCTACAAACCACACCATCACTACACTTTACAGTAATTCACGTCAAGCGCTTTGAGACGTCCTCCTGACGAGAAAGGCGCTATTATCAAATGGAAGGATTATTTATCGGCAATGAGAAATTCCAAAGTTTTTTTTTAAATTAGGAGTTTATTCACGTGATAAGGCGCTATATCAAATGCAAATATTATTATAATTCTCATTTGTTATAATTCACGTGCCACGTTGTCATTTCTGCAATTAATATGCGCAAAATTGTAATCAGAAGGCGATGTTGGCAGTGAGTTGAGAAATGGAGGGGTTGGGCATTGAAGAGTAAGAGACATTAATCCCCAGGTATAGCAACACTTTGCAGGTCATGCGTAAAAGGAAGCGTCCACGGATTACTCACAACAAGTGATATGGCAATGTGCTGCATTATTATTACTGTTAAAAAAAAGTATCTTGAAAACATAATCGAGATAGTTTAATATCTGTGCATGGTCGCCCTGAAATGAGGGTCTGCTATTGCTCTCTGTCTCTCTCTCTGTGCTAATGCCTTAATGTGCTGTTCTCCACAGAGCCCATCTATGTCCCGTTCCTGGTTGTTGGCTCCATATTCGTGGCGTTTATCATTCTGGGCTCTCTGGTGGCTGTTTATTGCTGTACGTGTCTCAGGCCCAAGCAGCCAAACCCGCAGCCGATGCGGTTCTCAATGCGAAACCACCAAACCGAGACTATTCCCATGATCCCGACGTTTACAAACATAAGGACCCCATCCAGGCAGTCCAGCACCGCCACCAGCTCCAGCTCCACCGGGGGCTCTCTCCACAGGTTCTCCATGGGCAGGGCTGAGCCAGGGCACAGCTGTCTGGTCCCCTCGCCCCCCCCGGCTTACAGCTCCCCCCTGCAACCAGGACAAGCCCTGCATCTCAGTCAGAGCCAGGGCTTCCTGCTGCCACAGCAGTACTTCACCTACACTCTCCAACCAGAACCCTACCCCACGTTCAACGATTTCAGCCACAACCGACTGCAGCCCCAGAACACAGCGGCGCCCAACTCGGAACAAGTCACATACAGCAACGCGGGGCTATAGGAGAGCTTGTGGGGCAGTTTGCTGTGTGAGTAACCCACTGCCCACCGTGTTACAGTATTGGGAAGTCTTTGGAGGTGGGCTACTGTTTTGCATTCTCATGTGGATGGATGTCACCCCTTTCTGGACTAAAAATGACTCTTGCTAACCAACAGGGAGGACCTTCATTCTCTACCCTAAGTCTTCCAGAAAGCCTCCAGCTTCACATCAGCCGGATGTGTAAGGAGGAGCGTGGTTTGCTGGTTTGCTGTTGGACTCGTTGCTCCCCAGCTATAGGTTCTGCTCCTCATGGCTCTGAAAGCAAACTATCCACTCAAAATCTGGAGCCTTTTAAAATTCTACACTTTCACGTGCTTTTATCATAGTTAACTGTGATATTAACTGCATAGTTAGAAGTGTAACTTACAATTTACAATCCTTGTTAAAATTGTTAAGAATAATATGGAGGCCAAACTATTACAATACAGTATTAGCAATCGCACTGAAGTCATATGTTTGACTGATACCCGTTTGGTTAGATCAAATTGGATGTGTGGTCTGAGGCAATGTATTACCTGTTTAGTCTGTTAATCAGGTGAACTCACTTTCCTGACTGGGTCTACAGAGTGAATTAAGGACTGTTTGCTTCAGGAAACTTTGCAAAATGTCAAATGTAACCGTTTTTTTGAGTGGGGGGAGGGGGTGGTAAACATGGTAAACAGTTGCAGTTTAACCTGAGATGCAAACGTTTCTACACAAATTCACCAAGTTTAAGGAGGTAAGAAAAAATCTCCAAGTTTCACGTCCCTGTATTTGACGTATTATTGGAGTTCAAGCAATAACCATTTGTGGTAGAATAACAGGCGGTAAACAGAACTTTTATAAGGCGACAAATTTTAAGAACGAGGATAGNTTTTTTTCGCTTGTTCATATATTTTCATAACATTTTGTTTTTGACTGAATGCCTTACTTATCTAAATATTGAAAATTAAAGTTATGAAATAATTTATAGAGGAAACATCTAAAGTCGATTATTCTTAATTCCGACCTTCTCCCGTATATTTACAATACACTTAAATTACTAATTGTTCTAGTAATCATTTTGTTGTTTGAATTATATGATTGGTTGAACTAAACAAATGTATGGTGGAAATGAATATTGCATAGGAATATTTTATAAAGTGTCCATTCTGAAAATATGAATGTTAACTTAAAGATCTGAAATTAAAGATGTTTAATAAAACATCCTGACAAATTTAGGATTGCAAAATGACATACATTCATGTGCAGATTTTTTTCCCAGCGTCTTTTTTGTGTTCAGTTTTATTTTACTTTATCCTAAGAGAAAACTAGATGTGCCGATTCTTGTTTGAGTAAGCTTGGGCGGGCTTCGCTGTAACTGGACTCTACAATGAAATAAATAATGCCTCTTCTCTGTGAATCGAGACACCTCGACCACCCAAACAGGTGATCTTCTCACTTGTGGGATCATGGCTTTGGAGTCACTTCAATTTGCTCACTCCCCTCGGCTCGATCATCTACCAAAGGCGTCTGACCAGAACACAAAACAAAACCCAGACCTTGGAGAAAGGAAAGTTATTTACCATGATAACTCATCCAAATAGGATCCGACACACACATCTCAATAAATGCAACTCAACGAGTCTCATTTGGTTACTGTGGTAAGTTGTTTATTTGCCTTTACACAGGCTCCAGCATCAGCTTGCAATAAAAGTAGAATGTCGAACCTTTTCATGGTTAGCACAAGGAGCATTATAACCCGCAATGGCAATGATCAACGTTTCTACTGGTTCCTATAATGTGTGGCACTCAGTCATATTGGACAAACCTGCCTGTATTATCAATCCTTTATCATGGCTTCCACAAGGGCATTGTATTTTGGTAGTTTAAGTAATTCTGATTACTTTTACCAATGCATGATTATTTTTCCTCTCAGATTTAGATTTTGCTACTTTATCTAAAGATAGCAGCTAGGTGAAATAGCTTGCTCTGGAAGACAGTGTAAGCAGACCCTGTTAACAATTTTAATTAAGATCTGTTGATATCAGTGGCATTGGGAGGTAGAGAGCAACGGTATTTAGCCAAATGGGAACTGTTTAACAATGTTGTTCATTAGGTTGAAGATTAAACTTGAGACTTGAAATTTGTTTTTTTCAATTTCCATCCTATTAAGATCAATAAAATGATCAGCAGGATGTCACAAAATCACATCAAATGTTTGGATGAAGAAGGCCTTTGGGTCTATCTGACCACATTCTTCTAGAATACCCACCTTATTGTCCTTCCATAACAGCGTCAAGCTGTTTCTTGAATCCTGCATCCTGGCCTCAACACCCTTCCTCGTAACCCAGTGGTGGCCAACTCATGGCTCCTAGGGCTGTTAAGAGGTAGCTCGCTGAAATTGTGCATTTCTCTGGGTAAGTCCATGCATAAGTCCATGATTTATGGCATAAATCAATCAATTTATTTTGTTGGACGACGAAAAGGTTGGCTACCACAGTTGTAACCTGTTCCAGTCATTAATGGGTGGGTGGTGGTGGGTGGGATTGGGGAAGGGAAGGACTAAAAAGGATCTGTTTNAAAAAAACTGAGCAAGGCCCACACTGGAACACACTGTATGAAGTATTGTGAAATTGGAATGCAGCGTCTTGTCTGCGATTAGCTCTTTGTGTTTTGAGTGCGATAATAATAATCCTTTCACTTGATATAGCAAGTTATCACATCTTCAAGAATATACTCTAAATTATATCCTTCCTCCCCCATATCCGGTCCCTAACCAGGACCGCTTTGCTCCACCTCCACCACTTTGCCCGTCTCCGACAATATCTCACTCCACATGCTGCCAAAACCCTTGTCCACGCCTTCGTCACCTCTCGGCTGTACTACTCAAACGCCTTGGCACCCCCCTATCTCTCTTACCTCCTCTCTCCTCACAGCACTACTCGCTGCCTCCACTCTACTGGTTCCAGCCTCATCCTTATCCCTCGAATCCTCCGCTCCATGATCGGCAGCCATGCCTTCAGCCACTTTGCCCCGAACCTATGGATCTCCCTCCCTCAATCTCTTCGTCTTGCCTACACTTTCCCCATTTTCAGGATGTACCTGAAGACCTTCCTCTTTGACTGTGCCTATGGTCACCTTCCCCCTGGCTCAGCATCGGGCTCCACCATTGTTAAGCACTCTGGGACGCCGCCCAAAGTGGAGGGCACTATATAAGTGCAAGTCGTTGTTAAAGTGAATTGACTGTATATTTTGTGGGCAAAATGCGACAGACAATGGCGCACAGCAGTGTCCCACAAACAGTCGTGGATTGAGTGACCAAATTTTTTTTTAAGTGATTATTATCCCCAGAAAAGTGATCTGCCAATCAACTAACAACCGGGTTTCTACTTACTGCAAGGTAAACAGAGGAGTGTGGAGTAACATTTCGCCCTGCTGGGAATCAAACCCAGGTCTCTCGCTTGCGAGGTGAGTGCTCTCACCACAGAGCTACAGTACTCCAAGTGTTAATTGTTTACTGCAAAGGAACAGCAGCACTCTGAGACTTGACCCCACATGAAGGGCACTATATAAATACAAGTTGTTGTTGAATGATAATAATCTTTGCATTTGATATAGTACCTTTATCACATTGTCAATATATCTCCAAGAACTTCACAGGATCTTACTGTGAAGTGTAGTGACTGTAATTTATTGGCAAATGTTCTGATGAACAATAACTGCACAGATACGAAGAATCTAAAAATAAAGATCTTCACATTCTGACTAATCCTAACATTCATGACTTATGATGATTCTCAAAACACTTTTTGACTTGCAATCAATTTGAGGTAAAATATTGAAGACATATATCCATTGTAAAGCTGTCAGACTGACTCAGTGGCTTTGGATTTTGTCTGGGTTTGAAAGTTCACTACTTGCTAGAGTGTTATTTTTGCTTTTCCTGACAAAAATAATCGTTTTAAGAATGAGGCTGATTATTTATGACAAGCATATTTCACGTCCAAAATTAAATTGGCTCTCAGTACTACACATTGTGATTCTGCAGTGACTGATTGTACAAAGCAATTCCGAGCAGTGGGGGAGGTGTTTTTACACCCTGTGCATTATACACTCAACAAACACAGATCATGTTAGCTTTAAAAATGTGGCAATAGGATCAACAACTGCCATAAAACAACATTTTATAAAGCAAATGACTGATTTGCACTTTTCTCTAATATAGTTTTGAATTTATAATTCTTAATACCTCCTAGAAAATAAGGTTCAACATTTATTACAAACAATCAACTCTTCTGTAATAGGCTACCTTTATAGGTCTATTGAAGTAACTTGGCAACTTTAATATAGGTTGATTTAAGAACATATTAAGAACAGGTTAGCAACCTGGGAAAAAATATTGTGGTCTAACTTACGTCTCTGAACAGATTTCTTAGCAAAGAATCATGCCAACTGTTGAAATGGAATCTACTTCCAGAGCGGAGTTCTTGTGGGTCAACACAAATTCTAAGAAATACCACAGATTGGATTCCATTAAGATTCAAGGACTTATTTATTAGTAGCTTTAGTGATTTCCACCATTGAACTGGGATATTCCTCAACTCAGTTCTTAATTAGTTTGGCTTAGTAAGTTGTCCTCTTGCATCTGGGTCAGAAGGTTAGGAGGTGCATTGACAATCTTATTGTATATCTCATCCATTCCATTATACAGACAATTCCTACTTCAAATATACAATGCACATTTGCACAAATCCACCTGATGAAAGTTTCTTGTATAATGAAACTTCCTAATAGTTCTTTGTTTTATTTGAGCAGGCATTGGTTGACATTTCACCCATGAGAAATCTTAGCAGAGGAAAGTAAGCAATTTTCACATGAATTTGTGGGAAAAATAACACAGAGGAGGATATGACTGATTTATGATGAAGTGCCTTGAAGATTTGTAGCAAGACAGTCCCAAAACATTGTTCCTCTTCTGTGGCAAGACATCTGGATCTATCAGCGCAAAAATAAACTGCAACTGCAAAAACTTCACCGGAGACACATAACTGATGAAGTTAGAAGTCACAACTGATTTTACAGAAGCAGAAGTATAATAATAATACTTGCATTTGATATATGATCAAAACACTTCACAAGTAATTGCTGTCAAGAGCAGTGACTATGGATTTGTAGGCAAATGCAAGAATCCATTTGTACACGACAATGGTCCACACGCAATCAACAAATGAAAAACTAATTTAACTGAAAGATTGTTGGCCAGGACACCAGGAGAAATTCCCTTTGGTTTTTAAATTCAAGTTTGATGATAGCTTTGACACTTCCAGATTAAACATCTCCAATGCCCTTGTTGCTGGCATCTCCAGCTGGAGATGATTCAGAACTCTGCAGATCGTAACATCACCCACACTATGATTGGCAATGTCATCAACTTCACTCTTACCTGGCTCCTTATCCCCCAGAGGATTAATTTGAAAATCCTAAATTCCGCAGCTTTGCTCAATTGTACCTGCGTAATCACCTGCTACACCAATCCCCTGGCCACTCCTGCTAATATTTTCTGCCAAGTTTGGACTGCTTCATGCCTCCTGCCCCTCTGTCCCAGTCTCCACCAATCTCTTCTGACATCCTGCCAGCCCTTTATTGGAGCAAAGAAAATTGACGGGATCTGATCTAGATATTTAGGATGATTAAAGCAACGATTATGTAGATGTTGAGGTTATTTAGTACAAAGCCTGATTGCAGAACTGGAAAATGAGCACTAAATTTATAAGCCTTAAGCAAAACTAAAGATTCAAAAAAATCCTCTCCTCTTGGCCACACATTAGATATATACACCGGATGCTAATTGAAAGCAGCTAATGCTGTGGTGATGAGCTCTTTTAGATGTATAAACCCTTAGGAAGGCATAGTGTCTGATTAAGAATGGATTGAAGTTGATGAGTAAGTCTGGGCATAATAATTGAATACTTCACGGATCATGAAAATGTCCTCGTGGAATGTCACTGGTCAGGGTTGAATAAAGTAGATTATGGTTATGTAGCCTCATTATATTACATTATGACATGCAGAAACTTCAATTCTTATTGTCTGCTTGGAAGTTTTATCTGTGATTATTTATAGAAATGAGTCTTTCAGACATTGATTTCTGTTAAAAAAAAGCTTTTGTTACTTGTTTATTATATTCCAGTCTGAACAATTCATGAAAATTTGGCGAAAGATAAGACAGTGGACTCAAATCAGAGAAATACTAAGTCATCAGAGTGTTAGCTAAGATTGTTCAGCATAGATTGAGGCAAGTGAGTATTGTGATGGTGAATAGATCACCAGATCACAATTACCTGTGATGCAGTTTAAAATCACCCCAGCACTCGCCAGTAGATCTGGCGTCTCTCAGCAGATCGATTTCAAGCTCAACCTCACCTATAAATCCATCCACTCCTTGGCACCTCCACTAACTCCTCTTTGATCCACTACCTTAATCTGTGTGCCTTCTTCTTAGCTAACACGGCCTTGTTGTGCATCTCGCGGCTGCTACGTGTTGCCATTGATGTCTGAGCCTTCAGTTCTTAGACTCCTAACCTCTGGAACTCCCTCCCTCTATTGCTCCATCCATCCTCTCGCTTTCTACTTCTTCGAACGCGCCTTCAACACCTTCAACCTTCAACACATTCAAGCCTGATCTGAACCTCACCCAACAGCCGCACGTCACCCTGGGTCACTGACTAACTGTGAGGTGTGCAAATCCTGGCTACATTTTTATACCTCAAGGCTCAGGGTGTTGATGCCAATTGTAATATTCTGCTGTTGCCCTAGCTGAGATCAGCTAACTCAGCAATTAATGTGGCATGTTAAACGTGTGCAAACATATGTATTGAGCGTCATATGAAAATGCATTTGTACAGAGGAATTAAAAGTGTCTGTCTATCACTAATGAAATTAACATGAACAACAACTTGCATTGATATAGCAGGGTAGCACTTCAGAAGCTGTCCTTATTTATTATTCCACCACCAATATATTCATATGGAGACTTACTCATCTAGGGGAAACAATAATTAAAGTAAATTTAAATCTGTTCATTCTTCTAATAATGCTTCACATCTCTCACCTTTTAGACGTAAGCTTTGTGGTGAGCAGTAACTACATTCTGGAGTACCAAAGAGTTTGAGAGATTTCAGTGCATCCTTACATGATAATTAATAATACTCCTCACATTTGATATAGCAACCTTGGTGTCAGGAGGACACCTCAAAGTGCTTTTAATGTAAAGTGTAGTGAGGCGAATGGGGCAGCCAATTTGCGCATAGCAATGTTCCTCAAACTGCCATGATGAGAATGACCCAATTTTTTTCTTGCGGATTGTTGGCTAAGACACTGGGAGATCTCTTTTCTTTTTGAATTGTGGCATGGGATCTTTAATGTCTATCTCAACAGACATGACCTCGATTTAACATCTCATTGTAAGGAAATCATCTCCAACAACACAGCACTCCCCCAGCACTTCAATGGAGTACCAGGTTAGATCAGCTAACTCAGCAAATAATGTGGCATGTTATTATGTAAGCAAGGGACACAACCCAACACTGAAAGCAGAAGGAGTTAGGTTTAGAATAAACAAACATAAACTAAAGATTGAAAAAAAAATTCTCATAATGCTGGA
The DNA here is from genome assembly GCF_018977255.1 of Callorhinchus milii. Lineage (NCBI taxonomy): Eukaryota > Metazoa > Chordata > Chondrichthyes > Chimaeriformes > Callorhinchidae > Callorhinchus > Callorhinchus milii. The sequence goes on from NW_024704742.1 coordinate 49,124,246, forward strand.
TATGTGGAAGAGATTCCCAACAAAATCAGATGACATTCTGTTGAATTAACACCTTCAAATAAAATAAAGTATCCATATCTGCATGATAAGATTTAGATGTAGACTGAGATAAACTGATACTCTGTGGGACACAAACGTTGCTGTGCTCCTGGGGTCAGGGATCGGAAGGGAAAACGATCTGTGGAGGGGGAAGGAGACAAGGGTTCAATAGTGGAGATGGATCAATTTTCTGAATTTTATGCTGCCTTACCATTGGGATTCAGGGTATATCTACTTTCCTTCAGGAAATAGAGTTGAAGGGGTAAAGTTCATGGTAGGTTTTGCATGGTTTTGGAAGGAGTGGGCTTGATGGAAAAAAAATGCCCTTTCACATTCTATGTTTGCTTATTTGCTTAAATGTGGCAATTGCTATCTCATTGCAGCAGGTTCTTCCTTAGGTGAAAGTGTGAGAATGTTCAGGTTACTTATCTTTGACCCTCCTATAGGAGTCAAACCTAAGAGTGTAAAGCGAATGAAGCAATGAACTGTTGTAGCCTCCGGGTGTACAGTAATATCACTTTAATCTTTGTGATCTTTCTTTCAGTTTGGCTTCTTAAAATGGTTGCACTTTTTCTGAGGTAAAGCATGAATACATGAAAATGCAAGGTTTGCAAATTTCATTTTATTTATTATCGGTATGACAATCAAAAGACAGAACAGTTAAGAGATGCAACTGCCACCATGCAAATTCACAATAGAGTCAATGGTAAGTAACAGAGAATACAAAATTACACAGCACTGATAATTTACAACCAAATATAAAACACAGTGCATTTCCTTACTTTAAGTTAAAACCAAACCTGAGAAATACAATGAACATTGAATGTCACCATTCATGCAGTGCAAAACAAATCAGGGAAATTTAGTCAACGTTTTTGAAGTCCGGCAGAAAAATCCTGACCAAATGTCCAGAACATGCTTCGTCTTTACACGAGAACGTTCAGGCCAAATTTCACCATTAAGTTGAATTGAATTTAAATACTGTACTCTACAGCAGTGGCAACAGTAGAAAGTAACCATTTACTTCGTACCAATGAAGTAAACTGCATTACAACTCTCCATTTCCACTCTGTTGTCACTTCAAACAAACTAATCTGGACAAAGCTATCCAGTGTTACTTTGATTTATTATTTTAAAGTACAGTCGTGTTCAATTAGTTTAAAACGTATCGCATGTATTTGCACACATCTTGAATGCAATTCTTACTGGGTGGTGTGTCAGGACTAAAGGACACATTCCATAGCCTATTCAGATACAATCTTCCACAGAACAGAATGGATAACAATTGAACAAATCCCACGTGGATTTCCACTCCCACTCCCCACAAAACCAATGCTTACTCCAATTAGAATTAAAATTTATATAGAAAATATAAAACTACAAGTGAGTTGCACAGACAAGTTCATTCTTTTTAAGATGAAGGACATGTACAACAACTGACCAGGAAGCACACAAAAATACATTATGCACCGACAACTGCAGCACTGCTTTACCTTTCATTAACAGAGATCATTTCTCACTAAACCGTGCGCAAAATTGTGCAGCAAGATCAGGAGTCATGCACAAGCAAGGTACATGTAACACTTAACTTCATGCAGACAGACAAAATGGCAAACAGGTTAAACAAACACACTACAGTACATCTCCCATGGGGAGAGAAAGACAACAGCTACAACTGCTAAAAGAAACAGAAATTACAGGCTTTGACACTATCACCCTTCTGCCATCCATCGGAGGATTCCTTAACAAAAAAACACAGTGAAGTGTGGTATGAACAGTGAAGAGTACGTAAAGGGGCAGCAAATGGCAAAACAGACAACAGCAATCGGATCCTATTTTCAAAGTCTTGTGAGTTGCTTTTAATTTGCGCTTGTTTTTGCTATTGAAGTACAAATAGTGGTAATCTCTTGATAAGGAATCAGTACTGCACAAATAGGGACTCCCTTCAGGTCAACCCCAGTAAACACCAATCCAATGAGATCTAGGTTGGCAGGGAATTTGAACAGATTCCTTATTTGAGAATCCTCTGAAGAAACACTGCAAATCAGGCTCGGTCCTTGTCATTACATTCATGCTTGAATGATAATCTGCAATGTGTCTCTTGCAAATTTGTAGAAATCGAGTTTGTAAAGTTGCTAAATGACATTTTGGGCTATAACAACTCGACCTATGCTGTAATTTGGAATTTAGTCCCGGAATATATTCCATAACAATACTAAACAATCTGAGTGGAGAGGATACTATTTTTCTGTTTCATTGTTTATTCCTTTCCATATTTCAATTTTCTTGTGACGATCTTTTAAAAAAAACTAAATCCAATAATATGCAAATCCAGCTGTTCTGTGCAAGACTGTCATTGAAACAGCTGGAATGTTAAATACCTCTTCACCTCTTGCATGGAGTTTGTTTAATATCTTCAATCAATAAAATATCTGCTTGGAATGGAATGCTTAAAAAGGCTTTCAGAATACAGTATATTTTGCTACAAAATCAGCAACCTTAACATTTCGCTACCAAAGCAGCAAAATAGAGTACCGATGTTTGAGAATAACTTTTAAGGAATACTTATTAACAAAGTTGAGGTTCTTACATACAGGCACATCATACGAATGTTGTCAGGTCTGCAACACCTGTGATGATAAAATAAAATGGTTCATGTAATACAGGCACGGTAACTTTCATTAAACCTGAACCTAGGAAGGAAGCTGCTGACGTTATAACAACAATGGATGCTTAGCAATACCATGATGCCAGAGTCCATATCATTATTCAGCAGCATTGCCAATGAAGCATGAGGTGAGACTTGTCAATATTTATTTTCTTGTAGATTAACTTTTGAATTGGTAGGAACTCGAGAAATAAAACACACCCTAGTTGTACCCTCAATATCTAAAGAAGAGTTAAAAAGTGTTATAAATCTGGTCTGTCAACATCTGTTTCAAAAATAATCAAACACAAGTTGATAAGCATCATAACAGGATCTAGCCAACAACAAAATAACCAGAGAAAGCTAATGATATGGGGAAGAAATACTTTCTGGCTTTTTTAAAAAATAAGACATACTTGACTATTTCAGGTCTAGTTAAAAAAAAGTCAATTTGTACTCTTTTTAAGGAAAGAATGCTTGATACAGAGAGCACTGCCACCATTAAATGTTCCTTCTCCTTTAACTGACATGCTCGCCAGGGCTCAGCATTAGCTAGTTCGGAATTAAGGGCAATTGAAGAAACATGTTAATCCATCAAAATCTAATTAAAAAGTCATTCACTCCAGATAGCACCAGCTTAAAAAAAGTAGAACTTGTAGCCAGGCACATACACGTCACTGTTTCACTTGGAAAACTAATTTGAACATTAAGAAATGACAAAAGCATATCTAAGGCCATAGTTTGAGAAAGTCAAAAATTCAGAAGCAAGTGCCAAGAAGGCAGTTGTCACATCTTTCGTATACCACTGTATGTGGAAATTATACTCCACAAAAGTCTGCAGCAGGACTTGAAGTTTGCTCTGCTCTTATCTCCAAAAACAGGAGAAAAGTGCTGATTGGAAATTTCTAATCTACTATGATTTCATTGTCCGAGGCGTGGTGACGAAAGCTCATGCTATCCATGCTTAATCCTCTATTATGAGAGCACAGTTTAGAATTTGGATGGTTCTCTATTTATTTTGTACTTTTCTCCCAGTGAATTATGTGTAAGCGATGCTTCAGGACTCTTGTTGGACACATTAACACAGAGCAATCTTGAAAACACGGAAACATTATTTCACAGCAACAGAGTAAATCTTTCCCCCATAATGGTACTAAATGAGGCATCCACAAGGTTTATAGTATTTTTGTTAAAAGAATAAAATGTACCAAAATTTCGACTGAAGTAATAGTGGCAACATTTAAATCTTTCAGGAAACACAGTGGAAAAGCCTGTCAAACACACACATGGGAGGGTTGGTTTGGTGCATGTTGCTGTGAACTAACAACTGGTAACCAGCAGGGGAAAGGTTTAGATGCTGAGTGTATCCTAACACACGCACACACCAGAAAGACATTAAATAGTGTAAAGCCCATCCGTCACCTGGAATTTATGAACTTCTACTTGTTTTTTTTAAGAAAAAAAATAGCTTTTTAAATTGTCTCAAGGGCCTAGTCTGTCACGGATACAACAGCAAACTTCAAGCCCTGACCAGCAAGTTGTAAATGAGTTCTGTGTTAGAATTCTAACAGTGAGTTTTGATAAAACATATTTGCACAGTGTTTGCGTCCTTTTAATAGGTAGCAATGGTGATCAGTACTTTCTTCCCCTTCGTAAGATATGTAAAGACCCATCAGTCCAAGTCTTTACACTGACGGTATTTTGTTTGTTCAGAAAACACACCCTTTTAAGTCTGACATCCATCTGAAATATTTATTTGCAAATGATTTCATTCCCCAGTATTAACTGTTCACCAGGTGTTGGATCCTTGTTTGGTGGTATCATAGGCCCTTATCACTTGAGACTGGGACACAATACCATGTTCATCTTGGGAGAAAGCATAGCCATCTGTAAAATAAAATACATAAATAGGCACATAGGAAGCGCTAGACAAAAAAGACCAAGGTCTATCTGATCCGCCTTCTATCATCCTGGTAGTTTTGTGATACAATAATGAACATGTTGATAGCAATTAATTCTGTATGGATTAGAATATCATCACATTGGAAAGTTCTCCCAAGCATCCTGCCCTTGTCATGTGTCAAATTACTCATATACTGTATAATGAATAAACAAACAGGATAACATTTATATCAGAAATTATTGTCACCTTAGTTCACAGTACATTTATACAGTGCATTACTTTATCCCTGCTATACTATCTGTTAAAGACACTTCCAATAGGTAGCAACCCGGCAAGTGATCTGCCACAAAGGATTAAGGTTCATCAAGCGGCAAATGGGTTACAGTCGGAGACCCCTCTGTTGTGATTGTCTCTCTGTGTGTCTCTATTTGAGCGTGTCTATGTCTCTTCTATATGTGAGTATGTTTATGAGTGTCTCGTGTGAGTGTGTGCCTCTCTGTCTGTGTGTGTATGTCTCTTTGTGTCTATGACAATGTGTGCGTGTCTCTCTCTCTCTGAGAATGTGTCTCTCTGTGTCCGTGTCTCTTTCTGTGTCTCTGAGTGTGTGTTTGTCTCTGTCTGTGAATGTGTGTGTGTGTCTGTGAGTGTGTGTCTCTCTTGTGTCTGTGAGTGTATGTCTCTCTCTGTGGCTCTGAGTGCGTCACTCTCTCTCTCTCTCTCTCTCTCTCTCTGAGAATGTTGTCTCTCTCTCTCTCTCTGTGTCTCTGAGTGTGCGTGTGTCCCTTTCTCTGTCTGTGAGTGCGTGTGTGTCTCTCTGTGTCTGAGTGTGCGTGTCTCTGTGTCTGAGTGTGCGTGTCTCTGTGTCTGAGTGTGTGTGTCTCTGTGTGTCCATGAGTGTATGTCTCTCTGTCACTGAATGTGTGTGTCTCTCTCTGTGTCTGTGAGTGTGTGTGTCTCTATCTGTCTGTGAGTGTGTGTGTGTCTCTGTGTGTCTGTGAGTATGTGTGTGTCTCTCTGTCTGTGTCTCTCTCTGTTTCTGAGTATGTGTGTGTTTCTGTCTGAGTGTGTGTGTCTCTTTCTGTATATGTGAGTGTATGTGTCTCTCTGTGTATGTGAGTGTCTCTATGTCTCTGGGTGTGTGTATCTCTCTGTGCATGTGAGTCTCTCTATGTCTCTGGGTGTGTATGTCTCTCTGTGCATGTGTGTCTCTGTGTCTCTCTCTCTCTGAGAATGTCTATCTCTGTGGCTGTGAGTGTGTGTCTCTCTCTGTGTCTCTGAGTGTGTGTATCTATGTCTCCGAGTGCATCTCTCTCTCTCTCTGGGACTCTGTGTGTATGTCTCTCTGTGTCTCTGAGTGTGTGTGTGTCTCTCTCTCTGTCTGCCATGTGTGTCTCTCTCTCTGGATTTCTGTGCCTGTGTGCGGTGCCGGCCCTGAGAGGCAGGAGATGGTGAGCTCCTGTAGCCTCGCCGGTGGTCACAGCCTCCCCTGCACCCACCCCCCAAAAAAATGGCTACCTATTTATTTGTTAAAGAAGCAATTAATAATTTTTTTTGCAACAATCTAATATGTTAGTTTTTATCAATGAAGTGAAAAGTGTAGCAGTAAAATGTACCTCAATAGCACCAAACAGGCAATTTCCCCACAAAAATGAGCAAAGAGCCCCCCACTCTCCCGCCCCAATTTCCCCCAAAGATTTGTAAAACATGCCGTAATTTGTTTTTGCAAAAATGTCCACACTTCTCTATTGGCCCAGCTGATGACTAACATTTTTGCATTGCCATTTGTGGGCATGAAAGTCTGTCTGTATGAACTCAAATTTGGCTCAAAGGAATCAAGATAAAATAAAACTCTTCAAAAAGAAAATTGCAAAAACCACAATACACAGGACTAGGACATTAACAGGGTGAGAGAATACAAAGAGCAGGAAAGGCTGGACAGATAAGAGCATTTTACTCTGGAGAAGAGATGATTGAGAGGAGACCTGACTGAAGTGTTTAAAATTATGAAAGAGATTGGGTAAGGCAAACATAAATAGACTGTATCCACTTGTTGGTAAGTTGATAACAAGGAGTCATAAATATAAGATAACCTCTAACAGATCTAAAATAATTTAGGAGGTACTTCATTACACAGTGTAATGAAGTAACTCCTAATGTGTAACTCACTGTAGTTGTAGCAAAGAGAGAGAATGAGAAATAGAGGGAGAGGAATAGATAGGTGAGGGGGAGGCTATGGAGGTGACTAGTTGGGCCGATCAGCCTGTTTCAGTGCTGTTGCTGTTGTACATAATTCTATGCGTGTAATTAAATTGGGCTATTCACAGATCTAAAGAATCAGAACCAGTTACAAAGCTTCTAGATATTTTTGTGTAGAGTACTCAAGACAAAACACTCACGTGGTGAACTATGTTGAATACGTCCTGCAGCGTACAAGTTGGTTATGCTCCTCTTAAATACGTTCTTTAAGAGTTGAGCTCGCTCGCTTAACCTGTTCAGGAGAGAAGGGGAAAATATTATTTTTTGGTTGATCGAATAAAACAGGTGAGTATCTGTAAAATAAATTAAGTGTAATAAGCATCATATTAGTTGCTGCTTGACTGTGCAATCTTACACACTGACACCTTTTTTTAAACAAATCCATCTCATTATCTCTAATTTACAGATGTGGATTTGTTAGCTCTTCAATAATAAGCTACAATTCAGCACCTCAATTTCTTTACAACTATTAAAGCTCAGCTAGTATAAATACCATATTTAATTTCTTAAGATTGTCCTAAACTGTCCTATTATAACAGAATACAGAACAGAATTGTTCAAATGACATTCCTCGTAAGTGTATTACCTGGATAAATGTATGAAAAATTATGGAAAATCACTTGTACATTTAAACACCGTGTTACATTACACCTCCCTTGGGCTGCTGACATTAAATATGCTAAGCTCTCATTTCAACCTTTGAATGTTCTGCAAAAAATCGTGTTCACTTACAATTTCAGGGTTACAGCTCAGCTTTGGTTAAAGCACAGATTACAATAATTCTCAATTCCTACAGATTTCATGCTCCTCAGGAGTAGAGAATGGAGCGATTTTTCCATCTGAAGCAATCACAGTGCTAAGTCGCTATGGCACAGGGTGATGGCAACATTGGCAATGCAATCTATAACCCGGTCCTGAAGACTGGGATATAGATTGCGTTGCCAATATTGGTTGTTTGAATAACACAGGACAACATCTTTAAGATAAAGTAAGTGTTAAGCGTCTTATTAGTAGTTGCTTGACTGTGCAGTCTTACACACTGCCACTTTTTAAACAAATGCATCTCATTATCTCTAATTTACAGATGTGCCTTTTGTACGCAGCCCACTTTCAACTCTTTGAACTGAGGAAAAGAAAATTAAGCCATTTTGCCAGTGAGTTGCCTTGAAGCTGAGGGAGAAAGTGCTGTGACCTATTGTCAATGCAGCTTGGTTGGCACTGCAATTTACTGATGACTCTCCAAAGCTATCAACTGGGATAGCTTGTTTCAGCTGAGTCCTTTGGAGCTGACTTCAATTTCAGTCTTCAGACATTTAAAGGCATTATATGGTGTAAATAAAAAGACAGTTGCTGGAATGTGAATCAAATAAACAGGAATGCTACAAATCCACAACACGTTGATCAGCATCTGAACAAGGCTGGTGTTATAATTCTGATGAAAGGCTAATGATCCAAAATGGAACCCATCTTTTTTTTCAGATGTCAATTGATTTTAAAACATAGTATCTTCAAAACAAGAAGAAATATTTCCTGTGTAACATGGGATTCTGCTGTGCACAAATTGGCTGTTATGTTCACTTTCAAATTTCTGTGAAGCACTTTGAGACTTCTCAAAGTGAGAAGGCATTACCAAATGCAAGGATTATTCTAATATGTATATATTATATATATAATAATAATCCTTGCATTTTATTTGGGGAATGGTTCACAAGGATACCAGGAGAAACCATCCCAGGGCCATTGGATCTTTAGCATCTATCTAATCAGGCAGACGGGATCTCAGTTTCATGTTTGATCCAAAGGACAGCACTTCCGATAATGCAACACACCCTGCACTGCTCAGACTATGTGAATTCAAGTCCTGACAAAGGGCTTGAAACCACAACCTTCTGACTCAAAAATGAAAGGACTACCAACTGAGCCAGGCTGACACACACATATGTATTGTGCTCATATTGGAAATATGCTCATGGGAGAATTCAATTACTGCAAAAACAAATTAAAAGTGTACAAGGGTCACTTAATAAAATCAGTATTTTATACAACTATGTGAAACTGGCAGAGTCTCTTTTATGTTAAGGATGCTAATTATACTGTCAAGAATCTAATAGGATCAATGTTTCCACCAAAAATGAGCTAAGCTTAAGGGAAAAAGCAACTTATCAGACATGATCTTAAATGGATTCCGCTCTGGTAATCTTACTAATTATGGAAGACTACTAGCCAACTGGGTATTGAATATCTTTTACAATGTGCACATTTTAGATCGTCCAACATATACAAAAGAAATTTCCTGTTATTTTCTTATGCCAATTATCAAGCAGAGTTTGAGAAATGTACGGAAACAGAGCAATTGCTAACTATTAGCTTTCTGGGATTCTGAAGTAAAGTGAAGTGATGAATAGAATGGCTTTGAATCTCTAGAAGGCAAACAAACCACTTTCCGACATTGCACGCACAGGTGCGAAGATGAAATTACGGCTTCTTGCCCAATTTTTTGGCTTTTCTCAAGCAGCAGTGCTAAGAACAAGTAGAAGCATCCCATAATATTTGCCCTGCTTGTGTATGCATGACTGGAGTCTCAGCCGCAACAGAGCAGGACTTAAGACATGGGCTTATACTGTAATTTGAGGTAGGGTTTGGCAAGACGCACTTAAGTTTCCTCAGAAGGTTCATATTTGGATATTGGCCCAGACATTCCTCCTTCTGGAAGTATTCATTATTTTGGGGGCTCAAACTGCTGAACATTCAATGACAATTGTAATCATTTATGCGTGTAACATAATACAGTAGTGTTTATTTAATCACTCGTAATAAACCCATTCTTTAATTATTTAATTGCAGCGAATGTGGCAGACAACTTGTGAATAGCAATGTCCCACAAATAGCCGTGAAATGAATGACCTATTTTATCTGGAATATTGTTGGCCAGGATACTGGAGAAACACCGTTCTATTTTCGAACAGTGCCACATGATTGTTAATATCCACCTGAACAAACAGATGGGACCTTGATTTTTAACATCTCATCCGTTTCATGGCTGTTTGTAGGACATTACTGTATCCAACTGGGCTACCGGGTTAGTCTGTGAAAACACAGTCACTCCACAGAATATCATCACGTGAAGCGCTTTGGGATGTCCTCCTGACGTCCTATACTAAATGCAAAGATTATGATTATTTTATCCGAAAGATGGAAAGGCTCATTGGTTACATGCATAATTATTTCCTCTGCTCTTAGGAAGCCTGCAAACATTATTGCAGCATATTAATTAATGTTGAAATCATGAGGTTATAATTTGGCTGAATTAAAAATGTTGTTGCATTCTGAGGTCAAATTATAGTCAACGCCTTGCTAATCTTAAACAGTTTACTGCCAAAGAATAATGTTTCAGAATATCTTGTAAGAATACTCAGAGACCCTTTCCTGAGCATGTTTAGACAAGTAGCTCTGCTGCGAATGCACAAGTGCAAAATTAATGGTATTAAAGTCAATTTAAGTGGCATTTGATCTCAGAATTAGCTTTGGTGTTGTGTGGCAGACAGAATATGAAACAAGCCCCACTGGGTTTAGTGCTACCAGTGAGGATTAGCCTTTCAACCCACAACTCAATTACTCAATGTTTGAAGATGGAAAAAAAGGTTCCCACTTATACGATTCTGGATGTTTTGGGCACTTTCGGATTAATTTTATTAGGGTGAACAAAGGAGAGCTCTGGTTTAAATCAATTTAGTTCCCGATCTTTGACAGTTTTAAAATAATAACATTTCACACTAATTGTTTGCCAGATCAGCCTTGAGCAGAGTTTGCAAATGAGAAATATCTAGGGGTTGACTGAATGCTGGCCACATCATTACATAATCTGTTATTGCAGAGTGCGCTGTAACTTCAAAGACAATGTTCTTCTGGGCAGATTAAAAATACAACAGATAGTTTCCAGGAATTTGTTTCACAAATACAATACGTGACCATGCTCAAGAGATTTTGGTACAGAATTAAAGGTAAAGCATTATTTCACGGAGAGTAAAGCATTTAGGTAGCTAAAATTTCTCCAAATTGAAACGGAAATCACATAATTAATCACATAGTTGACATGAGAACAAAGGCTGCTGAAGGAAATAATAAATCTGAACTCTGAACTTCTAGTGTTTAAATTCTATTAGATTCAAATGTACACGTGTCATGCGTTCTTACAGAGGCTCTGGCAAGATTCAGGAGAGCTGTGCGATATTTCTTTAACCGTTCAAAGACTGAAACGTGCCAGAGACAAGTGCAAAACAGAACAGAATTACACTTTGTTTTGTTCCGTCTAGTTTCTTATTCCAACATCTGTTGGTTGTTACGGCCATTAAACAGAAACTGGGCTATAAATCAGCCAGATTTGTGAAAACCCTCCAAGTTACAATTTTCCTCTGAAGTAAGCAATCAGAAGAAGGCAGTGTGAATTATGCAATGGACTTATGATGAGCAGTTAATGAGGTCAATAGTGCATGTAATAAATGAAATGTGCTCAGACAGGAGGAAAACAGTGTGGAAAAGCCACCAGTTGCTGAATGGATGTGGTTGTTTGAACAGGTTTGATTGTACTGTGGAATAGCTACAGTATGTTGTCGTTCATCATGCTGTTTCCATTATTGCCAGTGGACTAGGATCTAGTATATAGACAGACAGGAGGGGTGCACTGCACGAAGAGAGATTTTTAAAACTGATAATAATAATAATAATCTTTGAATTGATATAGCACTGTAGGGAGGATCTCTTAAAGCGTTTTCTGGCATTTACTGTGAAGTGACCGTACTTTGTAGGTGAACACAGCAGCTAATTTGTACAGAGCAATGCCCCACAAACTAAGTGTAAACATATACACTTTTAATTCATTTTATGGTTTTCTGTTGTAAAGACTTTGATGACAGATCTGCGGATGCTGCAGATAATGAATGGAGCAGCCGCCAAGATGCTTTCTGTGGGGTTTAATATGTATTTACAGCTGAAGCAAAAGGTCAATAATCAGCATTCAAGCTGCATCCACTAAATTTAATCTCGCATCAGTACATAATGCGATTTGAGAATGGGATTAAAATATTGGGGCCCAATTTGTGGTCCATGTGTTTATGTTTTTTCCACTGGAAAAATAGTCTGGAGGTGCACTTTGACTTTCGTACCCCTCTGCACCCCTTAACCCTCATCATGAAGTTCTCATTATCACTGGTGGTCAGTGAAACTGAGCCCTGTCTGGCAGGATGCAGTGCGTTTGAGTTTTCCACATTTGCTATCCTGCTAAGGATTAAGTTAAGAGTAGCAGAGACTTGAGAAATCATTGCCAGCTCCATCACAAATGTCTTCTCCATCACAAAATGTCAGGTTTCAAAATTCAGAAAGACAGCCGAGAATCCTGCTACTCCAATGACGTGCTGGGGGAGGTTTGCATAGTCAGAGGCGCCATCTTTTGGATGAGATGTTAAAGAGATTACCCATTTGCCTGTTCAGATGGAAGTTAAAGATTACATGGTTCTATTCGAAAAAAGAATGGAGTATCCTGGCCTTCAATCCACTGATTCAAAATTGGTCATGGATCTCCTGGCTGTTTGTCAGACAAATTGGCCTGCAAATACAGTCATTATAATTTACAATAATTCCCATGAAGTGTTTTGAGGTTTGGTGATGACATAGATAAGAGAATAATTCCTGCATTTGATTATAATGCCTTATCACATCGTCAAGACTCACAGGATTTTACTGTGAAGTGTTGTGACTGTAAATGTAGACAAAGATGATATATCAAATGTAATTATTATCATTAATACTAAGCTACATTTTTTTAAAAGAGAGAAAATATTTCAGGTATTTTCTTTNAAAAAAAGCTGGTTTCTGTTCTTCCAATTTTATACCATATCATATACAAAGCAAAGTTATAGGACCTCAGGACATTAGACACCAACTTTACTAAGCATTAGCAGGCAAAACTCTTATGTTGAAAGTTAAACTTTGATCCATATAATACTATAGTTTCATGTGAACAGTCATAGAAATGTAGAATTCTTCAGCACAGAGGTGGTCATTTGGCTCCTGTATGTCTATACTTCTGTGCCTTTTTCTGAAAGTTGCCCTTTTTATTAGTCCCATATTAGTCCTTCGCTTGTGTTCTTTTTATCTTATTTTAATCTTTTTCCTGCTAGGATGATACAATTGCAGCAAATGACATTTCCTAATAAATTTCTTAAAATGCTGCCAAAGCTGTGGAATAGCTGAATAAATAAATCTTACTTTTGCTGCCTGCTCAGACCATAATGAAATTCTCCACATATAAGAAGCTTCAAAGATGGTGGAAAACAATAGTTTGGGGGATTTAGTTGTTTTCTGACATTTATTAAGCATTGGCATTAATGATGGCATTAATAGCGCCAACTCTATCATTGGCGATTGGCATTTTCAACAATGTTGTTAACTGCGATTCGCCAGTTAACATTTGTTCCAATATTCCATTTAATATTCCTAAAAATTTATTTAATTTGTTTAATGCTGTATTTATATTGAATGACTGACTGTGAATTACAGTCATTCACCACCACGTTTACAGTATAAATGGAGATTCAAGCAGCAGGCATAATGCTGGAGCTGCGGACACTGCCATGCATAACTAGTTTGTTCGACTTGGGTTCTTTAATATCTGCATCTCTATTTTCCTTCTCTCCAGCCTTTTAATTGTGATTCAGTCGCATTTGTGAACAAGACTTCTGAAATTGTTCAATGTTCTTGCTGTGTTGGATTGTGAAATATCTTGTCACTGATTTTCATGTGTAATATCAGTATACATTATTTTAAATTAAATAAAGAAATATTACCAGTAGCTGAGCCTACTACAGTATTTCAAATATTCTTTAAGAATTGTAATAATACAGGGAAATCCCTCTATCTATATTACGGTCAGCTGGGCACAATTTCTCACTGACTGTGTGATAAACGAAGTGCAATAAAGATGGCCAATTTACAAACTGGAGTCACTTCCTGCGAATTGTATAATAATATAATAATCCTTGCATTTGATATAGCGCTTTTCATGTTTTCTAGACGTCTCAAAGAAGAATATACTGTACAGAATACAGAATATATTGTAAAGTGAATTAACTATATTTATGGGCGAAACGCGGCAGTCGTGGATTGAAGTGACCAATTTCTTAATTGTTTTTTTTCTTGAGGGATTATTTTCAAGAATAATCCTGTGTATACTATGCACAGGAAGTGCTGCTGCTGAAAGTGTTACAGGAGGCATGTCCCAGTGCCCAGCACATAGGAAGTGACACCAGTGACATTTCCTACAAGTTGGCCATTTTTTGGTATAGGAAATTTGGTTTGTGAGGGTCCATTGTAGACTCTTGTTATCTCAAAAGGCACTATAAGTGGGTTCCCCTCCACATGTCTGTTGTGTATAAAAGATAATATAATAATCCTAGCATTTGATATAGTAGCGTATTGCATTGTCGAAGGGTCTCAAAACATTTTATAGGATATACTGTTGAGTTTAATGACTGCATAATTGTAGGCCAATATGAATTGTTATGTATTATGTAAACATCGCACATGGTTTACACTAACTACACAATTTGCATTCATGTATGGGGCATAACAGATCTCAATATATACTTTTCTATATTTGGAGGTGAGCTAAAGACAAATGAACCTTTGAGTTCAGATATCTGTACGACATTGATTAAACATAATAGTTTGTACCTGTTGACATATACAATTTCTCCTCCTGGAGCCTCGGTTTTTGCTTCCAGCTCTTGAACTTCTTCCGCGATAGTCTTGCGAAACGATCTCTTAATGCTGAAAGTTAAAATGATGAAAATCTTTGGTGAACAGAACATTAGAAGACATAAACGCTATTCGATATTTAAAGAATGACATTTCTTTCATTTACACAGTTCTGAAAGAATTCTAGTATCGGGTAATAACTTTTATTCTGGTCATACGAGGGTGAAAAAAACATACATAGAATTTAATGATTCATAAAATGCGCTTCCGACAATGCAGCACTGCCCCCAACACTGGATTGGAATGCAAGCCAAGGCTATGAGCTCAAATTTCTGCAGTGAGACAAGGGGCTTTAACCCGCAATCTTCTGACTTATGAGACGAAAGTCCTACCAGCTGAGCTAGGCTGACAAATACAAGATATTCAAGGTAAAACAAGAGCACTTTGGGTATCAGCTCTGACAGTGAGGTATGTGTAAATACGACAGGAATATCGTGTGGATAGACATGCAGCTGACACAGACTGACATGTTCAGTGGAAACCCATGAAGATACTCTGACGATATTTACCTCCCTTAGTTTGTTTTCAGTAATTGTTCGGTCCCATTGGCAGACTTCTACAAATTTTACCTTAAATTATTTCCTGCACATTTCCCTTTTATTAGAGCAGGTTATTTTCCTGAACTAGAGTACTGCATTCCAAATCTTTACACATTCTGCCATGAAAAGATTTGCTCCAATGTAAATATCCTAATTTCACATTGCTAACTTTGAGCCAAGCAACAATTGGCCTTCACTTCCATTTAATCCATTTAGTTGTCGTTTTTTTTAAAAACTGCAAAATAAAATTTAGTTATAATTGCTGGTGTTTAACCAGCTAAAACCGCAGATGTTGCCATTGAGAGCATTGTCATATTTTATTATTTGGTGTTCGTTTTAAACCATTTGAAATGATTGAATCAAATTAATTTATTTTAAAATTTAATTTGTCTCTGAACATGAAGCAACGAGTTCCAAGTAAAAAAATGAAGCTCAAAAGTATGACACTGTTCTCAAAGGCAACCTATGCAGTTTTGACTGAATCGCTCCAGCAGTACCCAACACAAGGGTCTCCAAGCCTTGCCTCCTGCCAACCTGCACCAAATACTATCTGGAATTAGGTAAACGGGGTGCGATTGGATTCCATTCCAGTGAGAATGTGCATTATATCCAGACACAGGGAAATTTCCATGTGTAAGTGGAATATATATGTGGAACACTCAATCCGGTTTAGATACTCTTTAAGGATGGACATGTGTCAGACCCCTGCCTGACCAAAACAAGTCATGTGGATTTAGCATTTTGTTATACGTACACTTTGAATGCGAGATCCATTGACAGAGAAGCAATCGGGATGAATATGAAGCCCATCCAAAAAACTCCAGATTTGAGCAATATTGAAGCCTGCAGAGGATGAGAAACATTACTGTATAATGATGAATCAAACAACAATTTTATAAAGGAATTTACAAACAAAAAAATATATACAGGTATTACATACAAACATTGCAATGTTAAAACAATATATTTACATCTAAGCCTCATTTTATCCCAATCTCTATCAAGCAACTGTATTCAGGATGTATCCAAAATATTAAGGATCAACAAAGTCACCAATTTTCACCCACATTTCATTAAAAAAAAGGTTAACTGATCTTTTTCCCCCAGTGTCGGGATGGTGTACACCATATTGTGAACTTAGTTGTGTGCATTCTTGAAGTTATATGCAGTTACAAAACTAAATAGTGAATTTGGTAACGTTTCAGAAGGGATTTAAAGGGTATGGGGAAATGCACGATTGTGGGACTAAACGTATAGCTATTTCAGAGAAACAGAACAGGCATGATGGGCTGAATGGCCTCCTTCTGTGCTGTAAATTAACGTGAAACTTCTGTGCCTCTGAGGGCTTTTTTGGTTAAAACAGAAAAATTGTATTTAAATCATATCATCGTCATGATGCATGAAGAAACTAAAGTCAGATCACAGAAGAGAAGTAATGGAAATATCCAACAACAACAACACATTGTTGGGAGGATGTCCCAAGGCGCTGGGCAGTCAGAGATTTAGACCCGAGCAGGTGGTTTGGATCAGGAGAATGGAGGGCAGGGAGGGTAGGGGTAGGACGGTGGCTGAATATACAGTCGAAGAGGAGGGTCTTGAGACATGCTTTGAAGGAGGTAAGGCAAGGAGCAAGACAAAGGGGATCTGTGGGATGGAGTTCCAAAGGGTGGGGGCAGAGAAGCTGAAAGCCCGACCGCCGATGGTGGGGCAGGTCGGGCGGGGACTTGGAGCAGGCCAGCGCCTGCTGAGTGGCGGAAGTGGACAGTTTGATGTGGGATTAGCAGGTCACAGAGGCAGGAAGGAGCAAGGCTGTGGAGGGCTTTGAAGGTGAAGACGAAGATTTTGAACTCTATCCTCTGAGGGATGGGGAGCCAATGGAGCCGGGTGAGGGTTTTGGGGTCACGGAGCCTGGTGCGGGAGAAGCCATGAGCTGTAGAGTTCTGGATGATCTGCAGCTTGTAGAGGGAAGAGCTAGGAAAGCCGACAAGCAGAGAGTTGAGTACTGGAGCCAAGATGTAACAACAAGGCGAAGACTGGGATGATGCGGAAAAGGAGTTTAGTGTGGTTGAGTATTATGGACAGTAGAGGTTTCAATTAATTGGATTTTGTGGAGCTGGGAAAACTGATGAGGATAGTATTGGAATAACTGACGCGGGATGTGATGAAAGTGTGGATGGGGGTTTTGGCTGCATTTGATGTAAGGTATGGTCAGAGGGGGGCAATGTGGCAGAGATGGAGGGGAGCGGTCCTGGTCAAGTTGTGGGGTAAGGACAGCTGGGGGGAGGGAGGTGGGAAGGGAGCTGGAGGCACAGAGCCCACCCACATAAAATATAAAACAAAAACCCAACTACAAAGCCTCAGCCTACATCATCACCTCTGCCCTATCTACCCTACCAACATTGGGCAAGCTTTCATCCATTCTGCCCCTGATCTCTGGAACTCCAGAGCTCTGTTTTCTGGTCTCAGACTGAGAATGAGAGTTTTAAGAGCTGAAAGGAAAGTCAGGTAATTTTAGCATTAGCACCTCAAATGGCCCATTTATACTGACTGCACTTTCAGTGCTGATTTAGTGCAGTTTCCCAGAGATCGTTTTGGAAACAAACTGCTGCTGTTGCCCAGAGTATAAATCCAGTTATACTGCAACCAATTGTAATGAATTTTAAATTTATATTGCAAGTGCAGTTTCTCTTCAGTCCCGAGCGAGTTGTATAAATCTGGTCTCCTGCTCTGAATCATTTTACTGCTGGAAGCAAACGCAATATCATTTCTATTAAAAGAAGACAAAATGGTCTCTGTCGAAACTTTTGCGTAAAAAGTCTGGACATGGTTGCAGTACAACTGCAAGAGATGGTCAGAGGCAGCAGTCCAAAATTTTCTCTGTGACCTTGTCTCACTCCTGACGTGATTGAAGAATCCAAATGTGCACCAGTTTATAATAATAATAATCCTTGCATTTGATATAACGCTTTTCACATCGAGAGGACGTCCCAAAGCGCTTCACAGAACACACTGTAAAGTGAATTGACTGTATATTTGTGGGCGAACGCCGCAGCCAATTGCGCACAGCAGTGTCCCACAAACAGTCATCGATTGAAAATGACCAATTTATTATTGTTTTTGGTTTTGGAGGGATTATTATTAGGCTGTGTGTGGAGTAAGGAAACTTGCCCAAGGTTTCGCCCTGACCTGCCTGGAATTGAACTCAGGTCTCTCACTTGCAAAGCGAGTGCTCAAACCACTGAGCCACAGGACTCCACAGTTTGGTTGTAATTGTACGGGAAATTCACAAAGTCCTATTACCCCAATGTTTTTCCACCACCCTACAGTGCATTGACCAACAATTAAAACATGTGGAAGAATGGTGATATTTAGAAATACTTTGCTTTACATAATTGTATTCAGTACAAATGTTTAATTGTATTTTCATGGCAAATGATCAGTCGCCACATTCGGTACAACATCTTCCATAGCACATATGATGGATTGACGAGGCAAAATGCTCATTTCAACTCATCCGTAGTTTCATATTGCTAAAGGGGGAGACGGAGGGGCGGGGAGGGAGCGGGTAAAAGGACTTTGTGGCTATCCTGTAATATTCATCTTGAACTGCTTCAGAGGCAGAGCTGTACTGCAACATTAAACATTCACAACAAAAGCAGTGCAGTACCATCTCAGATCAGTCACCAATGTAAGGCAGTAGGAATTTAAAAGGAGACGAGAGTGAAAGTGTTGCAACCACATAGTATATGTCAATCGTATATCAGATTCCCTGGTGGAGAGCAACTTCATGCTGTTAGCACATACCTTGCACTGCTGCCTGAAGACTGAAATGCATATTTATTTGTTCTTGCGTTTGACAGGCTGACAATATCTGTCATTGGTCCAATACAACAAAATACCTCGTCTCTTCTACAACCAAAACAAAGTTTGTTTGACCTGCCGGGTAAGATGCTGCAGGTATTTGGGGGTTTAGGAACAACCTTCACTCAGTTCTGAATTTCGCATTGAAATGAGACGGCTTCCTGAAAAGGTTGAGCCAGTGTTTGTTATTTTATTTATACCTACTGGAGAACTCTGAAAGATGACTTGTGTGTAGTAAATAAAGTGGAATGTGTATCACAAATACTATGCTTCTTGCTGCTTTCAGAATTAGGATAATTCTAACATTTAATATCTGTTAAAAAAATCTTCCGCCCCACCCTCTTCCACAATAATTTTTTTTAAAACTTTTTTTAAATTAGTTGTATTTACATGATTGTGTAACTAATATTTAAAAAATCATCCTTTTGGTGCAGTTATCCAACAGAAACTAAGCCTATTGTGGCAACTCTATCAATATTTTACTGTCTGGATGTTAAAAGCTCTGTACGTTTTGCTGTGACTTTTGATAAATACAGATAAATACAGTATTCAAACTTTCATTCTTAATTGTATTAATTGTATGCTTAATGTTCCCAAACTCCAACTGAAGTAACTTGGGGAATAATTAGCAGTACATTAAATAAAAAGATGAAATATTTAATACATCAAATTACATCCAAACTCATTACATTAGTAGAAAGGGGGGAATGAACATGCTTAAGTCCCACCATAAATAGTTCAGTTAAACTGATTTGTAGATTTCTTTTAAAAAATTGTTAAAAGTATTTCATATTTTTTCTCTATAAAAATCTTAATATTTGCTGAGACATTATTAAGCCAGCTGGTCCCATCCCAACTCACTAAATGAATCATCATTCGCTCAACTCAACAGAGCCTGGGAATTTTCAGATCTCAGTTTTATGAGATACCCAAGTGTATCTCTGCTCCAGACAAGCATCAAAACAATTGCGTCTAGCTATGGCTTTGAGTGGGACAGAGTGAAAAGTCTATTTTATTTATTTTTTTACAGTTAAACGAATAAACGTACAAGGGCAGGATTCTAAAGGCTTACATTTTTCAGACTCCAGGGAATCTTGTAAGTAATACCGATGGTTTTCCTTAAATATTTTCACAAACTTTTCATTTGCTTTCATTAAGACACAAGTGCAATTGTAGCAAACCTCGCAGCTTCCTTCATCACTTATTTGAGGCACAATAGGAGGATTTAAATCATCATGGGCTGCAGATGAATGAAGTATTTGGGTTTAAAAGACCTCTTTAAGGGCACTGATTGACGAGGTTTCCTTCTCTATCCCCCAAACAAATGGCAGGGCTTCCAAAACCCAGAGACTTAAGGATTTACTGTTGTATTGCCACTATTTTAGTCAGGTTTTTAAATCTAAATGTTATTATTATTCAATCTTATTATTTCACTTGTGATGGGGCAGGGATAAAATATCATCTTGTTGCCTTACGTGGAGCCTTTGGTGCTTCTCTGTGTTTCTCTCTCTCTCTCTCTCTCTGAGTGTATGTGTGTGTCTCTGAGCGGCAGGAGGTGGTGAGCTCCTGGAGTAGTCAGACACTGGCCAGCAATGCTGTTTTTTGGTGGATCTCCAGGCCTTCAAATGTAGTCCGGGGTGGAAACAGACCCTTTTGACTTGCACTGGTTAGTGTCTGCCCCCCACCTCCCCATCGAATGGGCCACCCAGTTTTTGTTAAAGAAAGCATTAATAATTGCTCTTGCAGCAATATGTGTTATTTCTTCATGGTTAGTTTTTATCAATAGTGAAAAAATATAGGTTAGCAGTAATATATGTACCACAACAGAGGCAATCAACCTCCCACACCCCTGGCAATTTTCTGCAAAATCTGTTACATTTTGTTGCAAAATTTGTCAGGTTTTCCTGTAAATGTTGGCAAATATTTCTGCAATTTTCTATTGTCCTTGACCATAGTCATGCCCCTCTCCATCCCCCATCATTACATAATAAAATGTTATCTTACAAATAATACAAAAATATATTCAACAGATTCACACATAGTCAGTTAAGTCAGCCATGCAAATTCTATAGAACATCTGGGATACTGACCTTAAATAAAAATCATTACCAATGCATTGTAAAAGTTTGTAACTTTAACACACAGCAGATAATTTCCCCTTTAAAATAGGCTTAATTTTTTGAACTGGGCTCTTAAATCTCAACTAAAATTAATTGGAAGCACATTTTAAATATATATTCAGTGCTCCTCTTAATATGCCACTTGTAACAGCATAAACAAATCATAGGCATTGACTCACTGGGAATGAGTATTTTAATGGTGATCGCTTGCATAATATCGTTATACCAATGTATCGGTGACATTACTTACAGTTCTGTGTTCCACTCACAAAGCCAGTATTGGTTTGTGTCAGCGAAGGGAGAGGAAGTACAAAATGCTAGGCTATTTGTTACTTTGTGATGCGCAGCGCACAGTACATGCAATGTTTGCTTATTCAATGTCTGGTCAATTTATAAATAATAATAATAATAATGCTTGCATTTGCTATAGCGCCTGCTATAGTGTCTTTGAGACATCTCAAAGAGCTTCACAGAATATACTGTAAAGTGAATTGACTGTATATTTGTGGGCGAACGCGGCGGCCAATTGTGCACAGCAGTGTCCCACAAACAGTCGTGGATTGAAGTGACCAATTTTTTTTCTTTCTTTGAAGGATTATTATCAGGCATGTGGAGCAAGGAAACTTGCCCAAGGTTTCGCCCTGTCGGGAATTGAACCCAGGTCACTCGCTTGCGAGGCGAGTGCTCTAACCACTGAGCTACAGGACTCCTCAATTTGTGCTTCAACAACAAAAGTCCAGGCTTTCAGAATCCTTCACATGCCCAGTGCCTGATCAGTGACATAGTGCAGTGTTTAATCATAGAATTGCAACATTAAAGGAGGCCATTTAATAATAATGTATATTTTTAGAAGTTTTACAGCACAAGGAAGACCATTTGACCCATTTGGGTCTATAATAACAATTCTAGTATTTGATATAGCACCTTTCATATGGAAGGACACCTCAATGCCCTTCACGGAATCCAGTCTAAATTGTAGTGACTGTGATTTTGTAGATGAACGAGGAAGCCAATTTGCACACTACAGTTTTCTGCAACCACCGTGAAGTGAATGGCCAATTCATTTTATGTGGGGGACTACTATCGAGGACAATGGGAGAAATTCTCTTTTAGGCCACCTGAAAAGGCATTTGCCCCATCAGTGCTATCCTCCACCAGAGATAACTACTCTGATCCTAATTCTGTACTCTTTTCTATATTTTTATTCAAATATGTATCAATGCCATTATAGTTTGATGCACTATCATTGATCAGTGACTAAGTAAATGTGATTACAGTTTAAACCTCAATAGTCACTTGTGGCAAACTGATTGACAAGGTTCCCTTCTCTATTCCCCAAAACAACCTTCTGCATGAAAAAGACCCTCTACACCTCCCCTCAAGTCTTAGTGACAGTCTAGCATTTGTTGTTGGTGGGGGGGGGGGGGGGCGGGGAAGTGCTGCCATGAGACAGACTTTGAAGGAGGCAGCCATCTCAACTTTGGATAAATACTGGTGGATTTTGCTTTTGTACATTAGTCTAACAATAGAGCAAAGTTGCACAACAGTAACCAGAAGAGAATTGAAATTCATAACCTGTTGATGACCTTCAATAACTGAATAAAACACATTTGAAGGTACCCCTCCGAATCGGGAGTTTGAGAAAATATTAAAGTTCAAGGCCACCAAAAAGGACCCTGCTAGCAGATGTTTAAATGCAAACACCATGCGGTTTTAACTCAGTGACAGTGAAGCATCGGTTGATGGGGAGAAAAAAACCCAACTCATCCTATTCTATTGACTTGTGCCAGTTTTTGGGTGCAGATGCTTATGCACTGCTTGATCCAGCATTTGTTACTGCAAGCATCCAAGCAATAAAACAATAACAACAACTTGCATTTATATAGCGCCCTTCACATGGGGTAGTGTGTCGGAGAGTTTTCCTAGAAACGTATGGACCTAAACATTTTAAACACAAGCTGGTTGACTTTGGACAAACCTCTTTCCTGTTACATTCCTGACTTAATACAACAACAACAACAACAAATTATGGGGAATCAGAGGAGTCGGGCCAGGGTGCGGGGGTAATAGGATAAGGGAGCCTGGTGCAGGAGAGGACACGAGCTGCAGAGTTCTGGATGATTTGCAGCTTATGGTTGGAAAAGTTGGGAAGGCCGACAAGCAGGGAGTTGGCATAGTCGAGCCTAGATGTAATAAATGTGTGGATGAGGGTTTTGGTGGCCTGCGGTGTGAGACAGTGGCAGCGCCGGGCGATGTTGCGGAGGTGGGGGAAGGCAGAGTGGGTCATGGCACGGATGTGGGGTAGAAAGGACAGTTGATGGTCAAACAAGACCCTAAGGTTCTGGACTGGCTTAGTGAGGTGGATTCAGCATTCGATACAGAACATCCATCAGTACCACTGTCAGTTAAAACCTTTCCAAGATGCAGTTTTGTACCATCGGTTTCACTTTTCATTTACTACGATTTAAATTATAAATTATAATTTATCATTATTGGTTGCCTCTCACAATGTGATCGTCAGCAAAAATGCGCATTTTGAGAAACTGTAGGGATCATTGGTCAGGTTTAGCTTTCAAACTGGGCAGAAAACGTGTAATTTTAAAAAGGAAATACTATAAAACGTTGTATAGTAAAAGCTATCCAACGATGACAAAAACTGCAAGAATTAAGGGAGGGATTGGTGAAAACAATGACCTCGGACAACCATTCTCATCACTGATTTGAAACAAAATATAAACCAATTTCCTGAAAAGAAGAAGCCATTTTCCTCTTCAATAACTAACACAGCTAGGAGGGTTTTAACACCAAAAAACATTTGGAAAGCGATTTTTGTTTAAAAACTGCCACAGTATAATTAAATTAAACATTTCGTTATTTTCATTTCAATTCTTTTTGCGTTCCAATCAAAAAAAATCTGTTCTGATAAGGTCCTCCCTACGTGAAAGGAGCTATTCAAATGTAATCTTCTTGTTGTTGTTGTTATAGCCACAGCTATAATCTTAAAAGAACTGGCGTTTGCTTCATTAAGCATCTTGTTGTAGTCTTATCTATTTCAGACCACACATGCAGTTTCTGTACTGAGAAGCTTCACGAGTTTTGATAGACTTTTTGGAAGGTAGAAATATACAGCTCACTTTTAAGTGAAAAAAATGGTCTGAAATGTCTGAAATTGAGGACACCACATTGAGATGCTTAAAAACGCAAAGGCCAGTACAAATGTAGGCTTGTACAGACAAACGTTGCAAGACGTCGATGGCAATGGAACATGTACAGGAGTTGGCAATTCTACTCTTGAATAAAGTGAAGAATGCTGAACTTGCCCTTGCTGGGTTAATTGTGACCATCCTAATTTCATTTGTGAACAGAGAACAATTGAGACCTGCTATTCAAATTGCAGCGCCTTTAGAAAATGACCAAAATGAATTAAAAAGGCAAAGTTTTTTTTATTTTATATTTGAAAGCCTGTCAGATTTTGCACTGGAGAGGTAATCCAAAGCTCAAAGATTTAAAGCTCACATTCGTATTGAAAACAGAGGGCTTCTTTGTATTTAGTATGAAGGAAAAATAAAATCCCACAGAGGTATTTCCTTCCTTTCTGTACAAAAGCTTTCTCCCTCCCCCCCCTCAAACACTCTGTAGAAACCATTTTTGTTTCTAACTTTTCACATCCCTCCACACACAGGCAAATCATCTGGGAAACGGCAAAGCTATCCTTTTCAAATAATGCCGGTAACAGGAGCAGCCTGTTCTGGGGACAGGCCCCGACTGCCTCTGTGCGTAGTTTACAAATTGTTCCTAATGTGTGAGATTTGTAGCCCATGCCAAGTTTCTTCTCTGGGCCTTAGCCCCTTCAAATGGGTCCTGTCACAAAAGTAGCTCTCAGGGGGATTCACAAGGGATCAGAAATCAGAGTCACAAAGCTTGTTGCTTCGAAGGCCCAATAGGCCCCAGAGGGGAAACAACAAGTCTGTTGTCCACGCAACATGACAGCTGCTCAGATTAGGAGTTTAGCTTTTTCAAAAAAAATTTTTATAAAGTTTTCTCAAACTGCCAGTGAAAATAGATGCCATTTTACAATCTTTCTAAGTACAAATGGTTTTACGTCGCAGCATTGCGGTTTTTAAAATATATATTGTTTTACATATATTTTTATTAAAGTAACAGCATACAAGTCTGTTGCAGGAAACTGCACTTCAAAATTCTTCGGTATGACATTTACAAGGATGACAAAATGGCCTAAAGTTTAACGTTTCAACTAGATCAGTTCATGTGAAGGAGCACATTGAATTTAGCCCTCACTACTAACTCCTGTTTTATCCCAGCTGAAAAGTTGTCCAATGGGAACAAAATAGTTTATTTTCCTCGGCCTTTAACACATATTATGTTAAGATGCAAATTCTACAGTAATCCTGAAGTGTGCCAAATGCAATGGATGACTCCTAACCTTGTATGTTTATGTGGCATTGATGTGCACAAATTGGCTGCAGTATTTGCCTACAAAATACAGTCACTACACTTTACATTAAATCCAATGAAAGGTTCACATCCTCCTGAGATGAAAGGTGCTATATAAAATGCAAGGAATTACTATTATTTATTCTGACAGGTGATGGTCTGTTGTAAATCGGAGCTTTTTTTTATTACTTCAGTCTATCGGTGCTTTGAAAATCTTTTTCTTTCAAAATACAAAATGCCTTTGCTATTAGAAACCAATCCTCACAAATGTCAGCAGCACAAAAGTTGGGGGATAATAAATTTGCTTTGTCGTGTGAATACTGAGAACTTTAATCCTAAGCACTACATTACACATAAAATATCCTTTGGGCTCTTAGCAGACAGCAGCCAACACCCACAACTCTCAATTTTTGTAACGTTGTGAATTATATTCTTTAGCCTAGAGAGGGTGACTGACTCACAGAATTAGATAAACCCATTCCCTACAGAGAAAACTTTCCTGAAAATCATGCATATGTTAACCATGTTATGAGAACTGCTGCAGAACTCATTACCACATTAACTGCGTGATACCAACTATTGTGGCAGCTACTTCATAATTGATGCATGACTCGGGAGTCAGGGGGAGAATCTAAGCTTACTGCACTCCTCAGACTGAAAACAATTTAATTACTGATTTTATGATATCCTGTGCAATTCAAACCAGTTTTTGCAAAGTTAAAAAAAAGCATAATTTTTTGAAATGAGCTAAACGTTGGTCAAACTTTAATTAACTAGAATAAACGCAACACTGCAACGTTCTTACTTGATTACCTTTCACAGATCTCCTTGATCAGAATCAAGAGCTAAGAGTTGGGAGGCAACATCAGTTTATAGTTTGATGCATTTAGAAAGCGATCTTAACAATTTTAAGCGTCCAGCACTGAACAAAATGAACACAGTGCTTAAAATGTACTTCAACGCAAAAGAGAAAATGCTAACATAAACGATGATAATTTTACAATACGTTTGAAGGTACTGTAACTTTGAAAACTATCCTTCTTTGCTTCTTAGGGGAACAAACATGAGGGGAAAACTAATGTTGCTCCACAATAAGGATGCCTGTGGTGGTTTGGTTGGGGGTGGCCAATTTTGTCCCACAACCACATCTCCGTTCCACCCAGCAGGACTCCCCAGCCTTAACGCACACCTCAGCCTCGCTGAAGCAGGTGGATTGGCATATTAGAACCTGAAGCTGCAGGCATCTGGTCAGAAAGGTAAAAGCTCCTTTGCTGTGGCTGTTGATGGTTTCAAATTAAAACTGCAATCTCCTTGACAGAACGTAAATATTACTAGAAAAAGTATTCTTTGAAGCAGAATTTACTTGAACAAATATTTGAGGATTAACTCAATGACTTTTTTCTTTTAGATTTCAGGTAGGTTCTTCATTCCCTTCAAATATTGCTGCAAAAACATCCGAGTCTGGGGAACTGGAGTGCAATATGCTCTACTTACTACCAGCCATTCACTTCTTGGCTGTTTGTGGGACCTTGCTCCGTGTTTAAACTGATTGTCACGTTTGCCTACAAATGCAGACATCTGCAAAACTTTGAGATGTTGTGATGCTCATAGGCTCTATTACCAAATGCAAGTTATTGCAATGACCAACCTGTTGAGGACTTAATAAGAAATCCCATTACAAGTGCAAAATGAAGTTTGTTAGCATTAGCTTACCTAGAAAAGGATCCACACATACACCTAAAAGCCACACCTATTACTCCCCCCCCCCCCCCCCCACACACACACACAAACAAACACACACACATACAGCGTGCAACAGCTATTGGCTAGCATTAGTGTCAATACAGTGCTGGTCATGTAAAGCAATTCGCTAGACCCATTACAACTGTACCAACAATTCTGGTCCCTTATTCGCGTAGTCTGTGACAATCATCTCAAGTGCTGTAAGTTGATTGAAAGCTTAAAGTTGCAGTAGGACAATGTCCTTGTTGTCTATGTCTGTGCTGATGATAAGGAAGAGTATAGTAAAGGACTGAAGCCTATTTTGATGGTTCCACTGGCCTTCATAATGTAGATTTAATTAGCCAACCTCTTATATCTCTTCCGTATGAAGAGAAAACGTCCGTGAAAAAAGGGTTTTCTCAAATGTGGAAATGTACAGAAATAAGTGAAAACCATTTAAGATGTGTATATGTGCAATGTGCATATTTGCAAAAAAATTAGTCACTCAATCCATGACTGTTTGTGGAACACTAACAGTCTGTGCACAAATGGCTGCTGGTTTCGTCCACAAAATACAGTCAATCCAATATATAATATATTCTGTGAAGCGCTTTGAGAAGTCTCAACGATGTGATAATCGTTATAACAAATGCAAGGATTATTATTATGTTTATATTTCCTTTATTTTTTATATTATTAAATATTTTAGGAAAAAGCAGTACTGCAGCCACTGGTTAAACTGCACACTGAGGCCAACAAAATGTTTTTGTGAACCAAAGATCCTTTAGTCTATCAAAAAACCTGATGTCCTCCTCTTTTTATTTGATGTGTTATAGCCAGTTATTTTGTGCTTAATGAAATAGACTTTTATTAATAATTACTACTTTACTGCAACAATCTGAAAACCCAATTAGGGCTGAATCAATTCTTTCTTGTTCCTTCCAGCTGCCATCATATGAAACCTCTCTTGTTCAGCAGGAAAAGAAATACAGACATCTAAAACTTGGATCTTAAATCACTGCAAGAGTCTGGCAATGCAGGTCAGTGTTTTCTCGTGAAATAAATAAGAAATTGGAAGCGATAGCAGGGTGGAACTTATTTTTTGAAAATACCATTTTAGTTATTTCTGCAGGTATAGTTTATTTCTGTGGTAGTACTGCTGTTTTTTTAAAACTCTCCCCCTTCTCCCCCAAGGGGGGGGGGGTGGGGTGTTTGCATGTCCTTTCGCTCCGCTACAACCTGCAAAGGGTACTCAAGCCTCAAACAGTTAAGCACTTCACTAAACAAGACTGAAAAGACAAGGGCGAGCCTGGTGTGTGTGATTTCAGAACAATGGGCTGCCTGCCTGCCTGCCTGCAGCTGTTGCAAACCAAGAATAGTATCAGAGTGCTGACTTCACAAAAATGGTGACAGCAAGCCATCAGACAAATCCATCCAATCGCCTGCACATCTTCAGCAACACTTATTTGCTCATTCCCACCAGTGGTGCTATGGACTTTTGTTTAGTTTTGCTGTTGCAAGCTTTGTTTTGATCTTTGTTTCACCCACAAAATACACAGTCAATTCACTTTATAGTATATTCTGTGAAGCGCTTTGAGACGTGTCATTGACTCGATAAGGCGCTATAGCAAATGCAAGGATTATTATTATTACATTTTCAACTTCCCCTGTGCGATAACATCACAAGTGTGATCGACAGAGAGAAGAGTCCCGCTGATCAAATTAAGCCTTTTCACCAGCAGGCGGATACGTGAAAAAGCACGTTTTAATCCTGCATTCGCTCTACAACTTTGGCAGCGATTCGTTGCCAAACGGGGGCCAGGAAACGTGAACTGCACGAGAAGTGAACTCGCGATCACAACTGGGGCAGATGATTTCAAAGGTGGTCCAATTGACACAGACGCAGTATAAATTGCATCTTACATTTGGAGATCTCAGGAATTTATTTCAGCATCTGTTTTTCTGATGTTATCTGCTCTATTAATATATATAAACAAAATTATTTTAATGCTCCGTGCGAAATGCCAAAGTGCACATGCACAGAACACAAAGTTTTTTTTTCCGGGCCATAATTCAAACCATGTATAAAATAGCTTTCCCACTCCACGTCCTTGTACTGACAGGAATCACATGCTTGTACACAATTCAGCAAAAGCGAAAATCCAATAGCGTTGAAGATAAATTACAGCGACAACAAATTAACCCAAACTGTGGAGTATTTACATGAACAGGTCAAATAGAAATTAGCTGATATCATCTGATAAAACCTAATGCTGGATAAAGCCATTACCATAAGTGGAAAAGGGCTAAATTAATAATAAAGTAATTTGCAAAGTCAATGGAAATCTGTGAAAATGTGGATTAAAATCGGATTGGTTCCACAGAAATCAGCGGGCCAAAGTGCTCACGTATGTATTTCACCCATTTTCTCCAAATTAGAAAAGCACAAGCTGTAGATTACGTTCACCTGCAATTATTTTGCAGACTTGTGAGCTGCACATCTACATGAAACATCATCATTTGAATCATGGTCTATGGTGTATGGGATTACCTGGTGTATGGAAAGCCCTCCCAGGATTAGGGAGGTTACAATCAGCCAGGTTTACTGTTTCTGGTCCCTCTCCAGCACCCTCTGCTGCTTGCGCGGATGTGTGGCAGCCGGGTGGCAAAACCAGGCTGTGATACCCTTTACAGTCGAGTGTTTTGCCAACACTTAAATAATAATCGTTGACTTTGATGTAGCACCTTATCACATCGTCGAGACGTCCCAAAGCACTTCACAAGATTTTTGGTTTACTGTGGAGTATAGTGACTGGGTATTTGTAGGCTATTGCAGCAGTGAAGTTCCGCAATGTCCCACAAGTAGCTACGAAGTGAAACACCAATTTTATTTGGCGGATTATTGGTCAGGACATTGGGAGAAACTCACTTCGTGTAGAATGTTTAACTTAATCAAATTCTTTGGCAATTTAGCAGAGTTGTTATTAATCTTACATATATTCCAATGTCTAGCCAAGCAAAGCACTTTATGGTTGATGTGCACTTATAATGACTGAACTTCAAGCAAAGCTATCTACCTAACACTTTGGTTAAACCTTTAACTTTCATGACCACCAGATAATTGGATTATAAAGTTCTTTAAATTACTTTGAAGTTTGGAAATGTGGATAAAAGTTTGCTTCACAACTGGGTGACTACAGATCCTTATCTGATTTACAAGACAATCATGAACAACGGGAAAACACGCAGCACAAAAACAGAACTGTACAGGTAAAATGCAACAGATATGTACTAATCTTACATATTAATTGCACAGGGCTACCGTTTTGGACCTTTATCTTTCAGCAATGTTCAAAATATCAAATCACATGCAATTACCTGTCCAACGATGTCAGAAGCTATTGAAAATGTAGGCCACATTACTGAGTAGATTCCAAAAAACAGCAACCATATTAAGATGCTGCCCCAGATAGCCACGTGACTGAACTGACGGAGAAAAAAAAATCAAGAATTAGTTTGGGAATAGATTTTTCCAATCATATATACTCTCCTGAACCCCCACCCCTCCCAATCCTCTTTCCTTTATCTCCCATGTGTAGATTCCTTTTCCCCCATGTGTCTATTGCCTTTCCCCCCATGTATCTATTGCCTTCTTCCCATGTATCTATTCACTTACACACTGCCCCACCACCACCACTCATGTATGCATCCACTTTCAACTCATAAATGCTAGATCATATTGGTGCAACATAATTCTTAAGACATACAATAGAATCAGTTACTTTTTGTTTTGGATGGAGAAGCAAACCTGGAATCTTCCAACTGCCTGAGAATAGGCAGAAAGCACAGGGAAAACATTGTATATGGTTGTTTTAAGACAAACCCTCTTGTATAACTGTGGTTCCAGGAGCCACCTGGAAAGCAAGGGTGTTAAGGAATACAGACGAAAAGTGGAAAATAGGCTTAAAAGATTATCCATGATTTAATATCATGGTAGGTCAGGTTCGATGTTTCATTGATGTCTTGGTATGACCTTTGGTGACTCAGAGATCAATATAAAGGTGGAAGGCTCACAATACACATACAGATAATTAGGAGAGAACATCCGACTGGAAAACCTGCTGAGCAGGTTCTGAACAAAACAGGTGGTGCCTCTCATTTGTCAGTGAGGTGGTAGTGTCAAAACATGGATAAATCGAACTTCTGACATATACACAGTGGAAGGTGAAATCTTCTGAGAAGTAATCTTTTCCACCAGGAATTCTGTGTACGTGGTCCATATCCACCTGATAAGCACACGTAAATTTCTTAAGCGGACATCAGTACATAACTATGGGGAGGGGCGGGGGGTGGGTGGGGTTGAGCAGGGAGGTTGAAGATGGAATTGAAATCTCTCTGCTGTTCAATTTGCTTGGAGGAGATACACTGGCCAACTTAGAAAAATTAGACTTGAAAGACTTTGTTGATAGTTGACTAACGAATGTGGCTCAACAATGAAACTTGGAGTTGTAGATATCTCCTCCACCATGGAAGCCAAAGACCTAACAAGGTGCTCTAGCTGACAAGTACCATGAAATGTACCAGTACTGGCAACTTGCAAGTTACCATTTTATCCATTGGAAAGCTGGGAACTCTCAATAACATTGGAGATGTATGAAAGCTATTCACACGTGCTGGGTGCTCGGTTGAAATGAATTCTTGAACCCCCTTCGCTTCCTCAGCTGAGCTAAGCTAACTCAGCACAAAATTGGAATTGAATCTACCAAATAAGTCACTGGGGAAGCTTTTAATTTGTCTTGAAACAAAGTCATTAGTTATTATCAGGTTTCAGAATGTCAATGTTGGAGACCGGACGGAATACATTCTCCATATTTGGCACCCAGCATCAATGTTTAGGCCAGATGCAGAGTAGGATTCTTGTCCCAAACACTGTGCTTTAACCTTGAACTTTGAGGGACGTCCTCCACTCCACCAGCATCATTTCTTGCACCATCCCACCTTGTGGCTGGCAGCCCCATGGCCTGCTCTCAGACTTGCTAATGCCCCCTGTAATAGCCATGTACTACTCAGATAGCGCTTTCTCTTCTGACCTTCCCTCCCTGCTGCATGGAGCTGCCACAGTCTCCATCCATGCTGAGGAAACTGTTAAACTTTCCTTAACATGAAAAATGATGAATTAGGGCATTTAGACCAAGAAACATAAGCAGTCTTCAAGGGTAGAGTATTCATGTGAGTTGCATGAAGCCAGAAAGTTTTAGCTGGTTTAGCTGGGAAAAACAACTAAAAGGAATAGCCCAAGGGTGGCTATATACACTGCAGGAAGGCAAAAGTTCATGTGACATGCATACAGCTCCAACATCTTAAAGGGACAGCATCCCTAAGGTTTCCTCCACACAACTCCATTGACAAGCAAGAACTATTCAGTAATATGTGAGCAATAGAAAATGACAAAGGACAACCTTTCTGAAGCAGGTCGAGGAAGCTGTTGTGATTGAGTGGAATTACTCTTGACTTTTTATGGTGGTAATTTAGAATATATTCAACCAAACATTTAGTTAATGGGAAAAGAAAGTCTAAAGGGAGTATGTTCGATTCAGAGTACTCCCCCCTGCCGGCTATCCAGCTGTACTAGAAAATAATAGAGGTATTAATATATTTATTACTGCTGGCAAAATATCATTGAGTTTCAAAGACTGTGGGCCACAACAATTGTGGGTCTCCTCTCCATTTAGGCTGCTCGGATCACATCACTGACAGAGCAATCCCGAGCAACTTATTGACTTCCATGGGGTACATATTTCAGACTGCCTTGGGGAGTGTTTCCCATTCACCTGGGAGGTGATGTATTAACCCTGGAAAAAGCATGATCTCGACAAGGAAGCAGGATCAGCTGAGGTGTGGAAGCCTGATACGACCAATCATTACACTTACCAAATCTGGAGGATACCTACTTTGTCAGGAGTAATATTTACAATATTCATACAGTATTACTTAAATAGTTGGGGGTACGGAAAAGAGGTGGCGTACTTTGAATATGCTGAGATCAAGCACACGCCCGATAGACTGCATTGCTGAACATTTCCATTAACATTATCCCCAACTCTATGAAGCTTGCCATTCCAGTTCTCATCTCTCTGCACTTACTTTCTTTCATCTACTATCCAACCAAGCCCACAGCAAAAGTATCTTATCTTTTTCTTAGACACCATTCAGGCAGGAAGCTTGTATATTGACCTCAATATTTCCAAAACAATCTCCCAGCACAGCACTTAGGTTTGCTTCCCCCCACTCGGCCACTTCATTTTAAACTCAGTTGGCCTACAATTTCATAAGTTCCAAAACACGTTTCCTGAATAAAATAATACCAATCCTTGCATTTGAACAGAGCATTTAATGTCAGTAAGAGTCCCAAAGCACTACACGGGATATACTGTGAAGTTTATTGAGTGTGTATTTGGTAGGGAAACACAGCAGCCAATTTATGCACAGCAAAATCTCACAAACAGCCCTGCAGTGAGAACCAATTTTATTTGGGGGATTGTTGGCCAGCACACTGGGAGAAACTCCCTTCATTTTTCAAATAGCGCAATGGGATCTTTAACATCCACCTGAACAAGCAGACAGGCCTTCATTTACCATCTCATCTAAAGGATGAGATTTACGAGATAAATCTTCTGTTCACAGCATTTCACTATCTCTTGATGACCCAGGCAGCTGTTTCTTGATGTAATCATTTTACACCTTTCTAAAGATGTTTTGGTGCCTTTCTCTTCTTTATTCTATTCAGGGCTCCTCCAGGTCCATCATTTTAGTTCTATTGAAGGGTTATACCCAAAACTTTTACTTCTCTGTTTTAGATACTAACTGATTCTCTGTATATTTTCAGCCTTCTGTTTTTATTTCAAGCCAGTTTGTGTACTAAGACTGATCTACAATTCTGGAGTGTAGTGCAATACTTTTTGCTGAAAGCACTATAAGTAAAACAACAGTTATTCTATGCAGCAAGCTGCTCTCACGTAACCTCAGTGGTTCAATGGGAGGGCAAGTTATGTAAAATAAATTATAATCCATGCTAGGGCAATAGGGAGGAATATGGGATTTCCATGCTTCTTTCATAAAAGTGACATGAAAGGGCATCTTCCGATTGAATGACCACCATTAGTCATATAAAATAGCAATAGGCTTAAGTTCTTCAGAGAGTAAACACTGTAAGTACCCAAGAATTAATGAAATCTAACAGGTGGAGAAGTTCAAAAAGAAAAATCTGCACATGCTGGAAATTTGAAACAAAAGCTAAACACTGGAAATCCGCAGCAGGTCAGTCAGAGTCTGACAGAGAAAGATAGGTTACTTTGATGGATACACTGTAAATTTACAGAATTTCAGGGTCAGTTTCTGGTGGAAATGTTCAAAGTTATATTAAATTGTTATTTTTTAAAGTTGCTGTTATACCTTGATAAATGCCTAACCAGATTCAACAATGGTATATTGATTAATAGAAATTGCATTTTAGGAGCAGGCCATCTGGTTCGTCTACCCTAAACAGTGCTAGTTCATTCAACAAGTTGCATTTATATAGCACTCTTCACGTGGGGCAGCATCTCTGAGTGCTTGGATTCACTGTAGAGAATCATTCTAATCCCAATTCTTTGCTCTCTCTTTTATATTCTTCCTGCTGAAATATCTATCCAATTCCCTTTAAATATTGTTATGGCCTCTGCCTCAATAGCTATTGAGCCTCAAAAACACTGCATATTCCGATCACCCTCTGTGTGAACCAGTTTTCTCCTCAAAACTCTTCCAGTGACATTCCTGAGCTCCCCATTACCTTTTTAAAAATAATCTGTCACTATCTATCATTTCAAAACATTTCAGAATTTGCAAATCTTCTACCAGCTTCTTAATTACCCCATTCTGCTCCACTGGAACACTCAATTTGTGAGCCTTTTCTCGCAACTACAGCCCTTCCACCCTGCTATCATCCAAGTGAACCTAAGTTCTGATATCCGATCTGGAAATGAAGCGCTCAAAACTATGTAGTATCCTGCTATGATCTAACCAATACGTGGTTTAAACATAACATAATTTCCTTACTTTTATATTGAGTGCTTCAAACATGTAAAACCTAGAATTCCATATCCTTTTTAAAGGCCCCTATTACCTGCAGTCCCACCTTTAAAGATATATGTATTTGCCCTTTTATATCTATATTATTGAGAACTATACCACTTAGGGTATACTTCCTTTCTTTCATCTTTCTCCCAAAATATGCTACTTAACATTTTTCAGCAAAAAACTGCATCTGCCATTTAACAAACCACTCTGTCACACAGTCAAATCTTCTTGTAATTTCCTGCATTCTTCTTCCAAGATTGCTATATCCCTGATTTGGTATCATCAGCAAATTTTGAAAGTGATACCCCTGCATGTTAACCTGAAAACCATTAATATAAATGGAAAACAATAGAGGTCTCAGGTCAGATCTCTGGGGCATGTCACTATCACATCCAGTTAATTTGAGAAATATGCTCTTACCTCTAGTATATCCTGCTTTCTATCTTTCACTGCCATCAATATACCTTCAGTGCCACGTGTCTTCATTTTTTCAACCCCAATAGTCTATTACGTGTCACGAATCATACATTACGGATGGAAATAATTTGAATACTTGGAAGTTCCCTTTTAAAAACATGTCATCGAGTTGAAGAAGTCTCATATTGACTTATTCAGCAGTGACAGAATGAGTGTCTTTACTGAACTGTTGAATGAAGCCTCTACAGCTGTATATATATGAACAGAGAAAGATGCTTGTGATTTCCATATGTAGTTCTTGCAATTAATACAGCTCTTTGGGCGAAAATCATAGGGAAGATTCTGAGAATGAAAATAAGTGGTAAGAAAGAATGTCATAAACCACAGCAGAATGATTTAGTTGGACCACCTAGGACTACAGAATCATAGTTATAAATATATGGTTCTGTAGTCCTAGACTGAAATCCCTGACTGAAATCGATGGAGACGTCTGCTAATACATGCTGTTAACAGATGTATTTCGGGTTACTTCCATTGAAGAGCAAGTTGTCCAGTTTATCCACATGAATGCATAATGGCAAGGACAATCTGGAGTCATACTCAAGACAAGTACTGCTACATTGTCCCCACTAGATGTTAAGGTGATAGGATTATAAGATGCTCTTGCGATTTGATATTCTGGAGGGCATGTATGCAAGAGCTCCAAGGATATGGATTTCCCTGGTTTGTTGAATTTTACTGTACTGTATTTCTGGAAATGTTGTATCACATTGTAAGGGAACCGTAATGCAAGCCATTTAGCTCAAACTTTGTCCAATTGCCATTGGAAATTCTTAACCCCATTTCACCTCTAAGGAATGTAGCCATTACTAGGGAACGAGAAAAAGGAGTCATTTACAATTTTATTCTACACAGGTCTCTATCCAACCAGCCGATGCCCTCACTTCAACCAGGGTTAATGCTATTGACAGTGCTCAGAATAGTACCCTTAGCCTGACCCGTCTCTGTCTCAATTATACCTGTCCTCAGTCCAAACACGGGATCAGTGTTTATACAATCCAAAATTACATTTGTATAGCGCCTTTCATGTCGGGAGGACGTGCCAAGGTGCTGGGAGTTTATAGGAGTGTTATACAACAGAAAGACTCCTTGGTCTGTTCAACACAATGGAATTAATTGGTCCTCTTTAAGAGATGCTCCTCTACAAGACGAGCATTTTCTTGCTAGCTCTGGACATAACACTTATACAGTAGTCTCCCAAGTAGCTGGGGGGGGGGTCCATTAAATTCTGATCGGCGCGATAATGCAGCCCAATCGGCAGTCAGAGCCTTGGCACTCACTGCACTTGTGCATAGAAAGATGGCTGGCTCCATTGGCATGTCAAAACGTCCTTGAGGTGATGATATCTGTGAAACCTGTTGACCCAGAAGTGGACCTGATTTAGATCATGGGAGGCCACAATGACTGACCTCCAGGTACTGTCAAGTCATTTATGTCACCCACAGCACGCAGAAAGTAAAGTGCCGATGGAGCCGGTCAGATTTCTGTATGCAGGTGCAGTGAGTACAGAAGCACTGGCTGCCAATTGCATCCCTCTGAAGCTAGTTGGGATTTTATAGCACCCCCTCCCCTCACGACCACATTTTTAGGAATTTTTGGGGTTAGGTAAATGTTGAGATCCATTCCCCAGTATACGAAATCCAGCATAAGTGAATTATAACAGGTTTCTAATGTACTGTTCTACTGTACCGTACTGTACTCGCCCACAAATATACAGTCCATTCACTTTACAGTGTGTTCTGTGAAGCGCTTTGGGACGTCCTCCCGACATGAAAAGCGCTATATCAAATGCAAGGATTATTATTATTTTATTATTACTTGAAACAAGGGTTAAAAGTCGTTCTATGTTGATAACCAATGACACCATCTGCATTTGTCAGGAAAGCAGAGCAGCATAATGTGCAATTCCTTCTTCAGACATACGTTTATTACAGTTGATCAAACAATGCTGCTGATACGTGTCTCCTGTTATTTGAGCTGACATAATGGAATACATGTATGACAAAAGAATGGGACCCAGTATCACCTAACTTACTGCCTTCTCATACAAATCAATAGATTACCTCACTCATTCAAGACAATGGAGATGAGGTCAGCCAACCTGTCATTTTGCTGACTATCAGCAAAAACGAACAGCAACAAGTCTGCTTCAAGTTCAGATATCATACAATGAACTTTCCACACAGTCCCTTCCACCTGGTTCGCATAAAGTGAACAATTCCCATTGAGAATGAAGAAAAGAATTTAAGAGAATAACCTCAGGGTGGGGTTATACATCATGGGAAAGGGTAGGAGTAACATGAAATCTATGATAACATCAGTGATTTTAATGGGATAGTGCTCTTTGTGAATTTCCCACACCGACAACTTTGGAGCCATTGTGTGGGGATAATAGATAGAGAACGGAATTTCTGTTCTTCCATAAGCCACTATCCTTAAAACAAATAAGGATCTAATAAGTGGGGCATTCAACTGATTCATGGATATAAGAGTGCAGAAGAACAAAGTATCCCGTTGATTTTATCTAGGCTGTCCCTTTCACCATAACAACTTAATTGATGGAATCAAAGAGCCACCTCATGCTCTCATTACTATGCCTTTTTTCTATTTTGGACACCCTACTAACGGGAGGCTTACAATCACTGATAACGGGTTTTAGATCACTGTTATCCCTTACTTACTACATCCCCTTACAGAATTGGCTATAGCACACTGAATTGATGGCAAGGTGGCAAAATAGAGGGAAGAAAGGTTGCAGGACAGTGATGGGAATTATGAGGTATTTTTTTGACAGAGGATAGTAATTACTGGCATGTCTCAAGGATCAATTTTAGGATCTCTCTTGTTCCCTGTGTATACCAATAATTTAGATGTAGGAGGGAATAATATCAAAATACTTTATGCTGGTGAAACTAAATTAGGAGAAATTAACAGGGATTAAAATGGGAAGATACAGGCAGATATTGACAGTTTAGCATGTGAAATGGATTCGAGTAGAGGGGTTCCAGTGCTGGAGCTTGCATTAGCAGACATGCCGGGCTGAATGACCTCTTCCTGTGCTGACATGTCTGATTCTGGTAATAGAGCAATTGTCTTTAGCAGTGTACTTTATTGTCAAAATAAGGGTTGGTGACCTTACATTTCATTGTTATTGAGGTGCTTTATTGCCTAAGCTACACTTAGATTTCGCTTCTAACAGTAGAGAGATGTGGAATGGGAAGCCTGATTTATAATTTCCACTCCTCATTGCATCAGGGCCAGTTAAAAACTCATATGACCAGCTCTTTTATGTTTTAAAAAAATGACCCACTGGACCACCCAAGAACTTCCAAGGAACCACTGAAGTGGTATCAGTTTACAATGCTGAGTTTATGCAAACGTTTATGCAGCAGTACTGCAAATAAAACTGCTTCTGAAACCACCTCCTCCTCTGGCTTCAGGAGCAGTGCTCCAGTGTGATTTGTTCTGGCTCCACCATGGATGGCACGTTACCATCAATTCACTTTGAAACAAGCAGTATTGCATGCAACATAATCAATCAAGTTGTTTTTCCACAAATATAAAGAGTGGAGATTCTGCATCAAGTCCGGTATTAAGCTATATTTGAGCAAGCAAAGAAAGTATGACCAGATGACGTAAATGAGAATGAGTAAAAGCTAAATTTAGAAAAGAAATTAGGAAGAATGTATTTACTCAAAGAATAAATCTACCAAGCAAGGTAATGGGAGTCAAAACCATTAGTGATAATCAAATATAACGAGCTGCCCATGGGAGAGGTAATGATGCGAGGCTTGAGCTGCTATGTGCTGAATGGCCTTTTGTCATTGCTGACTTCTATTAGTTTAATATGTTAGCGTTCGCAGACTAATCTTACACTCCTGGCTATTTATACTATAGAACCAGAAATCAGACAGGAAAATAATATAGAGAAAGATGATGTAATGAACATTTGAAAAGTGCACTTTCAGGACTGGGTCAAGGATTATGATTACTTACAATAGTCCAGGATGAAGTCTCCAATCCAGCTTTTAAACATACTGTGACCACCACATACTGTGAAGAGAGTGGAAGATTTCAATGGTAAGTAATACTGCACCAAGATCGCAATTTAATATCTCACAGCCATAATAAATATTAAAGATTTGTGGGTTTCGTTTCACAAAAAAAATCAAAACACCTTCCTGATGTTATTCATAAACCAGAATTCATGGTTGCAAACAAAGATAGATTAAAACATTGTTTTTAATTAGCTGAACAACCTTTAAAACTTCCTACAAACAATACAACTAAAAGCATTGACTTTTCTAAGTACTGCAGTATTTTCCTCTCTAGATGTAATCCAGTATATCTCCTCTAAGCCTCCTGAGGCTTCTGCAGCACAGAATCTTGTGCAATTCTCACCTGTTCAGCGTATGCTCTCCAGAGTATTTCCCAACAGATACAACAAGGGAGAGCAATTTTTCATTGAATACATCAAAAGCTTTTTTGTTTGATTAAACAAGCCTGCGAAACATGCCAGAAAATATTAATCTGACTTTCTTGTCAGTTTGCAAGAGACTCTTGTTGTGCAAGAGATAAAATGCGATGTTTATAAATTTTAAAAACAAATGTTCAAAAGAATAAACAAATCAAGATTTTTAAAAAAAGTTGTTGAAATATCTAAAAAATGATGCACTCATCAAATTAATAAAGATTTCTAATAATGGAAGTAAATATACATTGTGTTAAATATTAAGCTTGGTCTAGCAAACTAAGATCACTTGCGTATTTCCTAGACTTTTCACCGGAATACCCAGAGACCCTCGTCTCAGATTGTACACCCGCCTATACTGCAGGCTTTCCGTTACTGGAATTACGTGACAACAAAAGTGATACTTG
Organism: Callorhinchus milii; assembly: GCF_018977255.1. Classification (NCBI taxonomy): domain Eukaryota; kingdom Metazoa; phylum Chordata; class Chondrichthyes; order Chimaeriformes; family Callorhinchidae; genus Callorhinchus; species Callorhinchus milii. The sequence continues at coordinate 49,165,070 of NW_024704742.1, forward strand.
ACCTGTCTTCTGTAGGGTCGCAGATTTATTCTTGGGAACCTATCAGGATGACTTGCATTTCTATGTTACTGGCAGCACATTGTGTAACTTTAGAACTCGAATGCTCACTGAGAGTCAGCATCACTCACGTTTGTGGGACAGAAACTCATCACGTCAGGTGGGAACCGCTTGGAGCACAGTTGGGTTAATTGCAAGATACATTGTGAAAGTTGGGGTGGTTCTGAGAACAACTGATCTTGTCTGGTCAGATGTGGTCATGCGGTCAGTTTACATTTCTGATCTTTAGATAACTCTCAGCATGGTCCTCATTTGTCAGTGTGGCACGTTTTTCTACTTGCCCCAAATGCTTGTATATCATGTTATTGACAACTACCAGATTCATGTTCTCTCTACCGCTTCCTCCAAGATCCCCCAGTGTTGTTTTTAAACCAGCCCTCTTTTCTTCTCAGGTTTCAGTGGTTCCACCTCTGTCTTGTAGTTTGAAACATTATCTTTTAGTGTTCAGGTGCTTTCAATTGGCACATAGCTGCATGACTGCTAGCACATAACTTTTTACTAGGATTCGCCCCTCATCGTTCAAAGGAAATAATAATAATCCATGCATTTGATATAGTGCCTTATCATGTCATTGAGACGTCTTAAAGAGCTTCAGAATACAGTGTAAAGTATACAGTCCAAGAGCGCAAACTCCACCTCACTGTGTCCTCTCCTGCATCATCCCTATCCTTGCCCGGCTCCACCTGGCTTCCCATCACAGTTCAAGATCCTGGTCCTCACCTTCAAAGCCCTCCATGGCCTTGTTCCCCCCTACCTCTGTGACCTCCTAACCTCCTACCAAGCTGCCTGCTCCCTCCGCTCAGCGGGCTCTGGCCTGCTTCACGTCCTCCGACTCACGGCGGGCCTTCAGCCACTCTGCCTCCACCCTCTGGAACTCCATCCCGCAGTCCATCCACCTCGCCCCCTCTATTACCTCCTTCAAGACCTGTCTCAAGTCTCTCCCCTTTGACCGTGCCTTTGATCACCCTCCTTCCCCCCTGCCCTCCACTCTCCCCAATCCCGACCCCCAGCGCGGGTCCGAAACACTGAGTGTCCAGCGCCTTGGGATGTCCTCCCGACATGAAAGGCACTGTACAAATGTAATGTTGTTGTTGTTACATCCACCAATGTCACATTTTGTGGGTAAAACATAACGAAAGGTTGAGAGATGCATGCACCAACATGCAGTACATGATAATATATATATAATAATAATCCTTGCATTTGTGTCGTGCTTTTTCACATCTTCGATACGTCTCAAAGCGCTTCACAGAATATACTGTAAAGTGAATTGACTATATTTGTGGGCGAAACGTGGCAGCCAATTGCGCACAGCAGTGTTCCACAAACAGTCGTAGATTGAAATGACCAATTAATTATTGTTTTTTTTTCTTGAGAGATTATTATCAGGCGTGTGGAGTAAAGAAACTATGATGATAAGTTATGCGGGGCATCCAGACACTATGAGCAGGAGGAAATTTAATTGGATTTCATTAGAAATACAAAATAGTTAAAATGTATATGGAGTCCTGTGGAATCCTGTAGCTCAGTGGTTAGAGCACTCGCTTTGCAAGTGAGAGACCTGAGTTCAATTCCAGGCAGAGGGCGAACCTTGGGCAAGTTTCCTTACTCCACACACCTAATAATAATCCCTCCAAAAAAACAAAAACAATAATTAAATTGGTCATTTTCAATCTACGACTGTTTGTGGGACATTGCTGTGCGCAATTGGCTGCCGCGTTCGCCCACAAATATACAGTCAATTCACTTTACAGTGTGTTCTGTGAAGCGCTTTGGGACGTCCCCCCGACGTGAAAAGCGCTATATCAAATGCAAGGATTATTATTATTATTTATTTCATCCTATACATCCTATGACTAACAGCAATAGAGTTCTGGCGACAGTGATTTTTCTCCAAAGTCAAGTCTTCAATAATTAAACATATGGGTCAGAAGAACCCAATATCACGTTTCCAATATAATCTATGTTGAAGTGGGATTTTGAGGCCAGGAAGTGGGCTGTTTGTACACCAGTCTTTGACCCTGGTGTCTGGCTCTATAACTGGTAGGAACTAGGGGTGAAGAATGCAGGTTAGTTTAGTAAGTATGCAGCCTGCACACTTCTGGATTTTGATCACTGCTGGAGATATGTAGATTGTAACATTGGATTTGGAATCCAATGATGAACAAGTGTTATCTTTAAGATTGTCATTTGGTAAAAATACTAATTCTGCGAACACAGATTTCAATGATTTGTCTTTCAATCAGTAAAGAACCAACACGATATTAATGATGCGAGTGCATATGAAACGCTTGTGAAAATATACCAAAAGGTATTTTGGTTTGGTCATATCCATCTGAATATTTTAAAAAACAGATTTAAATATATTTACAGCACAATAGTAAATTATAGCGGTCTCACTTAAGTTAAAACTTCATAAGGTTTGCTTTATTGTGGATAAATGTGATAGTTTAAGTGAAGAGTGATAACTAGAAAGAGATATCTTTCAATACATTCACATATAAAGGCAATATGAAAAATCTTGAATATCTGCTTCGGTCACCGGTTAATTTAATCTCCATTAATTTGCTCCCCTAATCAAGTGCTTTGATTCCTTTTTCAGGGTACAGTTTCACGAGTGCTGGAAGCTCTTCAGCACTCAGTCAAGCGGCCATTATTTAATGAGCAAGTGTTACAATTGTGTGTTTGTCTGATTTCAGCTCAGTCTCAACCGGGGCCAGCATTTTCAGCTGCACCCTGGACATCTCCTCTTAACCCCGTATGGTGTGTGGTTACTTCCCACTGGCGTAATTGACAAGCTCACATTGGCCTGGAACTGACCATCACAAACTGGATTTTGCCTTGTCTTTAGAAGGCAAAACTATCAACCTCACACATTCAAAATTTTTCAATTACGGCAGTTCGATTAGTAAATTACTAAACGTAAAATATTGTACAGTAAAACTCACATAAGTCATCTCTTTATAAATTGCATAATCTTCTAAATTGTACATGCACCAAAGTCCCAGTCAGCTTCCTCCCGAAAAACCCTTTGATTTCTTTGCACGAGTCGGATTTTATAAATTGGAAAAATGGTGAAATTGTAATGGTTTCTTGGTCCTAAATAATCCAAATCCTGTTTAAATCATTTCCTAACTCGTAACGTCGCTGCCACATTTACCGGCTGCCCTTGAAGTACCGCAAAACAAAAGAGCAAGTCTCAAAACCTCAGACTTATTTTTTAGCTGTGCAGCCAGTTCTTGGTGTGACTCACTCTCTGATGAGCATTTTCCTTACCAAATCTTTCAACTGATGTGAGAAACGTGGACATTTCAGGTGGAGCTATTTCAGGTGGAGCAGCTGAATTGGAACATGCTCTTTCCTCAGCTTCAAACAGTTATTACTGGGTCATTGCTCCATAAGAGGTCACATTCCTGTCCCTTGCCCTATATGGCTACTCTTGAGGTCAGGCAGCGAGTGCTTTGGCAGTGTGGGGGAAGATGGTAGGTGGGGAGAAGAAAGTGTTAGGCACCTGATTCTGACCACACCTAACATCCCCTTTGTATCCATAATGAACAATGAGCAACAGGAATTCTGTGTGATTTCCCTTTCTCTAATCCATGGGTGCTGTAGCATAGACGAGGGAACAAATCTCTGCATGTTTCCAAGCCTATATTTTGAATAGACAATTTAGGAAGGTGGTGGGGCCAGATTGTAGCTGCAAATTCAAGAGGGAATTTGGAAAATAATTTAATTGAGAGACATGATAAATAGAGTAATGGAAAATTTTGTTTTAAAAAAATATTTTTGTTAAAACCTTGGGACCGGACAGATGGACTGAAATAGTCTTTTCCGGTTCTGTAAATTCCTACAGCTCAACTTCACTTTCCCAACCGAGCCTCGAGACTTATTCTCTTTAAATATCACAATATTTTATAGGTCGTGAACTCACTTACCGTATAAACGGAATTTCCTAACAGCAGGTAGTCAGGTGTTTTTCCGTTTGCAAACACATTATCTGCAAGAAGCAAAGACATTAACGTGGGTTCAGGATCACCAAGTGATCAGTTGCTGAAAACTCCCAAGAAAAAAAATCACATCTGCTAGTCATATCATAGCACTACATTTTTCATAGTTAACATATGAGCTGATTTTTAAAGGGGCTCTGCTGTCCTGTAAATGTACTGTACCTCCAGGATTTTGCACTGAAGATATAATAGCTGTGGTAGAATTTTTCACAGCTCATTGGGTATAGGGTAGTTTCACAAGACTATAAATAATTAATACTCCTCCAGTACTTTAACAAAGGTCAGAAGTATTCTCCTGGGAAATAAGGTTCATCAGTTTGCTATCTGTGGGGAAGAAATATTGTGAATCCATTATAAAAGATGCAAATTGGAATACTTTAATGAGAATAAAAACAATAATTTAAAGTCAACGTAAATTTATGAAAGACTGGCCAAACGGATAAAACTTGCTTTGAATTCTTTAATTCTGTAAACAAACTGAAAGATGATTTTAATTGATGTATTTCATAGGATACATCTTGACTTTCAGATATGATCCTTCAGAAGAGACTTTGGGTTGAACTAAAAGGATTTTGGACCAAGAGAAAATTGAGTAGAGGATAATGAAGTGGTACACAAGATTTATGGTAAGATATGGCTCAGAATAGATTACCCCATCCACTGTCCTTACGATCTCTACTTGATGAAGGTCCTGAAAGCAGACCGAGTTTGCAGAGGGTGTAAAGTTAGGTGGGAAGGGAAAATGTTCAAAGCAAGAGAGATAAAATCCCATATCCCAACTGCAAGTCTCAAACAGATTACAAAATGAAGGGTGTTCATCAAATGGGTGGACTAGGGGAAACAATCTAGGTTCAATAGTTCACAAGATAGTAAGTGTTCTGAAGTATATGGCAGCAGTTCCTGGGACAGTTCAATGCTGGGATGAATAAGAAGATCCATACAAGATACTGACACTCCCGAACTGTGCTGTTATACTGGAACACAGCATTGAGAGGGAAGCACGTACTTATACTAACTGCTCACAGCTCTGTGGAGACAACTGCGGCAGATGTCTTCAATTTTGACCTTGACATTTATGGGGAACACAGAGAAACCGTTAGAAAATGTACAGGGGCTGTGGAGGGGGTGGGACGTGATGCATATTTTCCATAAAGGAAAGAGAAGCACAGTGTGAAGTTTCACTTCTAGTACTCTGAGCAAACAGGCCTGAGCGAAATGTTCATTTATTCACTTAAGTGAAATTAGTTATATTTCCTCGGGCAGCAGTTTTGATGAACTCTACCAATTTGTCTTATTTAATTTGAACATGATAAATAATAGGTAGAATGTGGCTGGGGAAGTGTGCACAGAGGCAGTGGTTTACTAGTAACTGGTGCCTGAACCTTCCTGACAATAATCAACTGAACAGAGACTTTATTAACAATGAAGTACCTAAATTCAAAGTTGAGGTAGGCTTCTTGTAAAATACGCACAACAATTCTACTCATTGTCACAATTTTCGTCTGTGGGACAACTGAAAAACACCCTGCTGTTATCTGAAGCTTAAAGAAGCAAACCAACTATTTTAAATAGGTCTTAACTTCACGTGCATTTCAGCTTCATAATAATGTTCAGTTCACTAATGCACAACTTGCTTATCATTAGATGGACATTCATCTGGGAGGAATCAGAGCACGCAATGAATTAACCATATGCATTTCATAAAGATCACCACAAAACAAACCCTCTTGGGATAAAGTTAAACCTATAATTTTGATTAGCCCTTTTTGTAAAAATCTCAAATTATTGCGTTCAAATAAATTTTAATTGTTTTTTAAAAAAAGGGTACGGTTGAAATTGATATTTTAGTTTTCCACATTTGCGTTTAAAAAGTAGGGAGGACAAAGTCACAAGAGCTAGACTGTCTGTACAAGGAAATAAAAGTAACCTGACAAGATCCTGCTAAATATTTCTGTTTGCCTGTGCTGCTTACCATTCTCGAAGACTTTCAGTGGGAACCAGAATAGAATGAACGAGTGGAAAAGGCCGTTCAAACAATAAACCCAGAAAACCTATAGGAAAAGAAAAATCCATGAGAACCATTTACGACAACCCACACTGTGAACTCTAACCCTTTTCTTTATTGCTGCTTCAAATTCACTAAGTGTGTTTTTGTCTCACCGCCACTGCGAGGTGTTTTTACTGACAACCACTTTTTAATCTTTTAAGTAGCTGGGTTTATTTTTGCAGTCTGGCTCACAGCAGCATCTTTTTATATGGTTGTTGTCTCTTCATTTTGCGTTTTTGACACTTGGCTACCTGAATTGTTCCCGACCAAGCAAGAATACTGTTAGGTCACAAACTTTAGTGACTTGTTTAATACGTAGCATCTCACTGCAAATTTAAGCATTGTATCTCTTGTTAGTTGTACACTTCCCAGGTCCATTAAATAAATACAATATTTAACCCACTGCATATTAAGCAACCACAGAAACAATGCTATTAAAATAGAACAATAACTGGAGCACAATGAATGTCAAAACGGGGGGAAAAAAATGTAAAACATATTGAAACATTTCACATCTCCACACGATGATGCATTGTAAATTTTTCAATGACTACTTTTTCTGCAATTTAACCTCCTTGGACAGACTATCTTTTGTCTGATATCCTTTAAGGATCAATTTACAAACTGTTAGCATTGAAAGAGCATGGGATCATCACTGGTGTTAACCATTATAAAGTGGTTACTGCAGGTGGCTAGCTGTTAGGCTGAGAATGACTTTTATTCCAATCTTTAATAATAATAATAATCCTTGCATTTGATATAGCGCTTTTCACGTCTTCTAGACGTCCCAAAGCATTTCACAAAATATACTGTAAAGTGAATTGACTGTATATTTGTGGGCGAAGGCGGCAGCCAATTGTGCACAACAATGTCCCACAAACAGTCGTGGATTGAAAATGACCAATTTTATTATTGTTTTTGGTTTTGGAGGGATTATTATTAGGTGTGTGGAGTAAGGAAACTTGCCCAAGGTTTCGCCCTGCCTGGAATTGAACTCAGGTCTCTCACTTGCAAAGCGAGTGCTCTAACCACTGAGCTACAGGACTCCAGACTGATGTGTTATTTCCCCGATACAATTACAAGTTTAAAGTTAGGTCACTCGCTTTCAATAGATGTCATTTACTCCAAATTAAATTAAAATAGGCATAAAGGGATTAATTTACCCAGTGTTAAAGTTCATGGGTGTTTGATATAAAATGATGTAGCCATTTTGGTCTATGATACTTCACCAAAAATAAAACATAAGAATAAAACCAGATCGAGTTTAGAAATGCAAACTCTTTTTTTGTCCATTGGCTCCCTATCCTCCAGAAGTTCGAGTTCAAGATCCTTGCCTTCACTTTTAAATTCTGCTACACCTGACCTCTGTGACCTTCTAAAAACATTGGGGGTCGGGACCTCAGTCTTTCTGCCTCCAGACTCTCTGGAACTCTATCCCTGAATCCCTTCCCCTTGCCCCATCCTTCGCCTCGTTCGCAATCCTTCTCAAGATCTTCCTCTTTGACCATGCCTTCGATCATCATCCCCCCTCCTGTCCCCAGCTCGCATATACCCCTCGACTGTTCAACACCTTGGGACATCCTCCTGACATGGAAGGCGCTATATATAAATGCAATCTACTGTCATTAAGTACTAGGCTCTATAATCTGTCTCTCTCTGATGTTCTTCTAAAAGTTTTCAAAGAACAAGAGAGAGAAAAAAAGAGAATATACTGCAGGTATACTGTAACAAACTGGGCAATGAAAATTGCAAAACATACCATAAATCCACTGTACAAAACCATAATACATATACTCAAGGCAAATTACTTTCTAAAGACAATCACCAGTTAGAAGTTTCGTAAGCAAGACAACTCAGTCCAATTTTAACAGCCTTATCAGTCCCTGCCCTGTTCAGAACACCAAATGTCCTTGAATTTGTCAGTGATAGGCCAATATTTCGATTGAATTACATTATCTCTAATGTATAACTCAGGTGTTAGCACTTAATTTAAATACACTAGATACTGTACTTTGCAGATCAAGATTTAATTCAGGTAGATAAAACATACGTGTGGATTGCCAAGAGAGGAATTTGCTATGACAATGAACGTATATGCATATAATCAATTGCACTAAATAGGTGGAAAACATGGCCGTTGTTATTCATTTTATTTCGTTATCAATGGATATTGAAAACAAAATTTGAATACTGAAATTGAAGCGCTCTGAGATGCCGTGAAGAATGCTATATAAATGGAAATTGTTGTTGTTCCTCTAGGGACAACCACTGTTGTACTAACCTATTTTATATTAAAGTCATTTTATTTGGCAACAAATAATAATAATAATAATCCTTGCATTTGATATAGCGCTTTTCACGTCGGGAGGACGTCCCAAAGCGCTTCACAGAACACACTGTAAAGTTAATTGACTGTATATTTGTGGGCGAACGCGGCAGCCAATTGCGCACAGCAATGTCCCACAAACAGTCGTAATTTGAAAATGACCAATTTATTATTGTTTTTGGTTTTGGAGGGATTATTATTAGGCTTTGTGTGGAGTAAGGAAACTTGCCCAAGGTTTCGCCCTCTGCCTGGAATTGAACTCAAGTCTCTCGCTTGCAAAGCGAGTGCTCTAACCACTGAGCTACAGGGCTCCCCAATACAGATTCTTATATAATCATATGATGTTATGGTTATTATCTTATGATTATACGATAATAATCAGAATCCTTGCATTTGATACAGCACCTTTTGAATCAGGAGGACATCTCAAAGTGTGGTGACTGCATTTTGCAGGCATATGTGGGATTCAATTTGTGCACAGAAATGTCCCACAATCAGTCATGACAATTGTGTTTCTGGGGAGAAGTGATATTTTGTACATAAGGTGAGGGAATCAGTCCTGGGAACTGGGATACCTTTCCATCTCTGGCATTTAGAGTGAGCATTGATCATTCATAAAAGCTCCATTCAGTAACAAATGCCTCAATACAACAACAACATTACATTTGTATGGTGCCTTTCACATCGGGAGGACGTCCCAAGGCACTGGACAGTGTACAGCATTTCAGACCTGAGCTGGGGTCAGGGGGACAGAAGGGAGGGGAGGGGGGGTGGCCGATGGTATGGTCGAAGAGGAGGGTCTTGAGGCAGGACTTGAAGGAGGCCAAGGAGGGGGTGAGGTGGAGTGATTGGGGGATGGAATTCCAGAGGTTGGGGGCAGAGTGGCTGAAGGCTCTCCCGCCAATGGTGGGGCGGGTGGGTCATGGGATGTGGAGCAGGCCAGAGCCGGCTGAGCGGAGGGAACAGGTGGATTGGTAGGGGATTAGGAGGTCGCAGAAGTAGGGTGGGGCAAGGCCATGGAGGGCTTTGTATGTGAAGACCAGGATCTTGAACTGGATCCTCTGAAGGATAGGGAGCCAATGGAGTCGGGCGAGAGTGGGGGAGATGGGGTCACTGAGTTTGATGTGGGAGAAGACACGGGCTGCAGAGTTCTGGATTATCTGCAGCCTGTGGAGGGAGGAGTTGGGAAGCCGACAAGCAGGGGGTTTGCATAGTCGAGCCTGGAGGTGATGAAGGCATGAACAAGAGTTTCAGCGGCCTGAGGGGTGAGGTAGTGGCAGAGACTGGCGATGTTACGGAGGTGAGGGAAGGCAGAGCGGGTCATGGCTTGATTGTGAGGGGGAATAGGTTCCTGATTGACTTGGTCAATGCAAACCTCAGAAGAGAAAACTTGTCCCCTGCAATACTTGGATTGGTATCTATTTCCTCACCATCTCTCTCTGTGAGATGGCAGTCTATGAGATTTTAATTGGTTATATTCTAACAGTAGCCTGGCGCACATTCTGGGGTCTCCAAGCCTCGACTACCCCCTGCCCCTTAATAATAAATAATAATAATAATCCTTGCATTTGATATAGCGCTTTTCACGTCGGGAGGACGTCCCAAAGCGCTTCACAGAACACACTGTAAAGTGAATTGACTGTATATTTGTGGGCGAACGCGGCAGTCAATTGCGCACAGCAATGTCCCACAAACAGTCGTGGATTGAAAATGACCAATTTATTATTGTTTTGTTTCTCATACACACAGCCTCTCTCTGTCTCGATATTGTCTGGAAATAAATAAGCAAGGTGTCTCTCTCCAGGGAGCCAGTGTGCATTTCATTCCAGACACAGGGAAATTTCCATACTTAGTATCATACATTAAGCATGTTGATGGGTTTCTGCATGTGTCGAACATCCATCTGACCAATAAACTATTAAACAGCTATGGCCATTTCTCCATTTAATGAAGTACTTGTTGATTCTGATAAAGACTTTCAGATTTAACTCAGTTTATGACTTAAGAACTGCTGTAGGCAAAAACATACAACAAAAAATAAAGTAATTACAGGTTATCAAAACTTCCTCATATTAAGAAGTTACCTTAATGTGACCCTCATACACGCATTCATAACATCCAGGCCCGACTACGCAAACTCCCTGCTTGTCGGCCTCCTCAACTCCCCCCTCCATAGGCTACAGATCACCCCGCCCATGTCCTCTCCCGCACCAGGCTCCGCGACCCCATCACCCCGCATCCTTGCCCGGCTCCACTGGCTTCCCATCACACAGAGGATACAGTTCAAGATCCTGGTCCTCACATTCAAAGCCCTCCATGGCCTTGCTCCCCCTTACCTCGACGCCCTTCTAATACCCTACCAACCTGCCTCACTAAATCAGTGCTACTTTTGCTCATTGACCTCTGCACTTCATCTTTAGTGTGTCATCATTGTGAGTTTTAGATTGACAGAAAGAACAGGTGGGTGCTATTAAAATGGCTTTCTGTTTCCTGCCCAAAATTTTCTGCATGTTTCACAACTGCATCTCAGATATGACCTCATTACCTTTCCTTCCTGTTTGTACAGCAAATTAATGCAACACCATAGTAATGTTTAGTGAAGCTTTAATTTTCTAATCTTCTCTAATCCTCTGTTTCATCCAATGTAATGTTTTGGACTTTGTATTGTGGTTTGAAAGCCCGGTTGTTATTTGAAAAAATTTATCAAATTCATTAATTTATCCCCTCTCTTTTCAATCTCCTACCGCAATTTTTTTTGTTTTTAAAAAAAACTGTTCAATTCACATGTACTTTTTCCTTACAGAAGCTGATGAATTAATGAGGCATTTTTGCAACCTTTGATCTTTACTGTTTTGTTGGACCACAGGGCAGGAATTAGTTGCTGTTGTGGGGATTCTGGTGCCTGAATAAAACTACTATATTGACTATTAAATATCAGTGGCTCAGTGATAGCACTCTCACCTCTGAGTCAGAAGGCTGTAGTTGAAGTCCCACGGGAGTTTGAGTTCACAATCTAGACTGATAACCTATACAGTGCTGTGGGAACATTGCATCTTTTGCCATCCTTTGGAGGTGACTTTAAATCAAAGACCCATCTATCTGTTAAGGTGCATGTTAAAGATCTCTTGGTACTATTTGAAAAGAAAAGGGAGTTTCTCTCAGTGTCCTGGCTGAGTAATTAGTAATTCACTTAATAACTGTTGTGGCACTTTGCCATGCGCAAATTGGTTGCCACATTACCTACAAGTACACAGTGTTCACACTTTACAGTAAACTCATGTGAAGCATTTTAAGTCTTTTTGATGATGTGATAAGGCGCCAGATCGAAAGAAGAACAATTATTATTATTCCACAGAAAACGGGAACCAGCACCATGACGTCCTTTAGGTCAAACAAAATAATATAAAATAGAAGAAGGGTCTCAATCCCATTTTTCTGAGATTGCACGTTGAGGCCAAGTACTGGAGGAATACATTTGGTGCCTCAATTCAATATGCAGTCACAAAATACATATTAGAGGAAGCAGTGAATTGAGGAAACAATTTAACAGCTATCGTTAACAGTTTTGTTTAGAGAGGAGAAAGAATGTAATAATAATAATAATCCTTGCATTTGATATAGCGCTTTTCATGTCTTCTAGACGCCTCAAAGCGCTTCACAGAATATACTGTAAAGTGAATTGACTGTATATTCGTGGGCGAAATGCGGCAGCCAATTGCACACAGCAGCGTCCCACAAACAGTCGTGGATTGAAAATGACCAATTTATTATTGTTTTTTTTCTTGAGGGACATGTAGGCTAAGAACAACAGGCAACAACAAAATTGGGGGAATACAAATAGGCTAGAAGATACTGAGAAAAGAGAGAGCAGACTAGACTTTAATACAATTGAAAGCAGTGTAACATTACCTCTACCCATAGAGGTGATGTATAATGGTGGTGGTCTGTATTTATATGATTCATTCAAATCACTGATTCTGCAATTGATTCATTAAGTCCCATGGATGTGCAGATGTTGACGACAGGAGAGTTACAGAACAAACACTTACAATGTTGAGCAACAATCCTCCAGATCCAGCTGGCCATTCACTTCATGTTTGCGCAAGCATGTGCCAACAAAATACACAGTCACTACAGTTTACAGTAAATCGTTTGACGTGTTTTGACGTGTACTGATGATGTGATAAGATGCTCTATCAAATGTAAAGATTATTATTATTATCGTCATTATAAGTGATTCAATTTTAAAGATTTTCTTTAGCTCTTAAAAAAGACTTTCAGAAAACCAGATTCAAAATTAAAATCGTGACTGTGTAAAAACAGTATAATTCTACATCAAACAGTTGCCTGGATCGGGACACCTCCTGTGAGCCCCAGCCGCAATCCCAGACAAATAAATTGGTTTTATTAATTTACATCTCCTCCTTGGTATTCAGTGACTGTAAAGCAATCTCTCATGTCGTACTTTACCAAAGGGCTTTTGGAAGACCTTTATTTATGCCTTTTAATTGTCAAACTGGCATCTCACTTCCTCAAAAAAGTCTTAGGAAAAATAAATCATGCTATATATACTCTGCCTTGTTCAGATGGCTCCAGATATAGTCTCATTCAATATACACTGATAAATAAGCAGAAAGGAATTTCAGGGCTGAAAATTGCTCCCATTCAGAGATCTGATTCAAACTTGCATAACCATGAGTAACAGTGCAAATTCACCCGTCCAGCCCAGTAGATTTTCAAAATAGCTGCAACTATAAGCAAACTACCCAGGAGTTAGCACAACAGTAGATTTGCTCATTTGGTTCTATTGATAATCTCTCCAAAGATTTGTTCCAAATAAAACAGGTTATTTTTTCTCTCCTAAACGGCTGCTTTTTTCTGCTGCCTTAGAAACTTTGAATTCTAAGCATTGCTGAGGGAAAGAGATCAGCGTCACTGTGGCTTTTCCTTCAACGGCTTTAGCAGTTAGGGAGCGAGGAAAGAAAGTTGGAACATGGGTCACTCCTCTTGTTGACCTTGCCTGGATCGGGACACCTCCTGTGAGCCCTAGCAGCAATCCCAGACAAAGGAATTACGATTATGCTAGGTACTGTAGTAGTTATTTGGTACCATTGACAGGTGAAAAACTTTTTAACTCTAGTAGTAAGTTTCCAGTTTGCAGACAATGAAAAACACACGTACCTTATAAATGAGAGCACAATCAAATTGCACTGGGAATGCTGCAATTAAATAATACTTTTCCACAATGAAATACTCTAGCTGGAATTTTCTGCCTCATTTCTCAGGTCGTATCAGCCACAAGCGACACTAAAGATAATCTCTAAAAGCCCCAAATAGTCTTCGTTCTTTTGACCTGAATGGCAAAGACTGTCAGACAAAATCAGCCCAAACTGACCAGAAGAGTACAAGACTATAGTGATGTTAAATCATGATGTCAGCCAGATTTGTCAGGGCCTCTAGACTTTTGAATTAGTTGAATAGTCAGCACATTGATACGAATTGCAAATTACTCACTGTCTGGATTAGCTGAAAACTTATTCTGTGATAAGTCTTCAACAGAATGTGATTAATTCCAGTCAGATAAAATCCAACTGTTAGATCTCTTAGAATATTAGGCTGCACATATGACCATGGAAGCAAGAATAGACACTTATCATTGTGCATCAATGACGTTGCACACTAATTTCTGTGAACCTTTGAGGGCATTGTTTAATATGTTCACTGCTAAAAGCCACTGTGAAACAGGACACATGTAGACACTTTTGTCCTTTGGGACTTCTACTATTGTGTGGTTAGCAGGACCACCAACTGTAAACATTGCCTCCCATAAAGAAGTCACACTCACATATTTCTATTATTATTAGGGTGACACTCGTTCGTAATTCTGTACTAATTTGGTGTCACCAAATGCCAACACCGATAAGCTTTGAAATATTATGCGGCAAAGCATTTATGCGGCACCCTAAGGACATCTAGTGGTGTTACAAGACTCCTATTCCAGGCCAGTTCCCAATGGTTGTAAACTGGAACTGTGATGGGTCTATTAAACTAATAATCTGCAAAACCCATATTGGCTATTGTTATTTCAATAGTTTGGGGAGTAGAAAATTCGAACACAACATGAGATGCAACTAAAAGCTAACTTTCAAAGTTGCAAGTATTATAAATTGTTTGACAGAAAATGATCCAATTAAACTGATTTATTTGCAATTTATAAAACAGGTTAAATTCATTATAACCAATCAAATGAAAGTTTCACAGTATACCGAATATATTAAGGTAGTAATTATTAGTTTGATTCTTTCTCTTACAGCTCCATACACAAGATAACGGTTAGGGGATCTAAAAGAGAATTTAGGAGGAACTACTTCACGTGGATGGTAGTGAGACAGCGGAACTTACTGCCCGAAGCAGTGGTTACATCAGATAGTATAAGACACATTCCAGAGGAAAACCTTCAGATTTGGGAGAGGGGAACAAAAGTGTATGGGAGGGAGAAAGGAGTGGGTAGAGACTTGTGTGCAGTATAAATACTGTCACGGACTGGTTGGTCTGAGTGGCCTGTTTCCCTGCTGTACATTCTTTGTAATCTTTGTCTCATTCTAAAACACGCAAGAGAATAAGTCACACGGTCATGGATGTCTTATATTTCATATTATGGACACATGTGTAGCTGGTCTTATTTTCATCATCTCCTGTACCACTAAACAGGTGCTTTAGTGTTTCCATACAAAATGGAGACATATACATATATATAATTATACAGTTACATAAAGTGATACAGTCATTCAGCGAAACTAGTCTGTGCTGGAGTTTATACTCCACGCAAGCCCCCACCCCTCCTATACCTCTCTATTCCCTTCTCCCTACATCAAGTGTTGTTTTCTTTTAACAAATATTTGATATTTTCTATGCAAATTGACTTAAGGCTATAGTACAGAACTAGCTAACTTTAAGGGTAGAGACAGTTGTACTGGTGGTTGAAAATTCAGTATTTGCTTTTTTCCCCTTTCCCGTTCTCAATGGCATAACTGATAAGGATAGACATACAATAATAACAATAATAATAATCCTTGCATTTGATATAGTGCCTTATCACATCATCAAGACGTCTCAAAGCTCTTCACAGGATATATAGTAAAGCGGTTTGACTATGTATTTTGTGGGTGAACGCGGCAGCCAGCGACGGAGTGAGTGACCGATTTTTTTTATTTGGGGGATTGTTCGCAGGACATTGGAAGAAACTCCTGTTTTCCAACAGTGCGATGGGTTCTTTAACATCCACCTAAACAGGCATATGGGACTTGATTTAACGCGTCATCCATGGCTCGATGTCACTGGCTGCTTGAGGTGCATGGAGTTGCCCGGGATTAAAATGTTTCTGGGATGATCTGGTATTTGTTCAGCTACTCCGCGTGACAGTGTGACTAAAATCAGAAAGTCACCAGACTTGATCAGAGTCTTCCCTCTCTGTGATGCAATGCATTAATTTACTTCATCATCACAATATTCCTTGATTTATCTCTGTACAAAAGGTTATCCACAACTTTGAAGAATAGTCTCAACCCAAGAGGAAAAATAAAACCCTGTCTCAAAAGCTAAGGAAATAAGGATTGTTCAATCGATTATATATGAATTATATTATAACCTGTCTGAAATGCATGCATTATACCCTGTGAACAAATCCTTGACACCAACTAACAATTCATTTTGGTTGGGTGGTGCATTACTTCGGTGATGTTAATATGGTGTCAAAAAAAAATCACAAAGTGAGTAAATTACTTTTAGATAGTGTTGTGAAGACTCTAAAATGGAAATATTAAATAACAAATTTTCCAATCACCCAAACAAATCATGCCTTACATTTGTAGCACTGTGTTTTTTGGTTTACTTGCGTGACAACATAGAAATAGTGAATGTGATCATTTTGAGGGCTCACTTTTTTTTGTGTGTGCATGCATATGTGTGCACGTGCAGTTGTGTAAAACTGTATATTTTTAGACTGATTTCTTCGAGAAATAAATTATTCAGTATAATTAATTGGCAAGGAAGTTCTTAAACTTATAAATGTTTCTAAGCTACAATTAAAGGATCTTAGGCCATTTTGCAAAGCAAACATACTAAATTCCTTGTAAAAACAAAAACAGCATTTTTCACAGCTCAGCATTAATGAATAATGGTGTAAAGGCTCACCACCCCCTACAAATTTAATGGCAGCTCATATTGTCTTTTGACCTGCTTCTCCACAGGGGTCAGTAATCCATTTGCACACAACATTACAAATACACGAGGGTCTGTAGATGTCTAAACCAGGAGGACTAATCACTCTTGCCTCTAGGAGACAGCTTTATTAGCAGCATGCAAAAACAAATAGCTTTTCTCCATCACCTATCAGTTAGAAAGAAGGCTTCTCTTAAAAATGCACAGCATGGCCTCAACTAATCTGACTGTTGAGCTCTTTCCGATTACATTTTGTATTGAAGGTTACAAACAGAAAACACTTAACTATTCCTGCTTTTCCCCTGCCTGTGAAGAGTATATTTATTAAACCTGTGCAATATCATTAGAAAAAAAAGTTGACAATGGTTCAAGGTCCATAATAACAAATTGTTCATTCTCACTTTTCCTTTCGACCCTTTCAAATCTCAAAATAACTGTAGACCTCAATTAATTCACAAGCTCCCAATGACATTGACAATTACCAAAGACAAGCCACTAGTGGCAGAATTAATGTTCATTATTGGGTGTAAGAGCATCTTAAAAAAAGTCTTATTATTACAAAGGTACTATTTTAATGGAAGAAAGATAAGGGTACTGTTTTTATATTTTGCAAATATCTAATTGTCTTTCAGTGAGCCTGAAGAGTAGAAATCCTATAAAGAAATAGTCACTGCTCTATGCAGTGTTTGCCAGTGAAGCACTGTGACATTTTGACATGTAAATACACTGTGAAAATGCAAGTTCTTTCTTTTGTAACACTGCAATGGACAAGTCCAGAAAAGACTACTGCAATCCATTTAGATGGCACCAAATACTCTCGGCTGATAGTATGAAAAAAAAATGCATGGTAGAAGCCTATATGAGCAATTGACATTGGTTCGACCTTTTGAGAATCCCGGCAGCATTTCAGCTACATAGCACTTCAGTTCTGGGGCTTAATGTGCTACGATTTACAAAGTGAATCTTAATAAGGGAACTCAAATTACAGCACACAGACTTTGTTCTGACGGATGCTACTCCAGTGTGGACCTCCCACAGGTTGGGGTGATGTACCTTCAGTTACTGGAGGAAGTCAGCAGTCTTAACGTACTAAAAAATCGTGTCAGAAATCGCCAAAAAGTACTGAATCTTTCTTTAGGCTAGAATACTGTGATTGCAGATTCACTCAACAATTTCATATGTTATTCTAATCACAGTTAAAATTAATCTAAATTTAAACCTCACAGAATATCACAACATGCTGGACATTACATGCGGCAAATTAGATGCATGTTTGGATGGCTACGAAGATCTGTTTTTGTAGAGATCCTTCTTTATTACTAAATGTCGGGTGCCATGTGATGTCAGCCTGAATTACATCACTATCAGGCAGGGTGGCTGTTTGATGGGAGGTACAAGGGAAAATGGGGGTGGCTGGAGGGAAGAACGGGCAAAAATGTTGGAAATGTGAACAATGCTCTATTTGAACAGGGGAACCTTGCTATAACCCAGTTGTTGGGATCCGGAAATTGTCACCCTGTGTTATAAGCGAACGTACAAAGCCCCAACCCCCACCCCCTTACAATCAGCACTTATGGTCTCATGTCGTCAATGACAAACATAAAGCCAAATGGACAAGCTAAGCTGCTCATGCTAATAGGTTAGGTTGTGGCTCGAGTAGGTTAAACTGCATTCTTACGATTATGGGATTTTCATGCTTTAACATCACAAAATATTATGCTTATTGCCCACCCACCTCACAGGGGAGGCAGCGCTATATTGAGGGACATGATAACTGGGTACCAATGTAACCTTTCAAACTATTCATTTATAAGTGCACAACAACAACAACAAATTGCATTTATATAGCGCCTTTCACTAGACAGTGAAGGGTTTGCATCCAAGCTGGGGGTTGGAGTCAAGAGGGCTGTAGGGTAGTGGGTATGGGAAGATACTGAAGGCAGGATCAAAGAGGAAAGTGTTCAGACTGGCTTTGAAGGAGGGAAGGGGAGGCAGATGGGTGCCACGATTTTTTTTAATATACAAATTTTCATATTTGCACAGGAACAAATCTGCTGAAAGCATAGAATAGACTTAACACAAAAGTTTGTGAACTTTTCCTTGAAGACAGCACCCATTTAACTGCAGGGTGGCTAAATGTGTCCCAATAACACAACTTTTTAAAATAATTATTTATGAAAGCAAAACATTCAATTATTATTTCAAAAACAGAGTGTAGAATTTCAGGGGAGGAAAGCATGCTTACCTTTGTGTTGAAGTTCAGTGTGTTCTGCGACGCTTTGTAAAGTTCTGGGTATTTTAGCATGTTTTCCTTCCGACACGATTTCTCAAATATTCCCAACGCAAAGGGAGGCAAGGCTGTGAAAAACTGGCACATACAAAAGCAAAGAATGAGTAAATGCTCCCGTTTTGAAATGACCATTTCATTGCAATACCATATAATGTACATTTATATAGCGCCTTTCGCATCAGGAGGACATTGCACTACTGGCTCGGCATCGGAGCTGGAGGTGGGAGCCAAAGGGGGTGGAGAAGGGAAAGATGACCAAAAGAGGTACATCTTGAGCTTCAGCTCCTCAATAGCTTAGTCCCACATGAGATTAGGATCATAATGTAAAGAAAACATTTGGTTTTTCATCATGGGAGGATGGTTGCATGAGTGTTCTGGTAGGATAACATTTTATACAACAACAACTTGCATTTGTGAAGTGCCCTTCACTCGGGGTGGCGTCTTGGAGCACTTAACAATGGCATAGTTTGATGCCGAATCAGGGAAAAAGGGGAGGTGACCGTAGGTATGGGACATAGGGTCTTATTCACTACAGAAAATTGAGAGCCAGGCTGCACCCAACGTTACATTTCTATTTCTCCACTGTTGGAGAGTGAAATTCCTCTCGTCACTAAGTGTAGGGATAATGATGTAGTGAATGTGACAAATCCCCATTATAAACACATACTAGAGTTGACAAAGCACACCTTGAAAGCAACAGTTTTGCAGGCAACTTGCTGTCAAAAAATGGGCCTTGTGCCTTAAACTGAGTTATCTGCACATGTACATCAGTCCAGGTTGGATATTGTTTAAGTATGGTGGTAGGTTATTGCATGTGTCAAGACACCCGGTTATCACATGTGGAAACCAAGGATTGATTTCAAACCTTGCTTCAGAGTGGCAAACCAGAGTGAGAGTTCCACATATGCATGCCACCTCCACATGGCAATTTCCCCAGGAATGCACACTATCTCCCTGGAAGTATGCTCCCTATTTACCCAGTCAACTTTAAGTGCTCTGGGACACTATCCGGTGTGAAAGGCATTATATAAATGCAAGTTGTTGTTATTGAAGTCCCGACGAGTATCGAGTATCACAGGCTGACAGGAGCCAAAACTCCAATATTCTGGAGCATGCGTGGTGGGGGTACCGCTGGATTTAACCAGATAGAATTGCATAGTTTGTCACCGAAAGCATTGTCAGGTAAGCTTCCTGTTGTCCCAGCTAGGACACCCTACCTGTTAATGGTTTGGCTCGCAGGATTAACAGGAGCTGAGTGGGAAGAATTCCTCCCCCATTGACTGGTGTGCCCTTCCAAGTCATGTCAATAAACCAGGCTGACTGGGCTCAAGTTCCCTGGAGTATGCGGATCCAGTGGGCTCTGGAACTACCAAGACCACAATAGAGAATCAACTTGATTCTGACATTCTGCTGTTAAGCATGTCATCTTGGACCTCCAAATATTGAGTTAGTCAATGGACAACTCTCCTGTCCACCTCAATTGAATAGAATAACAGCCTGGACTTAAATGTTTGCCTGCAAGTCATTACACGTTATAGTGAAATCCTGTAAAGCACCCCCTGCTGTGTTTCGCCCACAAATATACAGTCAATTCACTTTACAGTGTATTGTGTGAAGCGCATTTAGCACATTGTGCTCTTACCACTTATATCGACAGGCAAGTTGTTTTAACCCTTGCCTTCCTGCCCTGCGCTTGGCTCTCTGACATAATAATCCTATAATAATAATCCTTGCATTTGATATAGTGCTTTTCATGTCTTCTAGACGTTTCAAAGCGCTTCACAGAATAGACTGTAAAGTGAATTGACTTTATATTGTGGGCGAAACGTGGCAGCCAATTGCGCACAGCAGTGTCCCACAAACAGTCGTGGATTGAAAATGACCAATTTATTATTGTTTTGTTTTGGAGGGATTATTATTAGGCTGCGTGTGGAGTAAGGAAACTTGCCCAAGGTTTCGCCCTGCCTGGAATTGAACCCAGGTGTCTCGCTTGCAAGGCGAGTGCTCTAACCACTGAGCTACAGGACTCCACAATGCACTTGTACATCATTGATCAGAATGAAGCACTGAAACTCTCCTCTTGAGCTTTGGGGTGTGTGGCACAGGCAGAGGCCCCCTGGAGGGGCAGAGCTTAGGGCTCAGTGTGTGCGCAGACTACAACTCTCAGGGTGCACCTCAGTGACTGACAGCCCTTAGTTCGATCACTTATGTCGAAACTCACTTACGTCGACAAAATCTGCTGGGTCCCCGATACACAATCCTACCCGTTTAATGTCGATATAAACGGGTAGGATTGTGTATCAAATGTAAGGATTATCATCAATAAAACAAAAAAGAGCTGTCATTGAGATAAAGTGAAAGTCTGAGAAGTACCCAGAAAAAGTCAGTGCTTTGAGAAAGGAAGAGAGAAAAATGAGTAGCTCGTTCTTTTTGATTAACTGCCAAAACATCCAGATCATTTTTTTTTAATGGGCCAAATGTGCGGAAATGTTTATTTCTGTTTCCAAGTGTAGAATAAATCACATTAAAGTGAATTTACTGACCCAAAGTAGAAAATGTCTTTAAAACAAATAATTTCAGAAGCATATAGGGCTTTGCTGATATAGAAAATCCATATATTGCAACGAGTTCTCTAAGCCGATAGACCAGACACAATTTGCAAACTATGTTGTTAACCGGAAAGTTTTATATCATTCTGTCAGAAGGAAACATACTCCTTTGCCTTCAAACACTTGAAGCTGAAGCAGCTCTGTCAACATGGGTAGGTCAGAGGTGTTCCAGCACTTTCTAGTTTTATAAATCCTTGGACAGATACAAATGTTAGTGCTTTAAATTGATGGGGCACCAGTTGAAGAAACCAAAACAATATATTTGTGGCATTCTGATAAAGCATAATTTTTTGAGAATGTGTTAAAAAAAATGCAAAGTTTTGCTATTCAAACCTTCTTTAAAACTAAGAGCCCAACATCACCAATGTGTCAGTTTGACTCAGATTCTAGCTCACCTCTGAGTCAGAAGGCCGTAGGTTCAATCCATATGTCGGGGCGTGAGCCCAGAGTCTAAGCTGATATTGAAGTGCAGCACTGAGCTGCAATGCTGGAAGAGCTATTTTTTTTATTGAGATGTTTTAATCTGCCTTATCTAGTGTACATTAAAAATCCCACACGTAACACTATTATACAATAATAATAATTCTTGCATTTGATATAGCGCCTTTCACGTCTTCTAGACGTCTCAAAGCGCTTATATAATAATATTTGTGGGCGAAATGCGGCGGCCAATTGCACACAGCAGTGTCCCACAAACAGTCGTGGATTAAAAATTAACGATTTATTATTGTTTTTTTTCTTGATGGACTATTATCAGGCGTGTAGAGTAAGTAAACTTGCCCAAGTTTCACTCTGCCAGGAATTGAACCCACGTCTCTCGCTTGCAAAGCGAGTGCTCTAATCACTGAGCTACAGGACTCCATTATTCACAAAGAGAAGGGAGTTTCCACTTGTGTCTTGACCAACAAACCTCCATATAATATAATATAATATAATATAATATAATATAATATAATATAATATAATATAATATAATATAATATAATAATAGTCCTTACATTTGATATAGCACCTTTCACATCAGGAGGATGTGTCAAAGTGCTTCACAGGATATATTTTTAAGTGTAATTACTGTAAACAATTTTATTTGGAGGGTTGTTGGCTAGAACACTGAAACAAAAGTCCTCTTCTTTTCAAATAGAGCCATGGGATCTTTAACATCCATTTGAACAAGCAGACAGGACCTCAGTTTAACGTTTCATCATAGGATGGCACTGCCATCAATGCAGTGCTCCCCAGGATTGCATTGGAGTGCCAGCCTGGACTATGAATTCAAAGTCTGGATGTGGGAGTTAAACTCATAATCATTGACTCAGAGAGGAGTGCTGCACACTAAGCCAGGCTGATGTATGAAAATTGGCCATTCACCTCATGGCTGTTCGAAGGGTCTTCCTAGGACAAATAGTTGCCACAGATGCCTACAAAAATACAGTCAGTATTTCTGAAATTATCACCAGCAGCCATTTTCTGGTTGAAAATGTTAATATTATTGCATATACTGTACTCACCACATTGTAGAGACCAATGGTCCACCGTTCAAAGAGAATCTGCCCTGAGAATCCATTCGTAAAAGCAAACCAGATCTGAAATCAAAGAACAAGTTTCAGTCAAAGGCGAGACTCGTAAAGGGTTTTTGCATAAATAAAATATTTTAATTTCCCTTATTGCTCAATACGTCTTCACTGTTTGGAACATTTGGGCCTTTTTAGTTGAATTTCTATTGGTCCGAGACTGCAACAGATTAGATGTGTACATCTCTGAATTGAATGGGGCTACACTGGCAGTCTCACTCAGAGTGACTGAAAGGATGTCTAATATAGAAAAGGTACAAGTTCTTCCGAGAGCGAAAAGAGGCAGGAACTTGAAATGCAGACTTGCTTTCTGCGAGCCTCTCCTCATATCCTGAGCCGCAGTCCCAGAACCATCCTTGATGCTCTTCTTTGAACCATTTTCAATACAACTTGTGATATTGGTAGTTTATTGTTGAGAATACAACGACTATTATTTTGCTGTTTAATTTGTGATATTTGCAAAATGACTAATTATAATTTCCGAAAGCCACTGACAAACTGAACAAAGGCTGAAGAGAGGTGATTTATAACTCTGATAAACTGGGAACAAAGGATGGGCAGAGGTGATCTTACTGTCTGACAAAGTGCAAACAAAGGCCGGAAAAGTGCTTATACTCTGATTTTTTCCGGAGCATTTGCAGGTTTCAGAAATCAAAATTATTCACCTTGGGCATGTTGCATATTAAATGGCCAAAACAGAAATCACAGATAACACTTCCAATCCATTTTGTAATATTCTTTGTAACATTTATTGTTGTTGAACTGCAGAAAATGTTGTTTGAGGTTGTTGCACAATAGAACCGGTCCCATTGATTTTGGAAGCTGATCTGGACCGACAGTAGAAACTGTAAAGGCCAGTAATTAGATGATTTGGTCTTAATTTATAAGAATGAATTGCATTATAGTACCAATCCTATGAAATAAAGCATTTAAGATCCTGTAACTGTTTACAGATTGCAGTGGTTGTACCAGCCTAACCTGCGTCATACTGTCCTAGCTAATTCTGGATAGAATATTTAGCACAGACCTCATTTAGTACTCCCTATAAATTGAAGCCTGAGAGGATTACAAAGCACCTGTTCAGACTTTGCCCAATGGCTTTTCATATATAATTGCTGGCACAAGCTGAAACACAGCCAGTACAAGATTACATTTTTTCCATCTCAGAGTTATGACTATCAGCTCATACCAAGGCACTTTAAAAGCATACTTTGAGTCCCTCCAACATTCAACATTGTCTTACAAAGGTTATGTCGAGTTAGGCAATAATGTGACAAGTTTCTATTAGGAGGTGCTACTCCCTCTCTCCCCCCCCAAAAACGTATCGACAGTATCCTCATATCACAAATACAGTACCTTTCAGGGCTGCAATTCACCTCACTCCCATATCCACCAACAAACTTTTGTTAAACCATGATAGACAGCTATTAAAAATAAATTTAATAAGAGTTCTATATCGTATTGGAGTGTGGGGTCTTAGACGTTCTCTCATGTCCAAAAATCTGGAATGTTTTCTGTCTGTAGTTATCTATCAGCTGTCCCCCAAATAAAATCCAAATATATCCTGCAAAACGGGTTTGGGACATCCTCCCGTACTGAAATATGCTAAACCAAATTTAAGTATTATTAATTATTATATCAGATTGCAGGTTGTAGCCTGTCCACCATAAAAATAGGTTAACTTTTAAGCAATGAAACACCACTCATTCCTGAAGGTTTCAGAGGTCCTGCAGTTATTCATTACAGTATTGTTTATACTTCCCGGCAAACACTTACTTTACATACAAAGATGAAGATTTCTTTGTGCCATGATTTTTACGGAAATAGCAAAAATATTTTTTAAAAAGTGTGCATTTTTTTATGTTTCTATAAAGGTTTCTTTTAGCAGGTCTCACACTGGAGAATAATTTTATGTATGCTAAACTGCAAAAAAAATCCCATTATGCAAACGAGGCAATATCCATTGCTTAAAAAAGACCAAATAGTAAGGCGCCACATTTTTTGGCTATTGTTATTACAGTAAGTAAATCCTTTTAACTTCTCAACCAAAGGATGGCATCTTCAACAATGCAGTGCACCCAAGCACTGCATTAGAGTGTCAGCCTAGAGAGTGTGAGCTCAAAGTCCCAACATAGGGTTCCAGCCTTCCGAGTCAGTCCCCCAGGTAAAATTATTCACATTTGCTGTTTATGGGTCATCGCTGTGTGCAAATTGGCTGCTTTGTTTACCTACAAAGTGCAAACTCACTACATTTTACAGTAAATCCTATGAAACACTTTCAGAAGTTCTCCAGATGTAAAAGACGCAATATTAAATGCAGGATTATTATTATTAATATTAATGATGACAGTCACTGGACCTATAGTTTTTCAGGCACCTGAATTTCCACTTTTTTGTGATAATGTATTCTCATCTTATGATTTTTTTGTAACTACAAAAATATTTTTTATCCTCAATACACATCATGCTGAACTAGAAGACAGATTGCTTTATACCGGAGTAGGATTAACACAGAGACATCTTCTATATTAAATACTAAACAGCTGGCAGATAAAACAGTCCAAAATAAGCAGTTGGCTGGGTGTCAACATTGCCTGGTTCCTATCCAAATTCAGATTGTTTATTATGGGTTAGACTTTTTTAGAAAAAAAACCTGCACTGGCAAGGGTTAAAGTTTCATTCAATTCATCAAATTATTTAAAGTTCAACAATTTTGCAATATTTTACGGTATTCCATGACTACCATTTTGCCAGTGATTGGCTGTATAGGTCACGCTATAATTGCAATGCACAGCTGCATTTTGACCTTTTATCATTCTTAAGTGTCTGGAAATAAACCAAACCCAACACAGCAAATCAAGTCTACAATAGCCAGAGCTGCTACTAACCAAAAACATTGTTATGAGTCCGAGACTCCACCTCCCGTTCATTTCAAAAGACCAACAGGCAATTTTTGGGGCCAGTCTTCGTTCTAACTGGGGAATATGTCATTTTTGACATTCATCTAAATAAGTTCATGCTGTTTTCATTATCTTCTTTTATTTCACCAGTTTCCTTTCTTTTATTCTATCGTCCATCTTGACAAAATCATTATTTTATTCTAGAGTCAAACTTAACATTATTTTCCTTTTCTCTCCATTGTCGCCTTTCTATTTTTCAGTCTTTTTCCCCACCAACTGCAGACAACCATCCAGAACTCCTCAGACCGTATCCTCTCTCGCACCAGGCTCCTCAAGCCCATTGCCCCCATCCTTCCTCAGCTCCACTGACTCTCCATCCCTCAACGGATCTTCGTCTTCAACTTCAAAACTTTCCACTGCCCATCTTTCCTCTGTGTCTTCCTGCAACCCTACTGCCCAATACGCCCTTGCCAGTCAGCGAGCTGTCAGCTATTCTGCCACTTCCCTGTGGAACTCCATCCCAGAACGTCTCCTCCTTGTCCCCTCCCTAACGTGCCTTATGATCTATCTTTTTTACTGTGTTTTTGGTCACGTTTCTCTCCCCCCTTCTCAGCTCTTCCTTCACCCAGCTCAGGCTCCCAATCAGTTGTGTAAAGTTCTTTGAGACATCCGTCTGATGTGAAAGGCACTATATAAATGTTAATATTGTCGTGTTTCCTTACTGTATTGTAGTAGCAACATAGCAACATGAATATTCAGCCCATTGAGTCTGTTTCAGCAATTTATTAGATCTTGGCAGATCTTTTAATCTCAAAGCTTTCCTTTTGCCATTCCGGTTAATATCTCTCCTCCCCAAGGATCTGTCTCTCTTCAAACATTCCTATTAATTCGGCCTCTGTACTTTTATGAGGCAAAGCATTCCACATCTTCACAACTCTGTATGTGAAGAAATGCTCCCTGACCTCAGTTCCAACTCTCTACTACGGTGTTGCTATAAAATGAAGTCCTGGGAATAGAACAATTTTATGAACTGGTACATAGAGCCATGCACTCAGAAAGAATTTGTTTGGTCAGCGAAAGTGAATAATATCATCAAAGTTAATTAAAGAGTTGGAATAGAAGACACAAAATAGACGATCTTAGGTTAATGCTTGTTACATTGTCAAGTCTTCCAATGGATGGGCAAGAATTGTATATCCATCAAGAAAGAGCAAACCCAACCGGTCGAATTACTTATTTCATTCAAGACGGAATGAGTTGGTCAGAGGAACAATTTATATTGCTTTGTGTTGCACTGCTGTACTCCAGCAGTTTGAGAAACTATACAACTGAACCAGTAGCCATTGAAAGATTGGGATGTCACTCATTTCTCTTTAAATTTTCTCTCGATATAAAATCATGTCTTTTTGTTGTTCAATGTTGCCGTTTGCTAATTAAAAATGTCTACTTGGGTAAACACGGCTTTTCTTGCATATTGAATGAATGTTGCGATAAACATTATTGAATGCCTCAATTCAAAGCAGTATCCAGACAATCCTTCATACTAAAATCTTAAACTGTTCAGCTTCCTCCAATGGGAGCTATAATTTTTACTTTTTAACCTGTATTTTACCCTGTAATTGTATTGTACTTTTCACCCTGCCCTGCATCCTCCCCGATCCCAACCCCAGCTTGGGTCCAAAACACTGATTGCCCAGGGCCTTGGGATATTCTCCCGAAGTGAAAGGCACTATACAAATGTAATTTTGTTGTTGTTGTATGTCAAGGTGTGGAATAACTATTATGTCTGCCTTCCCAGATTTTCACAGCGAACTGGCCCTTTAAAAAAGGCCTTTTTTTAAAAAAGAAACTAGAGAAAGTATATTCATTATCTAGATTCTATATAAAACACACCAATCGTTCCTTTCTTCCACTGTAAAATTGTTTCCCTTGCAGTGGATTGTGGAAATGTTATGAACAATGTCTGTGGTAAAAACAGGGATAGTTTGCATAAGATTTGCTTTCTGTATGACTGCACATGGCAATGGAAAAATACAGCTAGAGATGATTTAAACTGAAATCTCCACAAGATATGGAAACTAGGTAACAATTCACAATTGGTTTGGTTTGCAATATCCTACATTCTATTAGCGCCTTCGGATGTCCTCCTGACGTGAAAGACGCTATACAAATGTAATCTTGTTGTTATTGTTGTTGTTGTTCTATATTGCCACATGTTCGTGACTGCTGATCTTTCAGGCGACATTTCATGCCACTTATTGAACAATCAGTGGAACAAGCACCTCATTATAACACACAAAATCTCTCTCTCCTGGGACTTCACTATAATGAGAATTAAGTGTACTCTGTGAACTTTATAGACCTTCAAGAACAATTTTCTGAATAGTATAAATTAAGACACAATAGAAGGCATAACATAATGTTAATCTTATGAAATGGCAAGACCAACAAATATTGGTAAAATTGCAAGTATTACTCTCACTCAAACGTTGTCGAAGTCTGAAATAATCACCTGGACTACATTACTCTTCATGGCAATTGTTGTATTGTCCCAGTGTGTCACCCTATCCCTATCTCTGTGATCTCCTGGGACTATTCTGTCCCAGCCTCTCCCTTGAACAATGGAAAACATAGAATGGAACGATGAAGTCTCAATAATCACAAGTAGCATTAAAAGGAGAATCTCTCAGAAATTGTTTGATGAGTGAAGACTTTCTCACATTTTCAGTATTTATTGTGATCCATTCATTAACCTAGGGAGGACATGGGTCTAATTTTAGTGAGCTACTTGTGCAAAAGTGAGATCTAAATTCTGTTGCAGTTATGGGAAAGGGTTTCAGAAATATATTTAATTTCACCATTCACACATATCCGGCAATTAAAATCCTAAGCAAAGGAGAATATCTAAGTATTAATACACAATATAGTATCAACACAAAACCAAACAAAATCCATAATTTATCCCACTCTGTGAATGTTTGTGCAATCCAATTGCTGTAAACAATTATGCGGGAAAAAGGTTAACTCTATTAACCCAAGTGCTTGCTTTAATATTGTTTCTATTACATCATAGAAACACAGATCTTTTCTGCAGGGAAGAGTGCCAGTCATTCAGCCCATCATATCTATGTCACATTCCATTTCATACCAACTGATTTACATTGTCTCAATGTGGTTTCAAGTTCTTAGGTGTTGCCCTTCTGTCTTATTCTGTCTTATTATTGCATAGAATTTACAATCTGAAAACAGGCCATTCAGCCCAACTAATGCATGCTGGTCTTTATACTCCACTTGAACTCTACCCATCTTAATTTCCTGTCTGGCCTCCCCCACAACTCTTTATTCCATTCTCTCTATGTATGCTTGTGCAATCCATTTCTTCTGTTTTTGAAAAAAAATGCCAACTTTGTAAAACCAATGTTGTTGTGACATCACAGCACCAACGGTCCGTGTTTCTATGATGTGACAGAAACTATAAAGTAAGCACTTACAATACAACACTAAAGATCTGCAGCTGCACGGTTTCCACACAGAATCACAATTTTGTAATAATAATTCTTGCATAATGTAAGAATTTTGTACTTTTAAATGCTTAGATGACTTGGGTTTGGGGTGGGGGGAGTGAAAGAGTTTAAAATTAAAAAAAACTTTGAATGCAAAACATGAACATAAGATTGTGAGTTCAAGCCCCACATTGAGACTTTGAACTCGTATACTCGAGGCTGACACTTGATGTGTCACTGTATTGCAGTACTGCATTGTTGGAGGTGCTGACCTTTGGATGAAATGTTAAACTGAGGTCCCGGAAATGAATGCTGAGGTGGACATTAAAGATTCATGGAACTATTGGAAGAGATGGAAGTTTCTCCTGGTATCTTGGCCAACATTCCCCAGATAAAGTTGATCATTCATTTCATGGCTGTATGTGGGACACTGCTGTGCGCACATTGGCTACCACAGGACACTACACACTATCCTATGAAACACTTTCACACATCCTCCTGACATGAAAGGCACCATATCAAACGCAAGGATTATTATCATCATTATAAAGCAGGTGGTAGCATGAAGTGCCTTTCTAAATCAGCACCGTAATCAACAATAATTTCTCAAACTAATTCATATACTGCATAGTAACCAATATTTTATCCTGAATGACAAAGGCAGTGAAGTAGCAAATCATAAAATTTTCATTTCAGTTTGAGAAGTTGAAGCTTGATTTCAATTCCATGAAACCTGAGGAATTTTAATCTGCCTAATATTAGCTTTCCTAATCAAAATAAATAGTAACTGTATCATTTTTATCCCAACATTAGAATTGTAATTGTTAGTTGAGAAGAAAATGTGGAAAAAGGTCTGAGGTCCAAAATGTGCACCCTGAAACAGTGCATCTCTGTTCAGAAATGTTATGAACAGTGTGAGTCTCAATCTTTTCCAGGCAGTCATCTTAGCAGCTTTCCTACCTATTGTTCACAAAGCAGACCCCTAAATAGACCAGCATCAAATTTGATAACAGCGGCTGAGATTATTCAATATCTTTTGAAAAGGAATAAGGATAATAATTGTCACTTTTGATATAGCCCTTATGTCGCTGAAATGTCTGAAAGCACTTCACAGAATGTACTTCATAGTAGATTGACTGTATTTTGTGGGCGAAACGCGGCAGCCAAATTGCACATTCATCATGTCCAGGCTAGAATACGCCAATTCTCTGCTCCCCAGTGTATCCGCCTATCTCCCTCATCCTTGCCTGGCTCCAGTGGTTTCCCATCCCCAGCGGATTGAGTTCAAGATCCTAGTGCGGGAGGGGTTTAAGACTAGGATCTTTCCCCACTCTACCTCTGTAACCTTCTCAAACCCTACCAACCAACTGCTACCTCCACTCAGTGAGCACTTGTCAGCCTCACGTTCTCTGTCCCAACCTCGGCAGTCAGGCTTTTAGTGTGTTTGCCTCTATTCTCTGGAACTTTCCTTTCGACTGCCCCTTCTGTCGCCTCCTTCAAGGTCCGCCTCTTTGACTTCGCTTTGGGCCATCTTCCACCCCCCACTCCCTTGCCCTTGCCCCCACTCCCAGCTCGACTACCAGCGCATTGGCACGGCCTCCTGACGTAAAGATAAATATGAATTTGTATCGTAATCAACAGCATTATATTTTCAGACAATTTGTGTGTTTCTGTGTATGGGGAAGGTTGAAATACGTACAGTTGAAGATAAATGACTTGTGATTTACAAAATTATTGACTCCGAGCTGTCAGATGTTCCCAACAAATGATAGACTGCGCAAATCAATAGCAAAACTGTTCAAGAGGTACCATGTCACGACAGCTCTACAGCACGACGCGGTTCATTAAATCTGATTACAGAAGCAGGAAAGTTACAAACTCCCCATTTACCAATCGCACTCCAGCTGGCCTCCAGATGAGCAGCTTCAGCTCACAAATGAACCTTATTTTATCATTTGAGCGAATGCATGAACATGTTTGAAAAACAAATGTCGGTATTACAAGACAGAAAAGCAAACAAACTAGTGAAGCATTTTTACTCTCAACTTTTTTTCTTAAATGGACTTTTTGGTCAGTCGTGAACTGAGCCAGGTCACACACTGCTCAGGAGACAGTCAGTGATCAGCAGATTCTTTCCCACCAATCTGCTGGACATGTGTGATCCTGACAAGATTTGCAAGCCGTGAATGGCAGTACCAGATGGGAGTTGTTTACATGGCTTGAGCTTTAAAGTTAAAGAACTGCTCTCGGTTTTGCATTACTGCTGGTCTCTTGGACCAAAGATTGCAATTAGACAATCTGTAGTGTACTTAAAACTACGTTTCTGGTAAGGTATTCATTTCCCCCTCTACATTTTTGGTCTCAGCGACCCAGAATCCACCAATAGTACCATTCATCTTCGCTTGGCTCCATTGGCTCCCTACCTCCCGGCAGATCAATTTAAAATCCCTGTTCTCACATTTAAATCTCTCTAGAGTCTCGCCCCATTCTACTTCTGTGATCTCCTGTGACACTGCTGTCCCAACCGTTCCCTCCACTCAGCCAGCAGAGTGTGTTATTTTTTAATTTTTAAGAAGGTTGATGATTTTCCAGGCCCAGTGCAATCAAGCACACCCTCCAAGCCCTCCAAATCCTGCCTTCGGAGCCATTCTGACAGTGATCTGACAGCCACCGCTATGGTGCTGGGTGTACCCTCAAAAAGAGTACAAGCTAAGGATGCCATCACATCTATAGTCATTATCTCAGTTAGCTGTCGTGTACTTTGTTCTATTGTTACTTCCACCGCCTTCTAGGCACACGGAACAGCAGCCCAGTCCATAGCTCTGCTGTCAAAGGGTTATCATTGATAGATCTTTCAAATGGGTAGTATTCACCTACAAATACACAGTCACTACATTTCACAAGCGCTAGATTAAATGCAAGGATTATTGTTATTCGCTGCCACAAGGGACAAAAGAGTATTATAACAGGAATGACCACATGGTGTTGCCCCACCATAGAGCCTCTGGGCACTCCAAGTACATTACTACTTTAAGGCGACACAGTGGCTGTTATTTTAGAACAATCCGTGCATAATCCGATTTAACACTTAATACAGGTCAGGTGCCAGAAGAAAACATGCAATATCTGGTTAATATACTGTGATGAATTTAATTTCACGTATTTATGAAAAAACTGACCACTGTAAATTGAGTTTGTACAGAGTTGCAAAAAAGTCATTAAAAAAACATTTGTTGAAAATAATGATCAGCAGTTGAAAGATGGATTCCTGCTGTCCTAAATCAATTTTTTTTCCGTGGGGTGTGGAGGGGAGGGGATCAGCTGGAAACCTAACTTGATAACTTGTCATATGTGGAAACCTAACACTATGCTTAAGAGTCTCCAAGCCAAGCTACCCAGAGTTTATATACATGTATGGTTTTCATTTGTCTGGTTTGGAGTGAGCACTTTGTCCTCAGAGGGACGTACTCTGCTTACATAATCCTTGGAGAATTCAGATGCAGGTTGGCAGAGGCCAAGGCTTGGGAAAGGCTTGAGTGTGCTTCGCGGGTACTGTTAAGAGCTTAACTAGCTAGCCATGCACAGGCTACTGTTGCAGAGCACTGGTAAGCTTCCCACTGCTTGCCCAGCTAGGAATAACCTTGCCAGGTTATCAGGAGCCAAGTGGAGAGAAGCTCCCAGTGATTGGTTTGCCCATCCAAATCCTTCTAACTAACCAGCCTGGCTGATTCACCATCCATCGAGCCCTGGAGTTCTATGGCGATGTCTGGCTTCCATATTGATTTCTAATTTTTAAAAAATCGATAATTATTACATTTAATAATTATTACATTATTACATCTAACGCCTTTCGTGTCAGGAGGATGTCCCAAGGCTTTGGACAGTCAAGGGTTTGCACCTGAGCTGGGGGTTGGAATTAAAAGGTTTGGAGGGCAAGGAGGGTAGTGGTGGGAGGATGATGGGCAAGGCAAACTACCGATACTCAATAAGATTGCAACACAAAACTCCATTAAAATCTTCATCAGCCTTATTTACCTACAGTAGGAAACTAAAGTTGTTTATCTTTACCTGACCCAATAAGTAATTGGGGAAAAGCAAAATGTTTTGCACTTAAAAATCTGCAAAAAGACAGAAAATATTGTGAGATTTTTCTCCTGAATCAAACAAAATACAAGTGTTATGCGGTTAATTCCAACAATTTACATTTATACAGTGCCTTTCATGTTAGGAGATGCAGGGGACGGAGGTACAAGGGAACCATATTGTAATTTCAATTTAAGAGAGATTCTATGTTCCAACATATACTTACATATAATAATCATCCTTGCATTTGGTATAGCATCTTATTACGTCATCAAGACGTATCAAAGCGCTTTATACAATAAATATACTGTGTGAAATGCAGTGACTATGTATTTTGTAGGCAAGCACAGCAGCCAATTTATACACAGCAATGTCCTCCAAAGAGCCATGAAATGAGTGACAAATTGTTGGTCAGAATAGCAGGAGAAACTTCCCACTCTTTTTGAGTAGTGCCATGGGATTTTTAACATCCACCTGAACGGGAAGATGGGATCTCGGTTTAACATCTCATCCAAAGAACAGTGTGTCCAAGCAGTGCATTAGAGTTATCTAACAAGTAAATTACTCTTGATTTTACAATGTCTTTCATAATGCTATGTAAAAATACCTTCATATTGCTACTGTAAATCAAGCGAGAATCTATAGTAATATTGCCCTTTCCATTTCTTACAGAAAGTGCCAGTCATGTGTGCTTTGAAACGCAACTTTCTGCTATACATTTAAAAAAATACACTTATTCCCTCCACTAATTTTCTTACTTCTGCATCTGATTACACAAACTCACTTCTTCCTTCCTCTCCCAATGATACTGACTCCCTTTGGGCGAGTCATCATTCTTCACAAGAGTCCAGAAACAGTGGTATCAAACATGGTCATGTCCCTATGTGGTGTCCGTATATATGAACTTTGCAGCAGGTGACTGGTTTGAAAGCAGGGCAAAAACCTTGAATGATACTTTGTCCTCCTCTGAAATCAACTGTAGCACAACTTACTGCTATCATAGCTGGGATCAACCAAACGATTCAACCAGCGTTTGGTCTGTATGACTCAATACCACGTTGAATTATAGAAAACAATACGAAATATCATTTTCACAGACGTCAGAAAGCATGTCCATGCACTAATAAGCGTAACAGAAATTTACTGCTCTGCACAATACATGTGAAACAGTTGAGTGGAAACTGAAAGTGGATCTATTTGGCATAGAGAGAGTTAACAAGATGGTTCGCTAGGTTATTTGTTTCGCGACATGAGACAAAGACAACCTGACATTGTTCTTTGTTCCATCAAGATTTTCCTGTGAAAGTTAATTTGTTTAAAAAACATGGAAATACTGGTAGTTATTTCTTGAATGAAATCCAATATTGTCGGCTCAGCTGGAACAATAAAGCTCCCGCAGATTCCAATACAAGACGCATTACAAAGCCCAGCATGCACATCCTAAGGGGAATAAAGTTGTAATAAAGCATGTGCAGGGGTAGCTGGGACAGAAACGTGGAAAAGAATTTATATCCTGTCAGAACAATTTGGGGTGGACAATGATGCAGAAAATGATAGCTCAAGATTAGGGATTCAGCCAGTGGTTATAAGCATATGCATAGTTTGTCATACGTTTGCGAATTGTTGACATCTGATATGTTTACTGAATGTCTAAATGCATCTAAATGCACAACACAAAATCTTGCAAAAGCTTCAGGGCATTTTTGCTGCCACACTGAAAGAGTCAGAGTCAAAATGTTAAGAATGCTGCAGAATAGTACAACCTTGTGCTCTTGTATATCCCCTATAATCAGTCACATAATGCAGATCACTGAATCGAGTAAGTAACATTTTATTTGGTGCCTTTTACTAAGTGACAGAATGCATGACAGCATCTCTCCCTGCTTACAATCTCCGTCATGCCATGGGTGAGGTCCCAATACAAGATTGCTTTCAAGGAGAGGTTTTAGTCATTTTGAAAAGAGCTCAGTTGTCACAAAATTGGTTTGTTTGGCTGTGATTTCATAGGGAATATAATTGACTTTAGATTGTGTGGGACACAATAATCATATGGCATCTTACCTCAATGATGTACAAGACAATGTTCTTGTAAAAGCAGTACAGGATACATTTTGCTACTCGGTCATAGTCCCAGGCTCCATGAACCAGCAGCAAGTTCTTCAGATACTTGAACTGGAAACAACATGCAGAGAGTATGATAATCCACTGCGCAATGATTATCTTTACAAATAAAAAATAAGTTGGTTTTCTTTCTGCATTTGATCATAATCTGTGCAATCAAAATATGTTTTATGACAGTTTCATTCTAAGAGTAGAAATACCCTATGAAAAGGATGTTGCGCACACATACAAACTGAGCAACAAAAATAATAGACAGTGCAGGTAAAATGGTGTTGGAACTTTGTAATTCTCTACAATATACGCTTTCCAAAGTCAAATCACACCCTCACACATTTTGATTCTCTTGCTAACCAGTCATGACTCTAAACAGTCATCCGGTTTTCTGTCCTATTTTACTGCTTTAAGATTGTGAACATCAGTCAACCCTCATATGGTGCCTCATCCTTGTTTCAGTAAAGCATTGGTGTAGGTGTTCTACTGGTTACACGTTTCGAGGAACATGTAATTTTATTTGAATTTCTCCCTGAAACCACTTTGATGTCACTGAGAGGAAGAACCATGGAGATACAGAGCAGTGCTCTGTGCCAGTATTTATACTCCATGCGAGTCCCCCCATAACCTACTCCCTACCCAGCCCCACCTCCCCCGACAACCCTCTATTCTCTTCTCTCACAGGTGTACTTCAATGGGAGCTGATGTCGTGTTGTTTCACCCTCAAAATCTCAGTACTGTTGGATATGGCTCCAAACTTACCAGGATCAAAGGTTTTTGAAATCAGATGGCTTTGGAATGGCTTTTGTGCTTTTTTGAAGTCATTCCCTAACATCACACCCCCCTCCGCCCCCTACACACACGCATCCACCTGGCATTTCCTATCAGTTACATCACTGAAGTGACCTAGACAGCTGGCGGAATACTTCAAACAAAAATCACCCAAGACTTCTTCCTCTTTAAACAGAAATAGTAGAATTAGTGCACCTCAAATCAAATATTAGCAAAAATACTATTATAATAATAATAATTTTTGCATTTGATATATTTCCTTTCTAGTCAGGAGGATATTTCCAAGCACTTCAAAAAATTTATTGTAAAGTGTCGTGATTGTGTATTTTGTAGAGGGAACAACGGCAGCCAATTTCCACACAGCAACGACCCACAAATAGTCAAGTAAGTACGGTCCTTCAGTTACCTGTGCTATGGAATAGTCAGAGGAATTTGCTGCCTGCAGTCCCTCATTTCCACTAATTCCAATGCCAACATGTGCCATCTGGATCATTCCCACATCATTTGCTCCGTCACCGATTGCAAGTGTAATAACTTTGATCTGCTTCTTCACCATCTTAACAATTTCTGACTTTTGAAGAGGAGAAGCTCTGAATAAAATGAAACAAGACAACACATCAGAGAGAAAACAGTACACGTCTGTAACAGAACAACGACACAACATGCATAAAACAAGCTGCTGTTTCAATTTCAAATATCCATTACTGCAAATCCCCAAAGTCAGTAAGCATGTTTTTGTGGTTCTTGTGGTTAAACAGATAATATAACTTCCATCGGTGATCAATCAATTTCACCATGAAGAGCAAAAAAAAAGGCACAATTAGAAAGGTGCATCGGCAATATGTAAATATAGGTCGTAGGTGTACATGTTGTTTTTAAAAAATACATTGAATTGTCTGTGTAAAATATGGTAGATAGTGCAGTGGAGGTTAATAGCCATTGCCGCCAATGCTGGAATTCAATGAAACTTTGGTTACTAATAATAATCGTGTTGCAGCTTTACGCTCACTAAAAACAAATATGTTTTCTGAGAAACTGACAAAACCTTCAATATCAATTTAAAGCCTGCTAACAATTCAAAGTAATTGCGGATAGTAATAAACAAGAATGAAAATGGAGGCCACGAGCATACACATTTGAACCATAATGTTAATGTGATGTCAACACAAGTGTACCGGTGTATAATTACTTATTTTGAGGTAATAAATGTTAGGAAAGCCTGCAGGCCTGAAGGAAAAGCGCAGCATCAGAGAACAAGCCACAAATATAGCTGATGAATGGTGAAATTTTACAGTTTGCTGTAACCACAGACACGTTCCTAAAGGACCCAGGCTAGGAAATAATTGTAAAACTTGAGTTCACCATTTCTAAGTGTCTCAGAAATGTGGAACAAAACTACATTCCTGAATTGAGAACCCAACTGGTGAGAAAATGCCTTGCTCATTCCTTGACGAGTTTGTCAATGACCTTTACCTGCTGGCATCATTGAACATCAGGAATGTCTTTTAATGTCACAAGTAAACACCTACTTTACTTTGCCATGGTACATGAGGAATGAGTCAATTAAACAGTTAGGTGGGATAAACAGCATGAGCTTGCACAGAGGTAATTTCCAAGATGACATGAAACAGAGAGAGACGCACACAACAGTCTGTAAGCAGGATGTTTGAAAATTAGTTTTCACATTAAATGCCAATACTGTATATATAACTCAACACTATAAAGTACAATGGGGTTGATTTAATATACAATTCCTGGATTAATTAATATGCTCTAGCCTGCCTTATGACCTTGCTATTCAACTGTGCTCTAGTCACCTTTCTCCTCCCACCCTCCTCAATCCCTCAACTCCGAGAGCTTCCAATTAGCTATGTGAAGCAGTTTGAGATGCTCTCCTGATATGAATGACACCATATGAATGGAAAATTGTTGGTGCTGGTTGTACTGAATCAGCTCAACTGGTTGGTCCTAAAATTTGTAACTTGCACCTGAATGTTATATTTAAAAAAAATTAAAAATGGGCAAGTCGTTGAAAGCCTGTCATGTTCTACTGTACGACTACAACAATGGCCACGCTGCCTCAAAGTGAAAGATAGTGGGTGAGATATAAAATGGTTAAAAAAATATGGTGGTGGAAGAAAAATCAGGAATAATGTGATTCTTTAATAAGATATGGACTACTTCAAGAAGGTAAATCGGTAGAATGAGGTTCTTTTTCCTAATGACGCTTTTGGGAAGAAATTCCACCTGGGTCTCAATCTTTTCATGCAGCATTTCAGAGTGCCCAAATCTGGCAAATTGTTGAATTCAGACTTAACTTTGAAGTTGGTTAGATATTTAGATATTACTGTAAAATACCAGTTCAATACAGTTGTTTAACATATACCCATTTTGTTTTTGTCTCTCCCAATGTTAAATAAAGCCTCAACAATGTGCTGCTTGAACATGTCTAGCTTGTTAAGCGCTCGGAGATGCTAGAAGGATGCAAGAAGGGTGGAGTCCTGTAGCTCAGTGGTTAGAGCACTCGCCTCACAATGAGAGGACCTGGGTTTGATTCCCGGCGGAGTGAAATGTTGGGCAAGTTTCCTTACTCCACACGCTTCTGTTTACCTAGCAGTAGGTAGGTTGTTAGTTGTTTGGCGAATTGTTTTTCTGGGGGTAATATTTCCTTCAAAATAAATGAAACTAATTTGGTCACTCAATACGACTGTTTGTGGGGAACTGCTGTGCACAATTGGCTGCCGTGTTTTGCCCACAAAATATACAGTCAATTAACTTTACAGTGTATTCTGTGAAGCGCTTTGAGATGTCTTGAAGATGTGATAAGGTGCTATATCAAATGCAAGGATTATTATTATTATATAAATGCAAATTGTTGTTGGTCCCAAATGTCAAAGAGCTATGTAGTCCTTTTACTTATTACAAGACCTAGGGTTTCAGCTTGTTCAAAACAGTGTCAGCAAAACATTTTCACATTCTGGTGGATCTTACCGGCAGCAAATGACTGCTTTGCAAGACAAAGCCAGGTCCAGGAAGTATTGTTGCACTCCAAACGTCAGTGCGTATTTGAGGGTTTTACCATCTATAATCAGTGCAAAATCATTCTCCTTACGTAAAGCATCTCCCAGGTTGTTGCAGTGAAAGCTAAGTTTTTCCCTTGTCGCCTGTTGAAACAAAATATAAGCCCTGAAATTTAGCAAGGTGATAAAATTTCACATAAAAAGTTTCACAAAATAGGAAAATAGAACTACTTCAAACCTGGGAAGAAAAACTGTCACTCAAACAAAAATCAAATTATATATTCATACAGTGACTGGCTGATCGATGCAGACCATTTTTTAAAAAAATGTATAAAAACAGCTAATATTCATGCAATTTTCTTCCCTCTCTCCGCACAGACATCAAGCATTTGACTTTTTTCTTCCTCTGGGTACAATACTTCACTGAGAGCTCTTGAGTATCTTACGTAAGTGATCATTATTATATAATCCTTATATTTGATATTGGGTCTTTCTTGTTGAGAGGACGTCTCAAATGTTTCACAGGATACTGTAAAGTGAAGTGACTGTGGATACTGTAGGTAAACATTGCAGCCAATTTGTGCACAGCAATGTCCTTCAAACGGCTATGGAGTGAATGACCAATTTTATTTGGTTGGCCAGGAGGCTGGGAGAAACGTCCTTCTCTTGTTAAATAGTGCCGTGGGATCTTTAACGTCCACCTGAACAGGCAGAAGGAACCTCAGTTTAATGTCTAGTTTAATGGCACCTCCAGCAATGCAATACCCTCCCAGTACTGCATTGGAATGTCAACCTAAACTACATCTCAGCCTTAACAATGAGTGTTTACAGGCTATTTCATTGTGGGGCATCAAAATTGAGACAGTAATGATACCAATCTGCTTCATTTGTGCGGAAACAATCTCAACTCTCCAGAAGTTTGAGTACTACAGTATTGCCCTTCTCTCTCCTCGCCCAGTGCTCAACCTGCAACCTCTGGCAAGTCACTGCACAGTGATCAGCAATAGGAACACCGACTGACTTCAAGTACAGTTCTTCGCTGCTATGATACGTTTGGAACACATAAAAGCATTGAATTTAAAAAGGCAGCAGTTTTTTGAAAATAGATGATTTTAATACACAAGCATACTTGAGAAAGAAGGGCTCAGGGGGGAGGCGGAGGCTCATGTGATATATAAACACCAGCACAGACTCATTGGGCTGAATGGCCTGTTTCCGTCCTGTAAATTCTATATAATCTGATGTAACCCAGAAACACCAAGACCAAATACAGTGCCTTACAGTTGCTCTGGCTGAGATCATCTTACTTAGAACAGACTAGGAATTGAACTTGCAACTCTGGTCTGTATACCTTTACTCACTGGGCAATTGAGGGAAATTGAAACATAGAAACATCTAAATTAAGTCCCCAATGGATAGAGAGGTAGCTTAGCCTCCTGCATAATGCTGTTTGCATCCAGAGCAGAGAATCTTGCAGAGAAACATTTACATTTACATGAGGCAAACACCGTACCTGAAATGTCATTGTGCTTCAGTCTTTACTTACATTAGTGATAAAGAAAGTATTTCAATCAAGTTTAATCCAATCTAATGTGCATTTTTCTTTAAATACAAGTCTAATGTTCCAATTCTGTTTAACTCTAAGACTAGTTTTGAACAGCATTTTGGTAGTAAATTTGTCAAAATCACTGCAATTTAAAGCCAAATGTCCAGTACAAACAGGAGCTCAGGCAGCAAGTTTGTTCTGAAGCCCCGAAGCTGCCTGGAGGAGTTGGCTTCAAGAGCAATTGCGATTTATAACTTTTTCATTTGATATAGTCTATAATGTCCAAACATCTCAGAGTTTCATAGGCGATTACTGTCATGTGTACTGTCTACTTGTAGATAAACATGACAAACAATTTGCACACAGCAATGTCCCACAAACAGTCACAAAGTTATTGAGCAATTTATCTGGAGGAATGTTGATCACGACATCAGAAAAATCTCCATTCTCTTTTCGAATAGCATACAAGATCTTTACCGCCCACCTGAACAAGTAGAAGGTAACACGTCACCCAAAGGCCATCAATGCAATGCTTCCAGAGTACTGCACCAGAGGGTTAGCCTAAGCTATGAACACGAGAAAAACTCTTCCGTCTCCCCTCGCACCGCAACAGCTCACTCCTTATATTTACATTCATACCACTTTAATTTTCATCCTTTACTTTAATCCAGTATACGCAAGTCATATCCAAAATGTTAACCTGTCTGTCTCTTTCAGCTACCGATGGCTATCTTTGTGCTTCCAGCATGGGTCTATTTTGTTTCAAATTTCAAACAATCAATAGTTTTTATTTTTAAGTTCTACTTAATTAGCAAAGCTTTCCAAAGTTATAGGGTTTAATGGTCAAAAACACAACAAAAATTACAATAGCAGTAAACTTCATTTGGGACCAGTAATGTGAAGCCACTGTGGATGATGCATCTTGTTGTTTAGTGAAGCTGAAACAACCACAAGTAGTAACCTAAATCATTAAGTGTGGCATGTTTACACTGATTTTAGCCTTGTGCTTTTTTTAGTCTGATGTTTTTAATGTAAAAAAAATTGCAGACTGGAATTCTTCATAAAACATTAATCTTTTCTCGATGTGCAACTCTTTGCAAACTTCACATGGGGGGGCGGGGGGGAAATACAGGAAACATTCAGCCAAATCAAATCAAACCCAGGCAAACAATACATCACGAGAAGTGAATGCACAGGTTAACAGGAGAAATTAGATTGAAGGGAGTCTTGTCACAGTACAAAAGGCACCATAATGAGACTTGACAGTCTCTCACGATCCGCTGACTAACCACTATACCCAGTAATACAGGAAGCAAATCACTTACCCACACCACAAAATATCAGATTCAAAACTCAGACAGGGCCCTGTGAGATTCCTTAGGACATTTTTACTGCAGAGGTTTAAGAATCTAATATAACCATTTGGAGCAAATCCAAAATTCACATGTATCCACAGCAGAGAATCTTACCATAGCAATTTTACTGTTAAAAAGGTCTCAGCTGCTTTTTCACAGTCTGCAATCCAAACCACATCATTGAGAAAATGCGAAACATTG
Source organism: Callorhinchus milii (assembly GCF_018977255.1). Lineage (NCBI taxonomy): Eukaryota > Metazoa > Chordata > Chondrichthyes > Chimaeriformes > Callorhinchidae > Callorhinchus > Callorhinchus milii. The sequence goes on from NW_024704742.1 coordinate 49,207,709, forward strand.
CAAGTTATCAAACAAATAGAGATTTGTTAGAGCTGTTGCATGGTTTCTCATAAGCTGCTCTCTCAAAACAAGTTTTGTTGTAACCCGTAAAGATGTGCCTTCCATGAAGTGATTGTCTATTACAGACAATCTACAGGGACTCCTAACTTACTGCCATAACAAACTGCTGAAACTTTACCTAAAGGAAATATTTACGATCAACTGGTTCAAATTTCACAGACTGAGGGAAGACATAGCTGTATTGAGCTGATAGTGAAAGATTACCAGGAAATCTACAACAGCTGTTAACACTTATTTCTGCAACTGAATGAAAGGTAGTTGCACCCTATTATAAATGTCTTTTAACACTCCAAGACTTGTGGTGGACATTTTTGTTTCTGCTTGAATCTGGAAGTGTTATACAGAATACAGTAGCAAATGGGTACAACCCAGGTAAGCCTATTGCATTAGTTGTGACAGGGAATCCATTGAGAAGCTGTCACTAGCCTAACCTGTTCCCTCCTCCCTTTAAGTCCCAAGAAGACAATGCACTCAAATGATACAGTTCTGTGTTTTTATCGATTCCACATAAGCATCTTCAGATGCCTGCCTCGTAGTGCTTACTGCAGACTAATCTAGCCTGAAGAGCCCAATATATCTAGAGGCGCTATTTAGGCTGGTCAGTGTAATAGATGAAGATCAGCTTCAACAAAGAGAGCGGCTCTGCCAGATAACTGAGTGGGTAAAGACTATCCTGTGTTGTACAATGTCAATACAGACAAGAAGTTTGCAAGTTTGAGTCCTGAGCCAATACACTGGAGCCCATGCTGAATTCGTTGAAAACATCACCATTCAATCATGTAACGTTCACCTACAAAATACAGTCACTACACTGTTACGGGGAATACTGTGAAGAGCTTTCAGATGTCCTGTTGATGTGAAAGGGGGAATATTAAATGGAAGGATTATTTTATTTACTTTAAATAACATTCTGGATTCGATGCCACTTAATACGCAACAGTAAATAATACAAATTCTGATTATTGTGAAGGATCCTAATAATACATTTGATAAAGCAACACACACTGTACCTCAGGTCTGCACCAGCACAGAAACGTTTAAATTAACAAAAAGAGAGAGGCAACCTTTAAGTTATCTTTGGTATTATGACATAACCACATCAGGGTCTATCTTTTTCTTAGCTCTCAGACTCCTACACTGTGCATGAGACAGCCATCTGGAACAAGCGACTCCTTAGTTTATTTTTATTGTTGGAGATGCCATCTTTTGGATGATACATTCTACTGAGACTCCATCTGCTTATTCAGGTGGATGTTAAAGATCCCATGGCACGATTCAAAAGAAGAGAATTTCTGTCGATGTCCTGGCCAACTATCCCTCAAATAAAATTTGTTATTCATGAATAAAAAAACAGCCCCTGGAGGCAAAGTAACAAAGATAATAACCAGTGTTAGAGGAATGAGCTATGAACAGTGATAAGACAAGCTAGTACTCTTCAAGCTTGAGAGAAGACATCTCAAATAGGATCTTATAGAAGTGTATAACATTTTAAATGGGATTTAAAAAGTAAACCCAGAATAATACTTTAGGCTGTATCTAGACAATAGAAAAAAATAACATGTTTAGAGTTGCAAAGGGCAATTATCAATATATCCCATATCAAAGTCCTAATATGGGGCTTGAACCCATAACCTTCTGACTCGGAGACAGGAATGCAACTAGGCTATATTGTTAAACCACTTGAATTTAGATCTCCAGACATCATTCTCAGACTGTACAGTACAGCCTAAATGGAGTCCTGTAACTCAGTGGTTAGAGCACTCGCCTCACAAGCGAAAGACCTGGGTTCGATTCCTGGTAGGGCGAAATGTTGGGCAGGTTTCCTTACTCCGCACACCTCGATTGGCAGATCACTTTTCTGGGGGTAATAATTCCTTAAAAAAAAATAATAAATTGGTCACTCAATTCACGATTGTTTGTGGGATACTGCTGTGTGCAATTGGCTGCCATGTTTCACCTACAAAAATATACAGTCAATTCATTTTACAGTATATCCTGTGAAGCACTTTAAGACGTCTCAAAGACGTGATAAGATGCTATATCAAATGCAAGGATTATTGTTAGTAGTACTGCGGTCATATTCACCTTGAATACTGCATACTGTTTGTCTTGTTTGTTGCTGCCTCACACTACTTTGACATAGTGAGTGACAAGTCAGCTGATAGTCCTGGATCTTTCAACTTCCCCCTTGTCAAGTTCAATCCTGTTCATGGAGTACTTGTGTTTCCTATTCTAGTATTCTAGTAATACCTTGCATTTATTTGTATTAAACTTCATTTGCCAGTTATCAGCCCTACGAAGCTCTCTTTGTAGGACCTTTACTGAGTCCTCTGATTCCACAGGTCCTCTCAACTTGATATATCTCCAAATGTAGCAATATTACACGGATATGGAATCCAGGCCATTAATAGGAGGGGAGGAAGAGGAAGAGGAAGAGGAGGGGTCCCAGTACAGACCCCTGTGGTACCCTGCTTAGTACCTCTCCCCATTTTGGCCTAGCTCCCTGAACAAAGACCATTTACATCCATGTGTTGTCCTTGGTACCCAGTGACCAGTTTGTGGAAGAGTTTTTCATGTGACATCTTGTTGAAAGCTTCTTGGTTGTTTAAATATACTACATCATATTGCTTCCCAATAGTCAATTTGGGCTGTCAGCTCCTCAAAAAAGTCTAAACCTGAAATGTAATGACTGTGTAATTGCAGGAAAGTACAGCAATCAATTTGCATACAGAAAAGTCCCACAAACAATGAAATGATTGAATGATTATATCTGGAGGATTATTGATCAGGACACCAGAAGCAGCTCCTTTCACTTTTCAAGTAGTGCTATAGGATTTTTAAGATCCACCTAAACAGGCAGACAGGAACTCAGTTTTAACGTCTTATCTGAAGGACAGTGATTCAGGCAATGCAGCGTTCCCACAATACTGTTATTGGAGCATCAGCCAAGATGGTGAGTTCAATGTCCTAATGTGGGATTTGAACCCATAATCTTCTCTCTCGAAGGCAGGAGTGAAACAAGCTAATACTAAAGAGCATCTCACACTGTTATAAAGTCCACTTGCAAATGAGCAGAGGAAAGTTTCAAACAGAGCTGCTATTACATCTTTATTGACCCTGTTCTTGGTAAATGACCAGCTAATTCTTTTCACTCAACGTTTGGAAGATAAAATGTTTATCTTTCACAGCTTTATCATCACACAGTATCAAGCAAATCAGTTAATATATCTTGGCTTGTTGACAAAGCAAGCAACCCATGACTTGATGTGCCTCCATTACTGAAACTTATTGGATCAATTCACATCAGTTCAGGCTTCTCTCATTAGATAATTAAAAACGCCTCAATAAAAATCACACACTTCCAAAAATATTTTCCTGCCCAGTTAGGTCTCTGTGTCTTGCATCATTTTCCAGCTCAGCGATCTAGTATATCTGCTACCCAGGCTCAGTTATACTAATGCTCCTTTGTAACTGGATGCTGAATGTGAGGGAATGGTGTGGAGAGAGAGGCCGGGGCCAGGGGGAGAGTGAAAGGAAGGAGGGGGAGAGACACATAGGAAATATAAGAGATAGTGACACACACACACACACACACGGAAAAGGCCAGAAAGAAAGAGATAGGGGAGAGAGGCAGTGGGAGAGGCGGGAAATGAGAGGGGAAGAGGGGGGAAATGAGAGGGGGAGGAAGGTGAAATCACCTCCTCCTCCCAACCACCCCATGATTTTCATGACTTTTCTCTCTTGGGGTGAAAATGTTTGGTCTGTAATCTGCACCACAATCTAATTCCATGGTCAAGACTGAAACATCATAATAACAATTCCCCACATAATAAAGTAATGTTGCTTTACAATTAGATAATAGTTGTTCATTTTTAAGAAAGTAAAAGAAAAATAGGTTCAGAATTAGCTGGGCTACCCAGCATTCAGCCAACGCAAGCTTCAGACCATTCAGAACTCTGCAGTGTGTGTCCTCTCTCACACCCAGTTCTGTGAATTCATCATCCCCATTCTCACTTAGCTTCACTGGCTATACAGCCCCTGTGGATTTAATTCAAGATCCTCATTTTCAAGATCCCTCGCTCTACTGGCATTCCATCTGCTCAGGAAACACCAGCCAGCTTCATGTACATGCTGTCAGTGGATGAGCTTTCAGCCATTCTGTCCCCAATCTCTGCAGTGTCGCCCCAGAGTCCTTCCACTTGTCTCTCCGTCCCTACCTTCAAAGACCTATCTATCTGACCATGTTTTAGCCCAGCCCCTCCTCCTCCACCATCCACCGCCTCAGCACTCCGCCCCTGCTTGCCCTCCTCTACCTCAGGTTCCCAGTCAGCTGTGTGAAAAGCTTTGAGATGTTGAGACATCTTCCCAATATGAAAAACAGTGTACAAATAAGGTGATATATAATTCAATGGTGGTAGTTTTAGTAATCTGATTTAAATAGGATTGAAGAAGTAAACCCAGATCAATACTTTAGGATGCATCATGACTGTAGAATAGGACACAAGTTTAGCGTTGTAAATGTCAGATACTAGGCAGTTTTTTTTTCCTACGCAGAGGGAATCAATGACTTATTTATTTATTTATTTAATTTATCTGGTTGCCAGGAACAGGTGTTAGAAGCCAGGACACTGGATTCATTTAAAAAGCAGCTTGATGCTGTGTTAAAGGAACGCTACGATGGGGGGGTTTCTGGAGGGATGAGATTGGATGGGCCGAATGGCCTTCTTCATCCAGACCAATCCTGTGATCTTGTGTGAAAACAGCACTGAGCAGTCTCTGCACAGCTACGTCCCCATCTATAATGTTATGAAAATCAAATGTCAAGGTCACATTTCATTGAGGGACTCTAATGAAGCTCATAAGTGTCAAAGTAGTATTTGGTAGTGGCATGGGAGCTTGTTCTTTTTGCTACACATAGTGAATATTTTTTGGGAGATCAAGGATAGAAATAGAAGAAAAATAACTTCACTCTCTGCAGATGCTCGCGCATACTGAAGAAAATTGTGCCAAATTTCTCAGTCTATCATAAATCAACATAATCCAGTATCCTAGCTAAATCCTACAGGGATAAAGACTCTGCCCTACAAACCTCTGCATGACCCAAAACCTGGTTTAAGCTAGAGTGGGAGCATTCAATGGAATATTAACTTCCCATGGTATGTGATGCAACTTCATCACTTCTGAAGTCATGCTAAGGTTCTGCGTTTGTTAACTGTCTGTGCTGAGTTACCTGATCTCAGGTGGCATGTCGGTAGGACATTGCAAAGGCTGCACAGGATTAATTGGGAAGTGTAGTGACTGTGTAATTTGTAGGGGACTCAGCAGCCACTTTGCGCACCACAACGTGCCACAAACAGCCATGAAGTGACTGGCTGATTTTTATTTGGGGGATTGTTGGCCAGGATACCGGGAGAAAGTCCCTTTTCTTTTTGAAATCTTACTGGGATAATGAGATAAATCTACGTGGGGGGAGGTAAAGAGGAGAAAAACAAAATTTGCGACAGTTGCTGTTCCTCAAAGTGAAGTGGGCCAGTCTCCTAGCTGGAAAGTACATGCCCATGGACATCCTCGGAGGCTATCGACTCAAATTGCCTGCTAGCATTCATCACCCATACTCTCCCACCCTCTGTTCAAATCCCACATGGTATCCTCTTTGACCTCACTTTGAATAATCTCTCCCTTCCCCATCCTCTTCAGTTCCCAACCCCAAGCTTGGGTGCTCAGTGAAAGGTGCCATATAAATGTATTGCATTTAGAAAAAGGTTTTGGATAATGAGAAGTGAGCTGATCCCAGCAGCAGAGAGGAAACTGAAGGAATGCGAAAATGGAAGCAAAAAAAAAACACCCTCCCATGAGAATGGAGGGCTTCTCCGAATGCTTTGTGGGTGAAGGTATCAGCTGGTGTAACACATTACATCATCAACAGAACCATAGCACTTGGAGCAGAGCCACATGTAGCAAGCATGAGTTTCTCCATAACAAGCCTATTTGAGTAAAAGCGTGCCAAGGTTGACAGCAGTGCAGTAAATTAAGATAATCCAGTGTTTCAGCTAAATCTTACAAGGATAAAGACTGAGCATTGCAAACTTCTCCATGGCCCAAAACTTGATTTAAACTGGAGTTGGGAGCATTGGATGGAATGTGAACCTCCCACTGGGTGTGATATGCGTTATCACTTCTGTCATTATTTTCAATACAATTGTGCAAATAGGGTCAGGTTGCAGAATCCCAGGATCCCAGAATGGTTTTCCTGCACTGGCACAACTCCAAATAAATTACTGAAGTCCTGGGGTAATTCACTACTAACAGTATGAGAGACAGAGTGCGTGTGTGAGAGCGGGCTGTCAAGCGAGCAACGGAGACAGAATGAAAGTGAGAGAGGAGGCAAGAGACAGTTATTTGTTATCTTAAATCTTTTAAATATCGCTGTGTATTGTAAAAAAAAGGCCATATAATGATGTTGCGTATTTTTAAAATTAGTTTCCTTTTTAAAATTGTGCTCAAAAATTGATGTGTGGACTCATGCAGACATGTGCAAATGCAATTGAATTGCTTCACAAAGTACACCAAATCATTGATCCGCACACCAGTGTTGACCCCCTTCCCTCTGTTTCTGAGTGCATTTGTGTGCATGCATGCGAGGACCGAATGTGCGTGTGTAGGTGGAGCTATGTATGTGTGTATGTTTGACTTGGTGGGGGGGCTGGGTTCCGAGTGATTTTGTTGGTGTGGGAGTTAAATGTATGTGTGTCCGTGGGTTAGGTGTGGAAGGGGGCTGAGTATGTGTGTGGGAGCTGAATGTGTGTGTGTGTGTTGGGGGGGAGGCTGAGGTCTGTGTGAATGTATGTGTGTGTGGGCCGAGTTCTGTGTGTGTGGGGGGGAGTGCAGGGGCTGATGTCTTTGTGTGTGGGGGCTGGGGGCTGTGTGTGGGGGGGCTGGGGTCTGGGTGTGTGGGGGCTGGGGTCTGTGGGGGCTGGGGTTTGTGTGTGTGGGGGCTGAGGTCTGTGTCTGTGGGACTTGAATGCGTGTGGTATGTGTGTGGGGGGGCAGGGGTGAGGTCTGTGTGTGTGGGAGCTGAATGTGTGTGGTGGGGGGGGGGGGGGGGCGGTGGGGTTGAATTCTGTGTGTATGGGGCCTAGGTCTGTATCTGTGGGAGCTGAATGTGTGTGGTGTATGTGTGTGTGGGGGGGTGTGCATGGGGCTGACGTCTGTGTGTGTGGGCTGAATTTATGTGGTGTATGTGTACATGCATGCGCAGGCCTATGCGTTTGTGTGGGCAATGCATTTTTCCACTGAGGGATATTTGGCATTTGACTCCCAATAAAATAAATATTTTTGACTTTTTTAAGTTAATTTTTTTTAAAATAACACAATTTATTTTCCCTTGATATCGAATAGTTTTCTTCCTTCTTGATTCTTTTGATCTTAGTTTCTCATTACACTTTTAATTCCCTTCAGGATTTCCTCTTTTGTTTGGTTGTTTTATTTTTCTACTCTTCATTAGGAAATCTGTCTCCCTCTATTGTCCTTGCAGCTTTTTTTGCTCGCTAAGCCAACTGTCCCAAGTATTACCAAAAAAATATTTTGCTAGGGGAGGGGGTTGGGGAAAGAAACAAGGGAATAGGGAAGTTTGGTGTTAGCTTGACTCAGCTGGTTGCACTCTTACCTCCAAGTCAGAAGGTTGGAGATTCAAGCCTCATGACTTTGACCTAATCTAGGCTGTCACTGTCCAGGCGGAATGCAATTCTGAGGGAGCAAGTCATTGTCAGAGAGGCCATCAACGAGACGTTAAACCAAGGTCCTGCCTGCCTGTTCAGGTGGATGTTAAAGATCCCATGGCACTATTCGAAAAGAGAAGGGAGTTTCTCCTGGTGTCTTGGTGTCTGGACCAACAATTCTCAATTGATAAAATGGGTCATTCACTTCATGGCCGTTTGTGTGACATAGGCTGTGGGCAAAATGGTTGCTGCATTTGCCTACAACTAGTTATTACACTTCACAGTAAAAAAAATATTTCCTGGAGGAGCGCTTTCAGACATCTTCCCAACGTTATAAGGCACAATACCATAATACACGTATTATTATTGTGACTAAATATTGATAAAAATCACCAAAAACGACTGCCCTTTTGACATTATAATCACGACCTTCTCTGGACTATCACCTTTATTTCTATATTCAAGAGGTAGAAAGTCCAGACTTTAGTCATTGGCTCAAACAGATACAGGCTTGATGACTGTCGAGAAATCCCTCCCATAGTCTTCAAAATAATGGAATATTTGGTCATTAGAACTAAATTAGTGCTATTTATATTAATATTCCAACTTGAATATTTATTTTTTCTTATTTAAAACTTTCCATTTGCTTAAGTTCACCTGGCCTACAATCCCTCAGATAAAATCGGTCTTTTACTTCAAGGTTGTTTGTGGGACACTGCTGTGGGCAAATTGGCTGCTCCGTTTCCCTTGAAATACACTCACAAAACTTTACAGTAAATGCTGTGAAGTGCTTTGACATGCCCTCCTGATGTGAAGGGCGCTTTATCAAGTGCAATGATTATTATTATTACATGAAGTGATAAAGCGCTATATAAATGGTAATTACAGCATAAATGTAATGCCATGCTGCACTCCCATTGTCAGAACAATTACTTTTAGAGGTGCAGCTGAGCTACCCAGGAGAATGATAGAAATCTACTGTTACAATTTACACTTAAAACAGTTCAAATGAATTCAACTCAAAGTCTGTGGAACGTTGTTTTGCTGGTGCTGCCACATTTTCCTATATAACATTCTTTCCGAAATACAAGATTTATTCACAGAACNTTTTTTAATTGCGCTACTTTTTGTTCCATCTGTTGTGTAATTCGAAGGGACAATCCCCTGCCCTTTGCCATTTAAAAATAAACAGTAAAAATTTGCCTTTTGCTTACCATAGCTAATATTTCCTCCAGATACACTGATATGTTCACATGGAAGTGGCATACCTATTTGGAACTCTCAGTCTGGTTTGGATACTCTAAAGCTGGCAGCCCATGGGCCGATTTCATCAGCCCCTCCCTCCACCTTCATCTGGCTCATCCCCTCCCTTTATAAACCGTAAATGTCATGTTACGTTTCTCGAAGGGAAACACAAAAATATTGCTTATGTGGCTCGCGGACGTTTCTCAAATAGGGCATCCGGCCTCCAGCAGCCAAAAGGCTGGACCACTCTGTTCTAAAGCATGGAGATGGCTTTCCGTATGTATCGACTATCCTGTTGTTAAGGCTCACTTGTAAATACTAGCCACTTGGACAATCAATCAACGGAAGGAAAAAAGAGTCATACAACTTCATGAATTAAAAATTGAAGGAAAGAGGGGAAAAAAGCGATTCGATACTTACATCTAGAGAATGTTCATTTAAAATCATGAGACCCATGTTTTTTGTCAGGAGTTTACAGGAGTATCCTAGTTAGGGACAAAACAAAGACACAGTGAGAAATGGCTCATTGCTCAATTTCAAGATCCTCACACTTTTTTCAAATTCCTTCATGTCTTGGCACACCCCTCTCTCTCCGGCCTGCTTAATCCCCAACCCACAACCTCTGGCCTTCTGCTTGTCCCTCATGCTCTCTGTTCCACCATCAGCAGCCAATACACCTCAAAACCCTGGAACACTCTTCCTCTGTCCCTCCCCCTTGCCCCTTCCTTCCCCATCTTCAGGTTGCGCCTGAAGACCTCCTATTCGACCGTATGTACAGTCATCTCCCCTCAGCTCGGCATTGTGCTCTGCCACTGTCAAGCTCTCTGAGACGCTACTCTGTGTGAGAGGCGATACATAAATGCAAGTTGTTGTTGCTCAATTGGGCTGTTGTGTTTTCTGATAAATACAGTCACTCCACTTCACAGTAAATCCTAACAAGTACTTTGGGACGTTCTCCTGACATGGAAAGTGCTTTTCCAAATGCAAGGCATATTATTAGTGTGAAGGGTACAAGCAATAAATTTGATTTTGCAGTAAATGCTGTATCTGTGATACTAAGTCATAAACATTTAATAATTTGTTTCATTGAAGAATCACTATTTTAATACATAGAGAACACTATACAAACAGTTTAAAAAAGTACTGAACTTCAGATAAATATTCTTTTCCTTTCAGCAAACTTTAAATAGACACACATATTGAGGCACTGCTGCACACTAGTTCAGTGTAGAAAGTCTAAGTTAATTGATCAAAGATTAAAACTCAAAACTTATTTAAAAACATTCTCTCTGTAATGGGAAAAAAAGCTTTCTAGATACAATTCTCAAATGTTACTGAATGCATCCAAGATCAATAAGAAAATAGAAATCAAATGTATGAATTGGAAAAGCATTACTGTCCTGTGTATAACTTTCCATGCAAAACAAAGCTTTTATACAGTCACCATATTTACTCTAGATATGCAACAGCAAGTATGGAGCCTATAAAACGAAAGAGGCAAGGTTATGGTTAGGAATTTAACCTATAAGGGTTAGCTTGTGTTAGCACTTTGTAATACTTTTTTCCTTGATGAAGGATTTTTCTTTGCTATATTCGATGAATTGCAGTTTGCTTTCCATTCTTTTTTATAACCACCCCCCACACAAATTTTGACATTAAAAATAATAATTAGAAATGTCAGTCGTGCTTCTGAAATCCTTTCCTCCTCCTCACGAAGTTTAGAGAATTTGTTTTGTGTGGTTTTTTTGTTTAAAAAGTCCAGAAAGCAGAAGACACATGGAAAACCCTTACGCAACCCCCAAAAAATCTATAACTTATTTAAAAATTGAAATTACTTTATGGTTACTGTGGCTTTTGTGCCTTTATTTTCTGCGTAGTTTTTCCAGGTTTCCACTACACGGTCCTCTGCAAATTAACATCTGTGCTAAAGAGAATTCTCAAACATGTGGCTGTGGAAAATGAGCTGAACGGAATGACGATGTTACAATGTTGACTATTATTAGTTTTTTTAAAAAAAATTGGAATAGAAATATTGTTTAAATGTGATTTTACTTCTTTTAAAAAAATACATGATTAGAAATGAAAATATTTTGTACTATTTATTTGGAGGTTTTGCTTTCGGTGCATCAAACTACTGTTTGTGTTTTATAAAACTGAAGGGAGGTCTGGTAAAATAGAAAGACACCGAATGTAATGACCGGTTATTTTGGAAGTGGAAGCTGATCGCACATCAGTGAGCAAACCAACTCAAACACCCTGTGAGAAGACAGCCTCTCTGTTGGAAAACAAATGTTAAGTCACACAAGGGAGCCATAAAAAGGAAGGAAATAAATCCATCTGTTGAACATTTTTCAAATTAATGAGACATCATCACTTCTAGATGCACAAAACGGTGCAATGGACAGGTCAGTTTGACCGTTTTCAAAAGCAATTAAATGTCAGAGTCCAATGAGAGGTTTTCTGTCAGACACTGAGACAGATGGACGAAAGCACCACAACAAAAAGTCTCCATTTCTAGCCAGAGGCTTCAGAACTTTGGATTATCGAAAAGCAATGAGCCTGCCCCATCAACTTACTCATTCAAACACCTGCTTCACAAATCAGTGCCTTGGAAGCTGATTCCCAGGCGCCGTTTGAAACTTCCGACTACACTCAAGATTAATTTGAGCTGCTTTAAGACAAGCTGCTTGGTTTACATAGGAGGCTGCCATTTGGCCCAATATGCCTGTGTCGTGCCAATCCCCAATGGAACTCTGTTATAATCCAATTTTCCTTCCACCTTTATTGAATCTTTAATCTTCGTGCGTTTACCTAATTCCCTTTTAGATGTTAGAATTGGTGGTTCCCAAGAACTCTGCAAAACTGAAGGATCTACTTTCGCTCTCATGGGTCTGGTATTCTTTAAGTTGCACCTTCTTGCTGACGATTCACTAAATAATGGAATTCTTCCACTATTTACCCTCCCAAACCATTTTGGTCTTGAAAGATTCTGCGAGATTCCCCCCTTAACTTTCTTTGTGGGAGAAACAACCACTTGACTGTACAAGAAGGATTTATCCAAGGCGGCACAACAAGAGGGGATAAAGATGTGAAGAGCAATGTTTAGGATGGATACAGAAAATATTTATTTATAAAATAGGGTGATTAACAGAATTAGCAGCGTGGGAGAGAGCAGGCTATGGACCTATTTAAGAAGGAACTTGATGCTGTAATGTAGACAGTAGAGCATCACTCACACTCGGCTGCCCAGACCTTTAAAATTATTAATGGGAGGCATCAGATTGTAAATTTTCGATGTAAACAGAATGATAGTTACTAAAACAGCAGTGATGCTCTTGAACATCTAGCCTCAAATAGAGAGTTATGGGGGAGGCTTATTAAACAAATTATATAGCTCTCGCTGTTTCTTGATTGCTATGAGATTACCCTTAAGGTGAAAAATGTCTATCTAATTCTCTCCAGACATTACATTTGTCACCCTCCTTCCCCCACAGCATAAGTATGAGAAAGTACAACAAATATTTTTCAAGTTTGCATACAATACGTTTCTACATATACATGTATTTGAACATAGCCTACAGTGATACACTATTAAATGCAATTCCAGCCATACCTATATTAATAGCAGTTTCCTGCTTGTCTCCTGTAATGATCCAGATTTTGATGTCTGCTTTGAATAATGTTTCTATGGTTTCTGGCACTTGGTCTTGAAGTCTATCTTCAATTGCTGTAGCTCCAAGCAACTGCAGATTCTATCAAAACGACATGGAAAGTAATTAGTAGCAGAGCAAATAGGTAACCTTATCAAAGCATTTACTGCACAGGTTACCAAGCTAAGTACAACCATATTGACAAAGGGTTTGCCAATTCTGAGCAAACTAGAATTCCAGTGTTGACCACCAAGATTTTAACCACAGGTTTGAGAACATTCCTTGAAATGCTCTGTCACAGAAAGCGGATGTAAATTTCACTTCATGGCTGCTTGTCAGATACCTCTTTGTGCAAACCGGTTGCTGTGTACACCTACAAAATACAGTCACCACATGTTATAGTATTTCCTGTGAGGACATGACAAATGCTTTATCGAATACAAGAAATCTTATTAATTTTTCATTTAAAGGATATTATCAGTAAAACGATAGTAGGAACAATGATGCTCGACAATAAATGCGCTTTGTTTTATTCTACCCTCCATTCAAATGTCTTGAGTTATTTGAAGGCCAAGGTGTTTTATTGGCTATAGTCAAACATTAGTTACGTACTTTACACATTTTTTTTCTCGGCATCAGAGAACATTAAATATGGCTTTTATGAACAGAAAAAGAACATTTTTTCCAACAGTCGTATCCTGTTGATATTAAATCCTAACCAAATGCTTTATTATAATAATCCTTGCATTTGATATAGCGCCTTATCACGTTGTCAAAACATCTTCAGAGGATACTGTGTAAAGTTAATTGACTGTGTATTTTGCTTTCTCACCATAACTCCAAAAAAATTCTCTTTAGATACGCATCTGATTGTCTCTTGAACCTATCCATAAATTGATTACCCTTTCTATAAACAAGGTCTGCCTGACTTCCTAGTTACTCCTAATTTCTAACTTGTGTTCCCTGGTATTTGACCTTTCACTAAAGTGAATAATTTCCCTGCACAAACCTCTGCTTCATGACCTTGAAAGCATCCGTAGGGTCATCTTGATGTCTCCTCTCCTATTTTCCTAAAGAGAAGAAACTCTTTACCCTTTGTTTGTTAACCTTTCCTTAGGACTTAAATTCCTGACACTTAGAATCATCCACTTTGCTCGTTTCACCTGTTTACTCTCTCAGGATGATATCCTTCCTCTAGCGTACAATAAATACAAACAGTAAGTCTTAAGATGGATAGGTTCTTAAAATCTTTGCAGCTTGAATGCGGTAGAATTTATCAAGGGAGAAGTTGAAAGATTCCCAGAGTGTCAGTTGAGTGGCTGTTCACTAAGAGTAAACATTGTAAAAATTGTAATGATCAAAGTGGCTGGACTAGATTTCCAAGTCAGTGGATTTCCAGGTCAGATGCCCAGAAGTGATGCTGAACTTATACAGTGCTCTAGTCAGGTCAGATAACAACAGTTTGCATTTATAAATGTTTTTAGAAATACAAACTGTTGTTGTGTGGCCTGACGAGAACACTGTATAACTTCAGCATCACTTCATTCAGGGTAGCGTCTCAGAGCACTGAACAGTGGCAGAGCGGGTAGAGGGGATGTCAAACAGGAAGGTCTTGGGGTGTGATCTGAAGACAAACTAGGAGCGGGCAAGGTGGATGGATTGAGGCAGAGGTTTCCAGAGCTCAGGGTCTAGTGGCTAAAACACAACAGCAGATCGTGGACCGGAGTGAGAAAGGGACGTACAGCAGACCGGAGCCAGTTGAATGAAGGGGCAGATAGAGGAATGGGGTGAAAGCAGGTCGGAGAAGTAGGGAGGGCATGAAGCGATTTGTACATGAGTGAGGATCTTATAATTAGCCTGTGCTACAATAGGGAGCCAGTCAAGCCTGGCAAGCACTGGGGTGATGCAGATGTGGGGTTTAGTACGGGTGGGGCTGGGCGGCATACTTTCGAATCAATTGGATTTTATGAATGATGGGAGCTGGGGAGACTGTTGAGGAGAGCATTGGATAAATCAAGATGAGGGGTGACAAATGCGTGATAAGGGTTCAGCTGCATTGGGTGTGAGGTATGGTTGGAGGTGGCGGTTGTGGGCTAAATGCAGGGTCGGAAGGACAGCTGATATGGATTGTGCATATGTTCAGAGAATCTGATGAATAGGATAAGTAGGTTAATAAGGTTGGATCTGCAGGTGAGAAGACGTTGATGGAAGCCAAGAGGATGGCTTCCGCCTTTTCAACATTCAGCTGCATAAAGTTGGAAAAAAGGTGGCTGGAAAAAAAGTCTGATACAATTTTTAATCATAACTTCTTATAATCTTCTGCTTGCAACCTTTTTTCTGGCAGAAGACCCGGAACAAAAAGACCCCATAAATCAAGCCGTTCAGTGCAACAGTGTGAGTAGAAACGTCTATGATTCTATGAAGTCTCAATGTGTACAGGATTCTTTGGCTCTTAAATATGGTTTTGCAATTTATCAACGGAATGAACACTTAAATAATACATTAACAATCTGTTCTCACTTCCGTGACCACTAACTTGTTAATCATTCACCTAAGCAGTCAGTTTAACACCTCATTAGTCCACATCTACTGAAGTCCAGCCAGTGTAAAGGTACCTTTTTGAAAAAAAATCCTTTAGTCCTGAACTTTCAAGCCGCAATTTAAGGAAAACTTTTTTCAAACAATTTTTGTGTAACAAATACTACATATGGATTTGTAGATTTTTGATAAGTCTAGATGGCAATAATGGAAAATCAGTTAATATTTCTTAGTGCAAAATTCTGCTTCAAATTTAACTACAGCCCATCAGAAACCTTACAAAAGTTGTTGTTGACCGAGTGCAATAGCTTATTCCTAGGCCAGGGAACTACAAAATAAGTCACTGGTTAAGCATTTCATATTAACAATGTTTAATTTGGTGGCAAATACTTTGGAACTTCAAAGTTCCATGGTTGCATGAAATTATATTGAAACATTTTTGTTCATCCTAGTTTATCGACCATTTTCTTTTTTAATGGTTAATTCCTCACTTATGTAGTGATGGAAGTTGGTTTATTTACTGGTAGGTCATTAAATAAAGGAGCCACAAAGCTGTTCTATGATTCAATACTGCCATCTTCTGGTAATCCTTGCTCCTTCTGGAATGTTAAATGCAACGTCTTGAAGCACTTCATAGGATAGACTAAAGTGTATTGATGGTGTATTTTGTGAGCAAAACATGGTAAGAAGTGAGAATGCTACCACTGAGCCGGGCTGAGGTCCGAAATATGTGGTCAACAAAGGAAGCTGAGGATACCCAGCAAGATATGGGAGGAATCTAAGGGTAAATGAAGACACAGTTAAAGAGAAAGGTCTTTGGGAGGATTTTTGAAAGTGGGCAGAGAGATATTAATGCAGGGGTCTGGAAGGGAGTTCCAGAGAGCAGGACATGGTGACTGCATAAATTGACAAATATCACTGTGCCCAAAACAATATTTCTAAATATGTATTTTCTAAAACACAAAAGTAATAATTTGAAAACATTAAGTACAAAGCGGTCAAATCAAAATATTTTTTCAATTAATAATCAGTCTAGAGAACACCGATATATACACTTCAACTCGGCTTTATCTGGAAGAACACATTTTAGATTGAACAGCAATTGCATTTCTTCTGAGCTGTAAGACTATCCTGCAACAACAACAACAAGATTCCATTTATTGAGCGCCTTTCACGTCGGGAGGACGTCCCAAGGCGCTGGACAGTTGGGTCAGGACCCAAGCAAGGGGGAAATGGTCAGGGTGAGGGGAGGGAAGGGAGGGAGCGAGGAGGGGGTAGAGAGTCGAGAGGGGAGCTGAAGGCACAGTCAAAGAGAAAGGTCTTGAGACCGGCCTTGAAGGAGGAAAGGGAGGAGGCGGTGAAGGCACTGGGGGATAGAGTTCCAGAGCCTCGGGGCTGAGAGGCTGAAGGCCCGGCCACCGATGGTAGGGCGGTTGGGGCGGGGGATGTGGAGCAGACCGGAGCCAGAGGAATGGAGGGTACGGGCAGGTAGGTAGGGGGATAGTAGGTCGGAGAGGTAGGAGGGAGCGAGGCCGTGAATGGCCTTGTAGGTGAGGATGAGGATCTTGAATTCAATCCTCTG
Organism: Callorhinchus milii; assembly: GCF_018977255.1. Lineage (NCBI taxonomy): Eukaryota > Metazoa > Chordata > Chondrichthyes > Chimaeriformes > Callorhinchidae > Callorhinchus > Callorhinchus milii. The sequence goes on from NW_024704742.1 coordinate 49,224,502, forward strand.
GGGGATGGGGAGCCAGTGGAGGCGAGCGAGGGTGGGAGTGATGTGGTCGCGAAGCCTGGTGCGGGACAGTACACGAGCTGCAGAGTTCTGAATGACCTGCAGCTTGTGGAGGGAGGTGCTGGGAAGGCCGGCGAGGAGAGAGTTCCCATAGTCCAGCCTTGAGGTGATAAAGGCATGGACCAGGGTTTCAGCAGCGTGAGGGGTGAGGTAATGCCGTAGTCTGGCGATGTTCCGGAGGTGATGGAAGGCGGTGCCAGTTGTGGTGCGGATATGAGGGAGAAAGGACAGCTCAGGGTCGAACAGAACCCCGAGGTTCCTGACGGCTTTGAGAGGTGGAGAGTGCAGCCTTGGATGCTGATGCTGTCAGCGCCTGAGCTGCGGAGGCGCTGACGTGAGCCAATCAGGAGGGCCTCAGTTTTGCGCACGTTGAGCTGAAGAAAGTTGTCTCTCGTCCAGGACTCGATGTCGGACAGGCAGCTGTCAGGACATCGGTGGTCGTGAAGTTGAGGGTAGAGGAGGAAAGGTAGAGTTGGGTGTCATCCGCATACATGTGGAAGTTAACCCCATGTCTGCGGATGATGTCACCAAGGGCGAGCATATAGAGGGTGAAGAGGAGGGGACACCGCACGAGACAGTGCGGGGGCCGGAGGAAAAACCATTTGTGGAGACAAAGTGGAGACGTTGGGAGAGGTACGACCTAAACCACTCAAGGACAGGGCCTTGAAGGTTTAGGTGGGAGGACAGGCGGTGGAGGAGGATAGCATGGCCGACCATATCGAATGCTGCCGATAGGTCGAGGAGGACCTTTCGGCAGCATTCCTAAACTGTGAATCTACATACATAATAGTTTTGTGTGCTTTGAAATTGCTGGTTACAGGCAGCCTGGAAACCTGACCTCACAAGGCTTCAGGAAACTCTGGGGAGTGTTGTCTATAGCCTAACGTTGTTTCATTACTACGATGGCAATTTTTACCAAATAATCATACAATACTAATAAATACATTTAAAAAGAGCTACAGTATATAATTTATGTCCCTTTTACAAAATGTACCACAGCTCATTTATGCATTATCAAGCCTGACTTACAGTCTGTGCCAAGGCTGGAACCAGAAATCTAATCAAATGAATCTCCACATGTCAACCTATAACCCCCTGTCAATTTATATACACATCAGGACATAATTATCTGCCTGTGAGGCCTAACATACAGACATACAACATGCAGTTCTCATTTCTAAGTGAGAAAGTTCTCAAAGATTTGACTAGGGATGGGCGGATTAGTTGCCACAGGTCAACCACGTGCAGAGGAAATTATTATGTACTCAGAAACAAATGAAAATTAATAATTAGGTAATCAACTTTTACTTAACATTTACTTATTAAAAATATCGGAGCACATGCACTTGTCGAAAAGCAAAATATATGCCCATTTAGAGATGGTTTCCACAAAGTGCATGATACACCCATGAGTCACAGCTTTTTTAAGCTTTCATTGTTTCATCTGACTGCATAATTGAGGAGCTAAAAGACAAACAAAAAAGGAAGCACTTGATATCATCTTGGCTCAAGTACTTTGAGACGTTCTCCTGAGGTGAAACACGCTATATCAAATGGAAGGTTTATGTTTGTTTATTCCTTTTTCTTAAAAAAATGGATGCTCCTTTCTTCCAGAAACATTAACCTGAATGCAAGCTGGCAGATAGCAGTTGGAAATACATAGGAAACATCTGGGTTATAACAAATAAAACAGAAGTTAACAGAATAGGGAAGAGGAGAAAATAGAATGGAAAAGGTGACAAACCAAACATGAGTATTTATATGTTTTATAATAATAATCCTTGCATTTGATATAGCGCCTTATCATGTCTTCAAGACGGCTCAAAGTGCATCACAGAATATACTGTTAAATGAACTGATTGTCTATTTTGTGGATGAAACACAGCAGCCAATTACACACATCAGTGTCCCACAAAGTCATGGATTGAAGTGACCAAACAATTTTTTATTAATCTTTTTTGAAGGAATAATTTTCCTGGAAAAGCGATCTGCCAATCGACTAACAACAGCGTTCCTACTTACTGCTAGCTAAACAGAGTCATGTGGAGTAAGGAAACTTGCCCAACATTTCGCCCTGCAGGGAATCAAACCCAGGTCTCTCGCTTTTTATTTAAAAGTTTTGTGTTCACTTTAATAGATTAAGGTTAAGGACACAGCATTAAAGCTGACTTCATGTTTTATTATTAGTATTTATTTCAAGAGAGGAATTATATTCACCGTGGGCGAGGTGCACCTGCTGGGCCCACAAAGACCAGAATCTCCATAGAGTTTGCAGTTTAAAGGAGTTTAAATGAACTGGGTTAAAAAAAAGTTTGATTTAATGGTACAGTTGATTCCTGTGTGGTTGTCTAACTGCAGCTGGAGACAGTATGAGTTACACACTAAAAATACAATTCCTGCTGACGTTGATCGAAGTCTAGGTCACATTGCACATCCAGAGCATATTCCAACACACACTTGCACAATATGTTTTCATAAATTTGAAACACAAGGTCACAGCTCCCAAATGAACCTCAAACAACATTTAAGCTCACATAGACGTCACTACCTGCAACAGTGACATTCTGCTTCAAACATAATAATATTCCTTGCTTTTGATATAGCTTCTTATCACATTGTCGAGACATCTCAAGGCGCTTCACAGAATATACTGTAAAGTGAAATGCAAAATACTGCAAATGCTGGAAATCTGACACAAAAACAGAGATTGCTGGGAACACTCAGCAGGTCAGGCAGCATCTACGGAGAAAGGAAAGTGGGTCAACATTTCGGGTCCAAACCCTTCCTCAGAACTGGGGGATGTTGGGAGGGAGAGGTTTTAAGGACTAACAGAGAGGTGAGACAGGGCAAGGAAGACAAAAGAGAAAAGGGGGTGGAGGACAGGAGATGATGGGTTAACGAGGTGTTAGTGATGCAAAACAAAGGAGGGCAGCAGAGGGAGTCCAGAGACAGAAAAGGTATGTTTGGGTCCCAGTATGTTTGGGTCTCTCCTGGACGAGAGATAACTTTCTCCAGCACAACGTGCGCAAAACTGAGGCCCTCCTGATTGGCTCGCGTCAGCGCCTCCGCACCTCAGGCGCTGACAGCATCAGCATCCAAGGCTGCACTCTCCACCTCTCAAAGCAGTCAGGAACCTCGGCGTTTTGTTCGACCCTGAGCTGTCCTTTCTTCCTCATATCCACGCCACAACTGGCACCGCCTTCCATCACCTCCGGAATGTCGCCAGACTACGGCACTACCTCACCCCTCACGCTGCTGAAGCTCTGGTCCACGCCTTTATCACCTCAAGGCTGGACTATGGGAACTCTCTCCTCGCCGGCCTTCCCGCCACCTCCCTCCACAAGCTGCAGGTCATTCAGAACTCTGCAGCTCGTGTACTGTCCTGCACCAGGCTTCGGGAACACATCAATCCCACCCTCGCTCGCCTCCACTGGCTCCCCATCCCCCAGAGGATCGAATTCAAGATCCTCATCCTCACCTACAAGGCCATTCACGGCCTCGCTCCCTCCTACCTCTCCGACCTACTATCCCCCTACCTACCTGCCCGTACCCTCCGTTCCTCTGGCTCCGGTCTGCTCCACATTCCCCGCCCCAACTGCCCTACCATCGGTGGTCGGGCCTTCAGCCTCTCAGCCCCGAGGCTCTGGAACTCTATCCCCCAGTGCCTTCGCCGCTTCATCCCTTTCCTCCTTCAAGGCTGGTCTCAAGACCTTTCTCTTTGACCGTGCCTTCAGCTCCCCTCTCGACTCTCTGCCCCCTCCTCGCTCCCTCCCTTCCCTCCCCTCACCCTGACCATTTCCCCCCTGCTCGGGTCCTGACCCAACTGTACAGCGCTTTGGGACGTCCTCCCGACGTGAAAGGCGCTCAATGAATGGAATCTTGTTGTTGTTGCTGATGTGCTAATGGTCACAGAAGCGGGGGAAGGGGAAGGTGAGCTGTTATGGTAGATGGGAAGTCTTATGTGATAACTGACATGTCGCCACTGACAATGTCTTTTGATTTTCTGGCTGACTTCCAAATTGCTGAGGGCATCTACGCCACTTTAGAAGAAAAATAGCCTTTTACACCTTTGTAATATTTTTCTGGGATCATATTTGACTAGAACTTTCACATGACAAGCAATTTCACAAAAATGTGTCTATTATACACCACATTTATGAGTAGCTACATATCAAATAGGGAGAAGTTCCACCCAGGTCTAGATTTACTCTATTTATGTAGCATGTTAGAGCATCCAGAACTTGAAAAATTCTTGTATTCAGTCACATCTTTGAAATTGGTTTTCTACAGTTCTTGAAATAACTTACAGAAAACTGGCTTCAAAAATAAGGTTGTGTTTAAGAACCAGCAAAGTTGCCAATCCCAGGATGGGTAACAGAGAGGAAGATTTACATAAGGATAAAGATTTGTAGGAGCAAGCTCTCGTCTTTGAGAATAAGTCTCAATCTTCTGTTCGTCTTCCTGCCTTTTTTCTCCCTCACTTCCCATCTCCATTCCCACTTTCTATACCTATCCTGTCTCACTGTGAGTATATTCTCTGTGTCAGTCTTCATGATGTTACTCATCAGTGCACAGTATTCCAGGGCACTGCTGACGACAGCACAGCCAGCCTGGCTCACTGGCAGGACCTGGAAGGGCAAACCAGTCACTGGGGGCAGGGAGTCATCCCACTCCATAAATAGAGCAAATCTAGACCCAAGTCCACGAGAGAGGGAATTCTATATTTGTATAGGCCTTTTAACCTTGCAATAAAAAGAAAAATGTACTCCCACTTCTGAAATTAAAGGTGTAAACTCTCGCATCAACTGAAAAGACTTAGCACCATCTTCATCAATGTCCTCAGCAAGAAGTCTCAGGAGAGAAAGTATCTAAAGTACTCACTTTTTCAATTAGTTCGTAACACTCTTCAAGCTTGAGAATCCTGTGCTGTATTGAAGTGGCTGCAGTTTGGTATATCGCTGACCAGTTCTTGTATTCACGCTCCGAAATGTCAGCAACAGCAAAACACAAGGTTCTTAAACCTCAAATAGAAGAGAAGATCATGTTACACTTTCTATTTAAACAACATTAAATACAAAGAAATCATATTTTGAAATTAAGAGGAAGAGAACACAAGACCCTGTTCACCTTTCACAAGATCATTACTGTAAATTACACCTCCCAAGTGGCTTTGAATTCCCATAGAAAATAACGGGAAATGGTGATATGAAGGATGTCATGCCACACTTATTCTACAAATGCTTGGAAAGAAACTAATATGGTTATTTCCTGGCCCAGAAATATAGGAAGGGAGGGAATACAAGGGAATTTTATTTGAGGGAATACAAGGAATTCTCCAAATTTGATGAGTTTAATAGCCATAGTTTGAATTCCCGCAATTTTATTACCAATCCTCCAGTTTACACTTTTGTAATTTAATACATTTAACACATCTACCTACTAACCATTTCAATGTTTTGCAGTTAGAAGTACTCACACTAAAGCAGTAAACTCTTCCCTCTTTTGTTCTGACAGTGGCAAAAGCTCTGTCTCCGATCCGGCTTCCGCGCTGCCCATAGCACCACTTTGTTGCCTCTAACGGTTTCTCCTCCAGCCCCCGCACTATCACGTCTGGCGTCCCCAGGGCTCTGTCCTTGGCCCTCTCCTCTTTAATATCTACATGCTCCCTCTTGGTGACATCATCCGCAGACATGGGGTCAACTTCCATATAAATGCGGATGACACCCAATATCTTTCTGCTTCCACCCTCAACTCCAGGACCACTGCTGTCCTGACAGACTGCCTGTTGGACATCAAGTCCTGGATGAGGGCAAATTACCCACCGTTGAATGTGAACAAGACTGAGGCCCTCCTGATTGGCTCACGCCAGCGCCTCAGCACCTCAGGCTCTGGCAACATCAACCTCCATGGTTGCACACTACAACTCACCAGCCAGTCAGGAACCTGGGTGTCTTGTTCGACCCTCAACTGTCTTTTCTTCCCCACATCCAAGCCATAACTCGCTCTGCCTTCCTTCACCTCCGTAACATCGCCCGACTCCGCCACTACCTCACCCCTCAGGCCGCTGAAACTCTTGCTCATGTCTTCATCACCTCCAGGTTCGACTATGCAAACGCCGTTTGTCGGCCTTCCCAACTCTTCCCTCCACAGGCTGCACATAATCCAGAACTCAAATGCAAGGATTATTATTATTAACTCTGCAGCCCGTGTCCTCTCTTGCACCAAACTCCGTGACCCCATCTCCCCCACTCTCGCCTGACTCCATTGGCTCCCTATCCTTCAGAGGATCCAGTTTAAGATCCTGGTCCTCACATACAAAGCCCTCCAATGGCCTCATCCCACCCTACCTCTGCGACCTCCTAAAACCCTACCAACCCACCAGTTCCCTCTGCTCAGCCGGCTCTGGCCTGCTCCATGTCCCCCGACCAACCCGACCCACCCACCCCCCCTTCATCCACTCTGCCCCCAACCTCTGGAATTCCACCCCCCAGTCACTCCACTTCGCCCCCTCCTTAGCCTCCTTCAAGTCCCGCCTCAAGACCCTCCTCTTCGACCATGCCATCGGTCACCCCCCCTTCCCTTCCCCTCTCCTCCCTTCTCCCTCCTGACCCCAGCTTGGGTCTGAAATGCTGTACACTGTCCAGCACCTTGAGACGTCCTCCCGACGTGAAAGACGTTATACAAATGTAATCTTGTTGTTGTTGTTGTTGTTGTCTGACATTACCTTGCATTCTTATTTTTAATCATCTTTCAATGATGGGGACCAAAATGAGGCTTGTCTTTAACAAATGAAATACACGGCTGAAATTTGTAGTACTCTCACCTCTGAGTCAGAAGGTTTAGGGTTGAAGGCCCACATCCAGATTTTGAATTCACATAGTTTAGGCTAATACTCTCGTACACTGTTGGGGGTGTTGCTGCACTGTTGGAGGTGCTGTACTTCGGATGAGAGGTTAAACCAAAGTCACTTCTACCTGATCAGGTGAATGTTTAAGATCCTATGGCACTATTTGGGCAAAGAAGGGAGTTTCCCAGGTTCAAGGCCTACAATCCCCCAAATAAAACTGGTCATTCTCGTTCACTCATGGCTATTTGTAGGATGTTGCTGTGTGCAAAATTAGTTTTTGTGTTTTGCTTACATTACACTTTACAGTAAAATATGTAATGATTCTCCACCCAAAGCTCAGGTTTGTTAATACATTTCTTTATTATCAACTTAATGCACTAACTATAATTACACTGATTTGTTCTACTCCCAGTGTCCTTTTGTACTTCCTGACTTTATCTCATTGGCTTTCTTAATTGCTCTTAAAAGGATATCCTCCAAAATCCTGTGAAGTGCTTTGAGACATCCTCCTGATGTGAAAGGTGGTATACCGAATGCTATGATTTTTTTTAGTATTAGATAGTTATAATAATATTATTATTAGAGGATAGTCACACTACGTGTTGTGTGCCTAAGAGATGAAGGAGACAAACTTAGAATGAAGAATGATGAAATGACAGTGATACTAAATAAATACTGTGCCTCAGTTTTCACAGAGGAAGTGTATTTGGGGAAATTAAATCACCATAAGTGAATCCAGAACAGTTGATGGATGTTATTATTCAAACAGAAATGATATAGCAGGAGTTATTTAAACTTAAGCTGGACAAATGATGATTTACATTCAAGGATCCCTAGGGAAAAAAAATCAGGAAAAAATAGCAGTCTCTGACTATAATTTCTCAAAATTATGTAGAAAGTAAAATTGGGTCAGAGGACTGTAGGATAGCAAATGTGACACACTCTTCAAAAAGGAGACAACAACAACAAGATTACATTCGTATAACGTTTTTCATATTGGGAGGACGTCCTAAGACGCTGGACAGTGTACAGCATTTCAAACCCGAGCTGGGGTTGGGGGGGGTCAGGGGGAAGGGGATGGCCGATGGTATGGTCAAAGAGGAGAGTTCTTGAGGCAGGACTTGAAGGAGGCTAAGGAGGGGGTGAGGCGGAGTGACTGGGGGATGGAATTCCAGAGGCAGAGTGGCTGAAGACTCTCCCGCCAATGGTGGGGCGGGTGGGTTGGGGACGTGGAGCAGGCCAGAGCCGGCTGAGTGGAGGGAGAGGGCGGATTGGTAGGGTTTAGGGGGTCGCAGAGGTAGGGTGGGGCGAGGCCATGGAGGGCTTTGTATGTGAGGACCAGGATCTTGAACTGGATCCTCTGAAGGATAGGGAGCCAATGGAGTCGGGCGAGAGTGGGGGGAAGATGGGGGTCACGGAGTTTGGTGCGGGAGAGGACACGGGCTGCAGAGTTCCGGATTATCTGCAGCCTGTGGAGGGAAGAGTTGAGAAGGCTGACAAGCAGGGAATTGCATAGTCGAGCCTGGAGGTGATGAAGGCATGAAGATAGGGATTAGCCAGTAAATTATCAGGATCTAAAATATGGGATAAAGTACTAAAGATTTGGAGAGAAACAAGATAACTAGTCAATACAGTTCCCTAAAAATCTTGAATATTACTGCACCCATTATATAATTCAGTCCATCGAGTTTATGATAGTTGTTTGAAAGAGTGATCATTTCAGTTTTACTGTCCTGCCCCTTCACTACACCCTTTCTTATTTTTCTTTTCTAATTCCCTATTAAAAACTGTTGATTGTTAGCTATTTAATTGTGCAGCTTCCTATGTAGTCTCAACACTGCATAACTGACTGCGGTCTTTTGCGACCTAAAATTGCAGAAGACTATAGGAGAATATAGATAGACCAGCATGGTAGGCATATAGATGAAGTTCAAAATAGAGAAACAAAAGTATTCCATTGTGGAAGATTTACTTGTAGATTATTATCATGAGGGGATTCTGATATAAAGAGAGGTATGAGAAGTCTGGGCTGTTTTCATTAGAGCTGAGAAAGAAGAGTCTCTAGGATTACAAAGAGGTTTATGATAGGATAAATCGCAATAGATTATTTCAATTGACTGCAAGTCAGTAACAAAGGACAGAAAATTAAAATGAACATAAAAACCATTAGAGGCTAGACAAGGATTAACACAGTGGATGGTTGGTATATGAAAATCATTGCCACAAAAGATTGTGGAAGCAGATTCGGATAAATTCTTCATGAAAGGAATCAGATGTTTCAAAATCAGGAATATGGAGAATGGGGTCATGGGATTGAACTAGTTGGCTCATGTGGAGAAAATTATCACAGACTTAATGGGCCAAATAATTCATTTCTGTACTATAATTATAACAATTGTTACATTTTATAACAAAGATCTACCATTAGTTTGCTTTAACTGGAAAACTACTTTCATCTACTTAATTAAAGGTATTTTGTTAGGTTATGAAGGTAATTACATTATAAAGGCAAGGAATTACAAAGGAAACATACATATCCTGTAATCCAAATTAAATCAGATTGACTATTACAAGCCATCCATATAACACAGTAACTTTTTCTACAAATTAATATTGATAAAAACATAAAACTGTCACCAAAAAATCATATGGAAGATGCACATTGCAGAACACAAACCTTCTGTAGCAAACATCTCTAAATGATTCAAAGTCATTTCCTTGTATTTTGATTTCTCAGATAGACGTTCATAAATGACATTATCCTGTAAAAAGAAATCAAGATGGAAATTGATACAATGAAATCACACAATATTATTTAATTAAATATTGCATTACTTCGAGCTTCTAGTGGCAGTAAATGGATGTAGGAAAATCTGATACTATATAAAGGCTCAAGATTAAACACACAAACACACACACAACAATGTTCATTTTACCAAGGAACATTTAGATTTGTGAAGATTCAAATGATCAATTTAAATAGAAAGACTCTACAGCAGATTCTCAAAGAATTAGTTCTGGTTGGTAACCTTCTTACATCAATTGGTGTCATAAGAGATCTTCAGGTTCCTTTACATGCAGTTATTAGGTATAAGTGCTGAATTTACTTTGGAAAGTTTTCAAAGCTCTCTAAAAAGATAATTCTAGATTTCAGCAGGAGAAACTAGATTTTACATTTGAAACCTGTGGTTCTGAACATTGAGTTGGCTATAAGCAATTCCAAAATAATAAACAAGGGATTGAAATTAAAAACCGCACTGATATTCCAATAAAACCACTGATAACTTGAGATTTCTGATGCTCACTGCAACACATGATGCAGAGAAGCAGACAGGAAGATTACATTCCTGACCTCAGTGGCCCAATTCTGCGGAGAAGTGCTATACATTAGCTGGGATACAACAGGTAAAAATGAGATTGGGCTTGGTCGCAATGCACCCCCTCAATTACCCATGATAAAATAACTTGTTGACACATATTATCTGGGCTCACAACATCCTAATAGGGAACTGCACATATTACTGTACTGAGTTTATATAACAAGAATAACTCGCACTTTTATAGTGCCTTCCACTCAGGATAGCATCTCAGAGCTCTTGTCAGTGGCAGAGCCTGACTGCAAGCTGGGGGGGAGGTGACCGTAAGCACAGCTGAAAAGGAAGGTTTTCAGCTGGGACTTGGAAAAGGGGAAAGGGGGCAAGGCAGAGGGATTGAGGGAGAGTGTTCCAGAGTTTATAATAGGGGAAATTGTTGCAATGTGGGCAAATGTAGAGTAGGAATGGGAGAGGGAGCCGGGAAAATGGGAGTTCAGACCGCATTAAATGTGCTGGAATCCCACTCCTGAGCTACCTGGAGCAATGTGAGATACAGTTCACACTCACACTGTATAAACAGGGCAGGTGCTAAACGCAATGAACTCACTCTCCCAAGTGAGAGACAAAACATCCAAGCCCTTTTTTGATAATATTGCAGAGTGAACACTGAGATGGTTTGTAACCAATTTTTACTTTTTTTAAATCATTGGCTAACACTGCTAACTGTAGTAAATAGCATGACCACTCCTTCCAAGGCTAGCAGAAAAATGAGATAATGATGGATTATTCTCCACTGTTTTGGAGCAGAAATAGATATTTAAAGACACCCAAATCGTGCCTCATCTCCAAACCTGGATCACACAGAAAATCCACTTCTTCAACTGAAAAACACCCTTCAAATGACCCCACTATTGAGCCACAAACATCTGCAACAGCATTTGTATAACTTTTATTCTAATAAAAGGTTGTGCTGAGCTTCTTGCAGATTCATCACCAATGCAATGTTTGCAGTACCTCAATCCTACATTAATATTTATATGGGAGGCAGGAGAGAACTGACAACATTGTGCACATGACAAAGATTTAAGCATAAACACCCACGGCTTCACTTTCACAAAAGCATTATTTTCTGTGAGCATGACTGGTGATTTTGCTCCCACAGAAATGTCATGTTGCATGTGAAATATTTCAACATGTTTTACTCAACACAGGGAGCCAGAAATCATGTCAAACCAACAGCAACAACCTCCCATTATTCATGCATCCTAATAGGGAGGAGAAATAACCAAATATATATCAATAGTGGTGAGTATAAACTAATAAACTACTAATAATAAATGAACAGGACTGAACCACTTATAATCACAAGAGGGGTTCAGATGAAGAATGGCCCTTGGTCCATCAGAACCCATCCTCACAGAATCCACATCCTGCAGCCTTTCCATTAAAGCATCAAGCTATTTCTTCGATAAATCCAGCATCAAAACCTCTACCAACCTTCTCCTATTTCAGGTGTTAATTTATTTCTGGATAAAGAAATACTTTCCACAACCCTCTGTGAATAAAAGTTTTCTGATCTCATTGCTAACCATCCCAAATCTAATTTTATGATTATTGCATGTTTTTTGGAAGGGCTCCCTCTTTCACAGGGAAGATTTCAACATGTAACTTATCAATTCCCTTCATTATTTTAAACACCTCAATCAGATCACTCCTTCACCTCCTCAATCAAAGGAAAATAACTCAAATCGTCCCAGCCTTTCATTCCAATCCTTGTGCCTGTCCTACAAATACCTTTCACAACTGTGGAAACATACACTCTTGTCCTGATGTCTCAGCACATCTGAAACTATTGTTCCGGGTTTACTTTCTCAGTACCATTTAATATCATATACCTCTATAGAATCGCCTCTGAGTAATTTATTTTCAAGACTGAAGAACCCTCGCCTAACTAGCCATTCCTCACTGCTCACCACTGTACACTTCCTCAAAGACCCTTATGTCGCAGCGACCAGAATTGTATGCACATGTGGATAATATCAGGAATCCGAAGTCAATAGGTTGAGCAATATAGTGCCAGCATCCTGTCTATTGCTACCTCACACTGTTTGGACATGGTGAGGAACTTGTCAATAAACACCTGAAGAACTCTTTCACATTCTCCCTTGGTAAATTCTACACGTGCTTCCCATTTTTCTTCCATTTTTGTAAGTGTAGAACTTTAAAACCAGGGAACTGTCTTTTTTTGCAACCCTGATTTAAAGTTAAACGCAATATAATTTACATTGATAAAGCGCCTTTCACATCGGGAGGCCGTCTCAAAGCGCATGGAGCAGGGAGTACACATTAGTCTCACTTCCATCTGTTGGGAGAAGAGTGGCTTTGATCCCAGCCGTATATATATAGCATGGATCTCACTTATGGCAGGTAAGAGGTGCCTCATTTGGGGGAATATAACCAATATTCCACTCTTCTTATTATGTACTCTCTCCTCTGTACATAATTCTGACCTGCTTGCATTTATGAAACTTGCTGCTTTGAGCCTTATCTTAACTACAAAAAGAATCCTGTAAACTGCAGAGTCCATTCTGTGCAATCTAATCTTTACCACAGATGTTTAGGTTAATTCGTTGACCAGTCAAAAAAATGTTCTTTCCCAATGAAGTAGTACAAAATGGCACATGTTCGGGTTTAGAAGCATTCATTGTCTGGAAATTGAACAAAAGCCATGTATCAGCTTCAGTGAACCAGGAGGCTTTCAGTTAAAACATCCAATACGTTGCTCACTCATGCGCAAGATCTTAAATGCCTCAGATTTAGTAGCTCAAAAAAACAAAATATGAACACATTGAAAAGGAAGTCGAAACAATTATTCACATGAACAAAAAAGGCCAGACGAGCCTTGGTGTCTGCTGAACCCTGACATTTATTTATGTTTTGAAAATTTAAAAGGATCTTCACAGGGGTGGGGGTACGAGATACTGATGAGTATGCTGAGATTATTGCAATTCCCTGTGAACCCTTGGGAGAGTTGAATTTCCACTGCAGCTCATCCGTCTATCATAACAGTTGCAAAATCTATTCCTGCTGATTTTAAATTATTCCACCTTCCTCCGCCTCCTCCTCCTCAACTTCCTCAGGTGCGAGAGTGGGAAGAACAACCTGTTCCGAATCTCTGCAGATTCCATACTGTAAATAGTTACCGCAAGATCTCTCTTCAACTCAGCATCTCATTTGGGCTCAAAACTTCCTCATGAACATTAATCTCCCTACACAGTGTGGCGATACAGAGAAGAATTACCCACCAAAGGATAGAATCAGAGGAGGCAGCTACCATCTTACAAAGTGAGTTCAAGTGAGGATTTGCGCTTGATCACTGTGCAAATGAAATTCAATACAAATTAATCAAGACACTGCATATGGAAGAGCCGTACAAACTCCACAGACAGGACAGAATTTGCCAAGAGGAAAATTCAAAGAGACACAGGAGTGTTATTTGACTCGTTGCTCATTATGTCTAAACAGCACGAGGTAACACAAACAAGGCAAATAAAATGTAAGCTATATTATCACATCAGTTGAGTTCAAGTCCTTCTCAAGCTGTTTAGTCTGCATTTTTTTTTGCTCCTTTCTCTCCACCTGACACACAGGGTCTAATCCTAATTTCCAGTTTATTTCACAGACTGGATTTAATCGATTCTAAAGCTTGTTGTTCACAAAGAAGTATCTCCAAAATTAGAGAGAGTCTTAAAATCAATGGTGTCTTAGATTTGCAGGCTTATCTTTACGTCTCTATTGGAAAGGGGATATAAAGTAAATTCTTGCTGTGATGTATGGGCAAAGTTTGTAAGTGATTTTAGCATAACAGAATTTTCGTCATCACACAAATACAGTGTAGATACAGTGTATCTATTTATGTATCAGTGTATGTATTTAAGTCAGTACTTAAATCTGTATTTTTAAATGATATTCAATGGAGACTGATGGTGTTACTTACTGCAAAAACACTTTCTCTTCACAATTTCACTGTTAAAATTAAAACTCAGTGCATCAACTCAATCAAGCCCTTCATTCCCAGAAACTCAACAACTTTTTACAGGACTTTAAAACCCAGATTTGGTATCAGCAGATCTAAACTCTTCACTGTGACTTATCCAGAGTCTCTCTTACACTTTTCTTTAGTGGTGGCTTAGCACATTGAGTCTTGGTTCTTGGTTTCTCAATAAAAGAAAAATATATATTCAGCCTCATTTTGCCAACCAAAATTCTGAAGCTAATAATTAAAAGCTGCCCCTCGCCCATTGACTTGACTGATGACACTCAGCTGAAAATACTGAAAACAGAAAAGTTAATAACGTCTGCATCAAACACCACACCAATCAATTCAGCTCTTCTTGTTTGGAAACAGCGTTATCTCGATTACTTATTGAAACAAATTGGATAAAGCTTACCGCTCCTTTACAGTAAAGCCGCAGCTGCCCTGTTGGCGTTCTAACGATCACAGACATCCTTTTTCTTTCACTGGGTGAAGAAACAGCAGAAAAACACATTTTTAAAAATTAATCTGACATTTACTTTTCCAACAACATTTTGGATTCATATAAGGCCCTTCAAGCGGGGCAGCGTCTCAGAGTGCGTAATAGTGGAGGAGTGCTTAACAGTGACGGAGAGTTTAACAGTGGAGGAGCGCTTAACAGTGGCGGAGCCCGACACCGAGCCGGCGTCATTGGTTTCAAATGCAATGCAGTGTAACTGCGGTCCACCCGAGCCAGGCAGATACTGACGCCCTCACACACATATAGGTCAAGGAGCACAGGTTTATTAGCCTGGGTGGGGGGGGGTGGTGCGGTTCCAGGTAAATCTCAGCAGCTTCAACAGTGACATACCACATTCCCCATCAATATACAGTCCCAGTGGATGCAGGTATCTGGGTTCGTGACCAGTGTCCTGCAACCTCTCGACATGCACCCGTCCTCACAATCCCCCATCAGGTTGTCTACAATCGCCTGACCAGCCATGTGGCCTAGACTACTTTGTTGCCTGGCCCTCCAGGTTTGGGTTTTCTCTCTTGGCCATGAAGGGATTAAAGATCAGAATGAAGACGATATTAAAGATGAGCCACTGGAAGCCAGTGGAGTCCGGCAAGGGTACAGGGGAAAGAAAGAGGGTAATGGGTGTGTAGTACCTTGAGAGGGAGAGAATATGAGCTGAGAGTTTTGGGACAAGCTAGAGCTTGAAAGTCTGGTGAGGAGAGGATTGGAAAGGTCTAACTTCAAGGTAACAAAAGCACAGACGAGAAGAGAATTTCAGCTGTGGAGGGGTTGAGATGGGGGCACAAGCAGACAATGTTCAGGTGATGGAATAAATGGTTTGGGTGAAGGCCCCGGAAGTAGGTTTCAACTAGAGCTACTGTTCTGAGGGGTTTCAATCAACACATCAAAAAAATTGAGAGTAATTTGACTTCAATGCGAATTTATCTCAAGTGGAATCAAATGCACTAAAGTACCTTTTCTCTGTATAAAATTGCTCAACATATACATCCTCAAAATACCATTTTTGATTGTGCTTTTTTAACAATAGGCTGAAGATTTTTTGGAAAAAAGAAGCTGAATGGCTTTCAGATTTTTGAAAAAAATAGTTTAGTTCAGAATGAGTTAAAGCTGAAGATTGAATTCTCGTCTGAAGCTTCAATAAATTTACTCCCTCCTGCTGACTCACACAAGCCAGGGTCATTTTCTTTTCTTTTCTGATGGGAAGCAAGCGCTGCACTATACCCGTGGGCAGAAATTGGAAGGAATTATCTGCAATGTCTGCCACCCACACAGAGAAGTGATTTACAACCCACTCTGTGTTCCACCAGCCAAAGCCTTACAGCAGGAAAGGGGATGTGTGATTCAAAAAAAAGGATACTTTGGAATATATTTCCAACACTTTTGATGTTCTGTTGTAATCATCACATTTATTTGAGTTCTCAGGCTCCACACATACAGACACATGCACACACACACATACACACACGCACTAACACACACGTGCAAAATTTTTCATTAAAATATTGTTAAGAAATACATTTCCCATCACTGATGGATTAAACAAGGATTCCCACAACTTCGAAAAGTACAGGAAGGCAGAACTTCATGTGAAGCAGATCGTCAGAAAATACATAGAATTATATCTCACTTTCAAACTGTGCTAAATTTGAAAGATACAGAATAAGAGATGCATTAGTCTGCAATAGAAATCCATTAGTCTCTAACTGAAGTAATGACAAAAAGTGAGAAATAGGGAACCGAAAGTATACATGGTCTTGTCAGGAATGTAATTTTCATTACTCTGAGTAGAAGCTAACTCTTGGCCAATAACCCACTAGCCTCTAGCCTTAAATCAATCATAAGCACTCTGATGAGATTTTAGAGTGCTTTCCCAACAATCGTACGGAAAAAAAGGAATGGAGCTATTGTAAATTTATTGATCATAGACTTAGACTACTGCACCCAGCGGGATGACGAATGATTCTTACTTTCCAGACTGGTTGTCCACTTTTAAGGGTCATTAGCTGGTGCTTGTGATTCAAATTCATAACATTATCATTGGAGGGGATTCAACAAAGACTATCATCACTGGAAGGGAATCTACGTCTCAAAACGTACCTGTTTGACTACGCTTGTGGTCAGATTTCTCCTCTCCTCAGCCCCCATTCTCAACGTGGGTGCCTATCAGGCACTGTTAAGCACTTTGAGGCGTTTTCCCCGTTATGAAAAGCGCTATACAAGTGTGAATTGTATTGTAATCACAGAAGAGCAATATCATTGAAGAGGATTCAGTGAAGAATATACAATATAAATTTACTTTTATAATGTGCCTTTCACACCGGGAGGATATGCCAAAATGCTTTGATTCAGAGAAGCACATTATCATTCAAGAGGATTTAGAGAATAATAATAATCATTGCATTTTATATAGCGCCTTATCACGTTGTTAATACGTCTCAAAGCGCTTCACAGAATATACTGTAAAGTGAATGGACTGTATTAAATTAAATTAATTAAAGAAGAGCAATAAGAACAATACTTGGGCTTGTTGGAGCTCCAAGTAATGAGGAGAGGCTCACAGAATAGAACCTAGGAATGAACAGGATTTTTAACTTTAAAATAATAAGGCATAAATAATACAAATGCAAGAAAGCTTTTTGACCCAGGGTTTGAGAGCAGAACTAGAGGGCAATAGTTTTAATGTCAGGAAGCCTTTCACAGAATTGGACATTAAAATATACGCAGTCAATCCACTTTACAATATATTCTGTGAAGTGCTTTGACATGATAAGATGCTACATCGAATTCAAGCATTATTATTTTTATTATTCTCTGAATTCTCTTCAATGATAATGATAACAATGATATTATTAAAATAAATGTAGAAGATAGACTTCATGATTGATTATCATTGGGTTCAGGGATTATTTATAAATTTGCTAAGAAGGTAAAGTGGGTGGGATGAAGCGCAGGTTAGGGGAGGTTTTCTGTAGCAGCAGCAATCGTGATCGACCGAATGGCCTTTTCTCATTCCATGCTCGTATTCAGTTGCTAAATTCAAACACCCACAATATTTTAGAATTGGCAATATTCAGTGACTTGGCTTCTGCCGCATCTGAACATAATCAAATTAAATGTGCAGGAGTAAAGCGAAGAGAGCTGCCTTATTAACTAAAATATCCAGATTAGCTGCTGGAAAAATGTTTTATATAGTGTTTGAAACAACTATGATGTTGATTCAGATGTGGTCCAGTGACACAGACTGCCTCTTAGGGGACCAGCAACATTGTAATATTTAGCAGTATCGTAAGATTTATCATCTGACTTTAGAATCCATGGATTGTTAGCTTCAAGTTTAACTGCAATTTAGAAACTGCAGCACTGTACTTGGTGTCTGCATGCAAAAACAATTAGTCCTTTTACATTTCAATCACCTGTCTTATGGGCAGACAGCATCCTTTATTTTAGCAAGCAAGTAATAATCCTTGCATTTGTTCTAGCGCATTTCACATCGGGAGGACATCTCAAAGGGTTTTACAGGATTTTCTGTAAAGTGTAGACACATGGGAAGCAGTCGGGATATTGACAGCATGGCAACTTAAGCAGTAGTGACTAGTTAAGTCAGGGTCGAATTATCAGCAGTTTACTGTATAACAATTTAATAGGTCCCTATTTATAGGAAATAACTGAACTGAAGCAGAATACAGCGAGGGCAACACAATTCACGAATAAAGTCAAAAGATATAAATGGTTCCATTATCAATACCCTCACCTTTAACTAGAAATTACACTTACAAGCATGAATTAGACATGCTTACTGAATCATCTGAGTTCCCTAGAACCTTCCCTGGATCCCTCAAACCTCAGCCACTGCTGCTCCATTTCTAACCTGCCCTTCCTCGCAAAAGTCCTAGAACACGTTGTTGCCAATCAACTTCGCACACACCTCTCCTCCCATTCCCTTTTCGAACCCCTCCAGTCCGGTTTCCGCACTGCCCACAGTACAGAGACTGCGCTTGTGGAAGTCACAAACGACATCCTCTCTATCTGTGACCAGGGTTCCCTCTGCCTCCTTGTCCTCCTGGACCTCACCACGGCGTTCGACAGTTGATCACGCCATCCTTCACCACCGCCTTTCCTCCGTCATCCACCTCAGTGGGACCGCACTTGCCTGGTTCGAGTCCTACCTCACAAACCACCAGCAGTACATCTGCACAAATGGCTTCTCCTCCTTCTCTCACCTGGTCACCTGCGGGGTACCCCAAGGATCCATCCTTGGCCCCCTCCTCTTTCTGATCTATATGCTCCCTCTTGGGGATGTCATCGCAGATATGGGCTACATTTCCACATGTACACGGATGACACCCAACTCTATTTTTCCACCTCCCTTTGCGACTCCCAGTCCCCTGATGTTCTGTCAACCTGCCTGTCAGATCTCAGGGGCTGGATGAGCGCAAATTTTCTTCAGCTGAATGTTGACAAGACGGAAGCCATACTCTTTGGCTCTCGTCAACATCTAAAATCTCACGGCTCTCACCTACTCCACCCACCCGATCTCCCCCTAAAACTCTCCGAATCCGTATGCAATCTAGGCATCAGGTTTGACCCCCAATTATCCTTCCTCCTCCACATCCGGTCCCTCACTAGCGCCGCTTTCTTCCACCTCCGACGCATCGCCCGTCTCCGCCAATACCTCTCTCCGAAAGCTGCTGAAACCTTGTTCCATGCCTTTGTCACCTCTCGGCTGGACTATTCTAACGCCCTCCTCGCCGGTCTCCCATCCACCACCATCCATAAAATCCAGATCATTCAACACTCTGCTACCCGCATTCTCACCCGCACCAAACTCAGCTCCCCAATCACCCCAGTCCTTGCCAGACTGCACCCGCTGCCTATCCCAGAGAGGATCGACTTCAAGATCCTTACCCTATTCAAATCCCTCCACTCCTCTGCACCCCCCCTACCTCTCTGACCTCCTCTCTCCTCAAAATAGTACCCGTTGCCTTCGTTCCTCTGGGCTGGCCTCCTCCTCGTCCCCCGAGTCCTCCGCTCCACCATCGGCGGCCGTGCCTTCAGCCACTATGCCCCGAGCTATGGAATTCCCTTCCTCACTCCCTTCGCCTCCCCCCCGCTCTTTCTATTTTCAAGTCTCGGCTGAAGATCTTTCTTTTCGACCGCACCTTTGGTCACCTTCCTCCCCCTCCCCCCGGCTCAGCCCTGGGATCCGTTACTGTGAAGTGCTCTGAGACGCTGTCCGGCGTGGAGGGCGCTATATAAATCCAAGTTGTTGTTGTTGCTCTTCGGCTCTGGAATGCATTGCCTGAAAAGGTGGTGGAAGCCAATTCGATAACAACTTTTAAGAGAGAAGTGGATAATTATTTGGGCAGGTCAGGTTTGCAGGGCTATGGGGAGAGAGTGGGGGAAATGGGATTGATTTGGATCAATCATAGATCCGGCACAGACACGATGGACCAAATAGCCTCCTTCTGTGCTGTATAATTCTATGAATCTATGATTTGTGAAAAAAGATTAAATCAACAACAACAACAAGATTCCATTTATAGAGCGCCTTTCACATTGGGAGGACGTCCCAAGGCGCTCTACAGTTGGGTCAGGACCCGAGCAGGGGGGAAATGGTCAGGGTGAGGGGAGGGAAGGGAGGGAGCGAGGAGGGGGTAGAGAATCAAGAGGGGAGCTGGAGGCACGGTCAAACGGCAGCAGAAAACAAATTGCAAACACCAGAGAAACAGTCAGCCTACTGTAACATGGAAGGAAACTAGGAGAAACGAACTGGTGGCTAAAGCTGGAATGGAATGCAGACAGTCATAGGTAGTCCACAACAGTACTTACATAAATCTTTTTTATAAACGACAGCAGATGCAAGTGTGCATATACATGTGCTACAAATTGGTTGAACACATCTGTGGCATGAATCAATTTTTCTTTTCAAAGCTGAAATTCAGGCAAACAAACCAAATGTGTGAAATGGTATCTGCTCGTCTCAGTGAAACATGTACCGACAACTAAGAAGAACAGCTCAAGCTTTTTTTGTGGGAGGGAATGGGACTGTCCAGTCAGAAGAGATGACATCATTTTCATCAAAGACTAAAAGAAAACTAAAAAAATGTCATTTTGCTTCTTCATCATTCGCTGGACTAATAAGGGAGAAAGATCAAATCACCAAAGGTATCCTCATTTTTAGAATTAAGATTCCCTTCACACATCACAAGTATTGATCCAGACCTGCAAATCCCACAGAAGGAAGTTGTCACTGCATGAGGGGCAGATGTGAAACTATAGCATGCTGGCTCTATTAAATAGAAACAAAAGAATATTTTCCTTTCTTCTTTCACACTGCTTTGTCTCAAAATATTTAACCAGCTGTTCTTAACCACTTTTTTTTTTACATTTGTACACTTTTTGAGACAAAGACTAGTTCAGCAAATGCCTTTCCAGGGCAAGTTATCTCCAGTCACTTATCCTGAATTACTTTCAACAGAGCAGAAATAAAATTTCATCCAAAATTCCTTTCTCAACCCAGATTAAAATCCAGAATGAAAGATTATTTGAAGGAAAGGGATAAGATCGACCTTAATTTAAAGAAAAAGAATTAATATTTCTTCTTTTTCCATTTGTTAACATTTGAGAGATAACAAGAAACATAGAAATCTATAGCGTAGAATGAGATCATTCAGTCAATCCAGTCTGTACCAACTCAGGATCGTAATAATTATATTATGGATTTGAAAGATTAATGAAAGGAATTTAGGAAGCAGATACTGTTTTTGAGTTCAACACTACCATATAATATAAATATAAAAAAGGAGGGGATTACAATCGGTTCTGTAGAAACTCATTTTTTCACCATGGTCTCTTTTGATCGGTTCCTAACCTGAAAGTCATCCATCCCTCATTCTGTGGTTATAACCCAGAGGGTCATTGATCTCTGTCACATCAGCCCACAAAATATACAGTCAATTCACGTCACAGTATATTTGAGACATTGCGAAGACATGATTAGGTTTTATATCAAATGCAAGGATTATTATTATTAAAAAACTCATCAGCTGGCACGAGCAAGTCATTGCTCAGAGGATACTGGGTGTCCTACCACGTCACAGTACCACAAGTTAGCATTCCACATCGGTTAGATCTTTTTATACGATTGCTTAAAGCAAATTTAACCATCAGTGCAGCCCTTGTAAGTATGTTTTAATCTTTTTGAATAATGCCATTGGATTTATAATGTTAACGTTCACTTGAAATGGCAGATAGTAATAATACTAATCCTTGCATTTGATGCAGCATCTTATCTCGTCTTCGAGTCGTCTCAAGGCGCTTCACAGAATATACTGTAAAGTGAATTCACTGTATATTTGTGGGCGAAACTCAGCAGCCAATTGCGCACAGCAGTGTTCCACAAGCAGTCATGGATGGAGTGACCAATTTTTTTGAAGGAATTATTACCCCCAGAAAAGTGATCCGCCAATTGACTAACAACCGGGTTCCTACTTACTGCTAGGTAAACAGAGGCATGTGGAGTAAGGAAACTTGCCCAACGTTTCTCCCTGCTGGGAATTGAACCCAGGTCTCTCGCTTATGAGGTGAGTGCTCTAACCACTGAGTTACAGGATGAGCTACAGCTGCAAGATGTTTTAATTTCTCATCCAAAGGACATCACTTCTGGCAATACAGGACACCCTAGCACCTCACCTAAAGTATGACCTTAAATTCCCGAGATTGAGCTTGAACCCACAATGTTCTGACTCAGGGGGTATCAGGCTACCAGCTAGGCTTGGTTGAGATCTATCAACTAAATACTTATTTTGAGTTACCCAAGGCTTCCTGTGTGAAATTGATGAACTTGTACTTTTGAAACTCATACCACTTTCAGATAACATTCCAAAAACGTGAATAGCCTGACCCGCTGTTTTCCTCACTGTGCCAGGGCTTGAAGGGAATCATCTCTGGAGACCATTCAAGGTTAGGCATCTCGAGCTCTGCAGCAAGCAGTTTCAGCATGTTCTTGGAATACCATTCTAATAGGGCCACAGAATGCTCATCTTTAAGCAATGAAATGCATCATAAACAGCATTTACGGTCCGTAGTTCAGCAGCAACAGCACTTTGTTCCCATTCCCCCAAAGTTCACAACTTAAACATCTCTGTCATGCTGCAGAAGTTTTTTTTTAAAAAAGAAAATTGCACAATGAAGGATATTGATTCTCTCTCGCTAATGCTTAATCTTCAATTCCTTTGTAAGAAAAACTTAATCTGACTTTCCTTCATCCCTCACCTAACTGGTTGATTACATTTTATAGCCTTGGCCTCGTCTATCCAGAGCAGAGCTATTTTGAACAATACCAGAAAGTTAAATAAATTGTTCATCTTCAGTTTGTTATACGCCACTGGGTTTCCTACACAGATTAAACCTCCTGCACCCATTTGTTTCTCAGATCCCCACAGTGTCAATGGAGCGTCCATTCATCAATGACAAAGTAATGGTTGCTGCAAATCAATACCCATTGCAATACTATTACTGTAAATCCACTAGCGATTTTTTAAAATCTAAGGCAACTTTGGAGGTTATTGCTTAGCTACCTAACAAAATGATTTCCTTGAGCCTTTTGAAACAATGGAATCTAATATATGACAATTTACAAAAGGATTTATAAGTACACATTCCTGTAGCTACCAATCCGAATACTCCCAACCCCAATTTGTTGGAATTCTGTTCAGACATCATTTTATTTCTGACTCCGTGAAGTTGGATTGCAGTGACTAGGCTTTCAAACAGGTGACCAGCGTTTATCCAAGTGGGTTGTCATGAGAGAGATTGGGTTTGTGCAGGATTTTATATTGATGAATTGTGACGTATTAGACCCCATTATTTGTAAAATAAAATGCAGACGTCCGCCGTACAGCTTGGACATATAGTGTGGCAAAATAATCGCTAAATATACTTATGTTGCTTTTCCATTTCACTTCAGATTGGCAAAGGATCTTGCTAACCAGACCAAATCACAGATTTGTCAGGTAATTAATAACCCTTGCATGTGATACTCTTAAATTACTTCACAGGATTTACTGCAAAGTTTACTGCAATGGTATTTGTAGACAAATGTGGCAGCCAATTTGCACACAGCATTGCAAATGATAAAGAGTAAAAAACAATAGCATGTTCCACTGCACAGTACACAGGAAGAAGTCAAATATGGTCAAGTCAACGTGATCTTACAGACGCAATGTGATGTTAACCTACAAACATCCATGAAATGAACAAATGACTGGAATAATTTAAAATCAAGCATCACCCACAAAATATACAGTCAATTCACTTTACAGTATATTCTGCAAAGCACTTTGAGATGTCTTGAAGACATCATAAGGTGCTATATCAAATGCAAGGATTATTATTATTATCTATGTCTGAATTTTTCACAATGCAACCAGATCAAACTACCCTCAAGTGTGAATGTTTCATGCTCCATCATAGCAATATTCAAGAAGAGCTCAGCATACTTGAGCTCAGAAAAGGTATTTTTCCAACTTTCCAATGTATAAGCATTTTAAATTAAAAATTTCTGCTCCTACTACAGATTTCATACAGGACACAGTAAATTAATTCTTGAGATTTTTAACCTATAGAAATCTTAATATGCTATAGATAATGAGAATTATTGGAAAACTGCATTTGTGCCACTGTGATCATTTCCCTAAACACGTGTTTAAGGCAACGAGAAAAATGCGCAATTTTCTTTTCACAATCAGACCTTAGCAGATACAGCCTTGGAATGTGCAGAAGAAGTGACCTCCTGAAACATAGCTCGAGGAGGAAAGGTTGCTAACGGGGAATGCAGTACCATCAGCGCAAATCATCATCTTGAGGCAATTCTAATGGAAAAGTAAGATTACCTTGTTGAGTGTTCTTGCTACAAATTCATTTACCAGCAGATCGAGACACATAATAGTACAAAAGCATTGAGTAAACAATGAAATGAGACAACCTGCCTGAACAAATTATTAATGCTATGACATTAGGAGACATCCCCCAAATAGCTCCCGCACTGCGTAAAGGCAGGTCACGCATGGCTCCCTGTTCCCTGTGCTGTGTACAAGCAGAACTCACTTATAGCTCTTCAGTTTTGTTTTTTTATCATTACTGATTTCACAGCTTATTCCACCAGCTCTCTGGGGAGGCTTTTGGAGATGTATAGGGGGAACCTAATGCTTAGAGGATGCTTCAAGTCAAAGTAGTAGATAATCTTTCTTCATTCTCAGCATAGCCTACACACCATTAGAGACTGACTAATTGGGACTAGGAAGAGGAGAAAGGCCTGTGTAGTGCACTCCAGCCATTGTGGAGTCACCAACCAAACTACCCCGATTTATAACAACTTTTCTTATATATAGCACACTTTATACAGGGTAGTGCACTGTAACATTGATTCTGTGACTGTGGATGACCACACTGATTTACATCAGCATGTAAATAAAGAAAAGAAGGGGACCAAGGATGGAGTACGTTGCAGATGGCAAGGGCGGGAGGAAAAGCTGTTTGCAGAGAGATTTACAGTTGCCAAGTCCAGTCTTTTGTAATGTATGAGGATTGCTGCAAACAGAAGCCCAGGGTATTTTATCAATACTTGATTTAATGCTGCGCAGTAAGTAGCACTCAAACAGTCTACCGCCTGCCAAATGGGAATCCTGAAATAAATATTCTACAAGCCATTTCCAAACATCAATTAAAATCAGTCTAATCCATATATTTAAGGCAAACAAACAATTATACACACACACACAACGCAAAGCAATGTTCAAAATTCACAGATGAACTTGGTACTAATCACATAGAAAGCCCCAAATTATTTTACACAAGAATATTGGGACCTAAAAAAGTACCTGAAGCAGAATTTTTTTTAAAAAAATGGGAATTGAACAAATATTTGAAAAATCGAAATATTAAGGGGTATAAGAAAAGTGTAGCTCTTTTGGAAAACTGTAAATTCTATGATTTGACAATAAAAACACCTCCTCTCTAACTTAGACGTATGCAAAGGAAGATAAATAAAGGAATGATGGTTTCATGGTACATGGAAATATGAAAATGGTTTATTATAATATATAATAATAATCCTTGCATTTGATATAGCGCTTTCGTCTTCTAGACATCTCAAAGCGCTTCACAGAATATGCTGTAAAGTGAATTGACTGTATATTTTGTGGGCGAAACAGGGCAGCCAATTGTGCACAGCATTTTCCCACAAACAGTCGTGGATTGAAAATGACCAATTTATTATTGTTTTTGTTTTTATTATTATTAGTGTGTGGAGTAAGGAAACTTGCCCAAGGTTTCGCCCTGCCTGGAATTGAACCCAGGTGTCTCGCTTGCAAAGCGAGTGCTCTAACCACTGCGCTACAGGACTCCACAGGACTTAGGTAACTGCGTGATGATCGCTCAAGTCCTGTGCTAGTTCAAGTAAAGAAAATGCAGGACCAGTCAGTGCTGGTGATGTTGATTTCTTAACCGTTCTTCCTCCAGTATTTTTTGTGATGTGCTCTGTCTGTTCACTGGACAATGGGTAGAAAACCCTAAATATATTGGGCAAGTTGTTAGATTGTGCCTCCAAACACACCAGCCCCCACGTCCACACACAAAAATGGGGGAATATTTGACAATGTTTTAGGATGGTTTTCTGCAACATTTCAGTACCTCTCATTTCTGGCTGAGGGCTCTCCCGCCAATGGTGGGGCGGGTGGGTCGGGGAACGTGGAGCAGGCCAGAGCCGGCTGAGCGGAGGGAACGGACGGGTTGGTAGAGGGTTAGGAGTTTGCAGAGGTAGGGTGGGGCGAGGCCATGGAGGGCTTTGCATGTGAGGACCAGGATCTTGAACTGGATTCTCTAAAGGATAGGGAGCCAATGGAGTCGGGTGAGAGTGGTGGTCATGGGGTCATGGAGTTTGGTGCGGGAGGAGACACGGGCTGCAGAGTTCTGGATTATCTGCAGCCTGTGGAGGAGTTCGTAAGGCCGACAAGCAGGGCGTTTGCATAGTCGAGCCTGGAGGTGATGAAGGCATGAACAAGAGTTTCAGTGGCCTGAGGGGTGAGGTAGTGGCAGAGTCGGGCGATGTTACGGAGGTGAGGGAAGGCAGAGCAGGTCATGGCTTGGATGTGGGGGAGAAAAGACAGTTGAGGGTCAAACAATCAGGAGGGCCTCAGTCTTGTTCACATTCAACTGTAGGAAATTTGCCCTCATCCAGGACTTGATGTCCGACAGAGTCTGTCAGGGCAGCAGTGGTCCTGGAGTTGAGGGTGGAGGCAGAAAGATAGAGTTGGGTGTCATCCGCATACATGTGGAAGGTGACCCCATGTCTGCGGATGATGTCACCAAGGGGAGCATATAGATATTAAAGAGGAGAGGGCCAAGGACAGAGCCCTGGGGGATGCCAGATGTCACAGTGCGGGGGCTGGAGGAGAAACCGTTAGGGGCAACAAAGTGGAGACGTTTCAAAGACGTGATAAGGTGCTATATCAAATGCAAGGATTATTATTTTTACCTCATTTGGATATTGTTAAATGAAGTTAGTGAAGAATGCTTTATCTTTATTATGTTTAACCCGGTTCCAGAAACGCACTGAAGAGTAATGATTGAGTTTTATGTACCACAAAGCTATCAAGGCTGGTTTCCCAGGTGCCTCACAACACCCACAACTTCATGGTGTTAAAAAAGCTCATCTTAAAATTTGTGATAATTCGTAAAAAGGATCAATTGTAAACAAGACAGGAAAAGTCTTCCTGCAACTTATTTTAAAAACTAGGATTTGATAATAACTTTACACTTTCTGAAAATAACATCACACATCCTAGCAGACGGATCTTAGTAAAACTCATCCATCTCAACAGAAAATATTTTATTTCCAATGCTGCCATTCCACATGAGTGTTACAACTTTTAAATACAGTAATTCAAGAATATTGGTAAATGTTACCTTGTAAATTCCAGGACGTTGAGCAGTTCATATTTTTCTTCATGCTGAAGCTGTATGGAGGAAAAGACCTCATTAAAATCACCAAACAGAACCCATTCATCTGTGCTTTGTAGTTACTTTCCCCTTGATAAATCTCATGACCTTTAAAGAGAAGTTGTACAGATATTGACCTAGCCACTCAAAACAAATTATGCCAATTTAAATCTTATAAATCTCGACTCTGCAATCTGAAAAAGTGTCAGAAGTTTTGGTTCAGAATTCGATGCATTTCACTGGATGTGGCAGGGATCAAATCTGATTTCTTTTTTAGAAGTAGATCCAATTGCATTCAAACTGCTTCATTATTAGTAACATTTTCAATGTGGATGGTGCTGGGTCAATTTACTTTCAAAGAAGCATCTGTTTGAAAAGTCTATTGGAGGATATAGAGATGGTCAGAAATGTGCACACATCAGGGAAAAGGGAATATGAGAGAGGTACATGAGGGGATTGGAAAGTGGTACTAGAGGGAGCAGGAAAGTAGTGAATGAGAGGCGCATCGGAGGTGTATAAGGGAGGTGGCGGTTCATGTGGAGTTTCAACACCACTGCAACTAGTTGGGCTGAATAACCTGCTACCATTCTTGTCATGTTGTATGTAATTCTATGTAATATTGCATAGGACACAGTGATTTCTGTGTTGCTGGGCTCAAGGTCAGGAGAATGTTGACTAAGAAGGGAGAGAGGCCAGGTTTGATTATTTGGAAATGGGGATAAACCGATGAATATTTGGGGAAGGGGTGGGGTTGAAGAGATTTTGATTACCTTTGGGAATCGGGAATATCAGCATTTCCCTTGAGATAGACAGGTTGGTAAACTGAAGTTTATCTAATTGTGGAGGACCAGGCTTGATGGGCCTAAGGTCTTTCTTAATGTTTTAGTGACTCACGTAAGCAAAGAAGAGGTGGGAGGTCATGATTTAAGTCTATAAAATAATGAGGGATAGAAAGCGAGATAGACTATTTAGACAATCCAAGAACCAATGAAGCCGTAGGCTTAAATCAAAAGAAAATACATCAGCTTCAAGGGAAGATTTGGATTCTAAACTCTTAAGTTAGAAAGGTACTTACACATTCTATAAAGACTGAATCTGGTGTTCGGCCACTGAAGACAAAGCCCAATTCCTTTGCTGCATTTACCAATGCTCCTTCATCTGTAAGGTAACATTCCCATTAAGTATCAGGATTTCTTCAATTGATAAAACATAAAATCTTACAGAAACTATTATAATAGTGCAAATCAACAGTTTCAGTGCACTGCAAATCTGTCAAATTATGACTTGGTATTCGCTTACAAGATACAGTCAGTGCATTTTACGGTAAATCCTGTGAAGAACTTTGAGACTTCCTCCCGGCATGAGACACACTATCAATTGCAAGGATTATTATAATAATTATTATAATTGTCAGTGTTTCAAATTGTGTAAGTGCCAAATATAAGTTACAAATATTGGATTACAAAATATAGTAAGATGTTACAGAAATAAACCAAATCTGCCCATTATACTGTCAAATATCCAGATTTTAATATTAAAGAAATGATAGGTAAGAGTCTTAATTTGCAAGTGTCGTGGTGTTGCTTTGGTAGTAGAAAGGTTGCAACCCAAATAAGTAAAGTTTACTATAAGTAGTAAAAGTAGTTTTGACTATAAGTAGTAAAGTCCAGGAGGAAGTTCTAAAGTGGATAACAAATTGGGTAAACAATGAAGAACAAAGGGTGGTGATCAACAAATAGG
The DNA here is from genome assembly GCF_018977255.1 of Callorhinchus milii. NCBI lineage: Eukaryota > Metazoa > Chordata > Chondrichthyes > Chimaeriformes > Callorhinchidae > Callorhinchus > Callorhinchus milii. The sequence continues at coordinate 49,254,012 of NW_024704742.1, forward strand.
CAATCCAAATGGCAGGTGTGATCAGACCAGTGGCCCTATGTAACTGTTTACATGATTAACAAAATGATCTCAAAGGTATTGAAAGCAGCAACTAACTACTTTTCCAGATAATGCGCACTGCCGAAAGCAGGACATTAAAAAAAGGGATAAAAGTCTTGTTGAGTTCTCTTGACTTTATCTCACAAATGGCAATTAACATTACAATTCTTAAGGTAATGGATGTTAATATTAAAAGTAGGAAACAAACAAAGAAATAAATAAAAGGAAGAGACACTTTTAAGTAGGAGAACAGATGAATGGTTGACAGGATTTGAACAACAACAAGATTACATTTGTATAGTGTCTTTCACGTCAGGAGGACGTCCCAAGGCGCTGGACAGAGTACAGCATTTCAGACCCGAGTTGGGTTTGGGGAGGTAAGGGGGGTGGCCGATGCCATGGTCGAAGAGGAGGGTCTTGAGGCGAGACTTGAAGGAGGGGACGAGGCGGAGTGACTGGGGAATGGAATAACAGAGGTTGGGGGCAGAGTGGCTGAAGGCTCTCCCGCCAATGGTGGGGCGGGTGGGTCGGACGTGGAGCAGGACAGAGCCGGCTGAGTGGAGGGAACTGGTGGGTTGGTAGGGGGTTAGGAGTTCGCAGAGGTAGGGTGGGGAAAGGCCATGGAGGACATTGTATGTGAGGACCAGGATCTTGAACTGGATCCTCTGAAGGATAGGGAGCCAATGGAGTCGGGAGAGAATGGGGGAGATGGGGTCACGGAATTTGGTGCGGGAGAGGACACGGGCTGCAGAGTTCTGGATTATCTGCAGCCTGTGGAGGGAGGAGTTGGGAAGGACGACAAGCAGGGGGTTTGCAGAGTGGAGCCTGGAGGTGATGAAGGCATGGACAAGTTTCAGTGACCTGAGGGGTGAGGTAGTGGCAGAGTCGGGTGATGTTATGGAGGTGAGGGAAGGCAGAGCGGGTCATGGCTTGAATGTGGGGGAGAAAAGACAGTTGAGGGTCGAACAAGACACCCAGGTTCCTGACTGGCTTGGTGAGTACTGTACTTCATTACCACACAATAGAGCAGAGCAGTAAAGGAAATAAAACACTGAGTTGTGTAAAGCATGTCAAAGAAAACAAATACAAGGAATGGACACTGGAAGGTACAACAGCAAAGTGCTGTCAACTATATGCTTTTCAATTAAAGACTTTTTTTTAACATACATCCTTGCACAGCAAATATTCAGAACATCAAGGGCAGAAGAATTGCAAGAAGTGTCACTACAGCAAGCGGATCACGGAACTCAACATTACTGGAGAATCATCATCAGTTACATGTTGAATCCCTTTGAGATGTTCATAATTTATGAAATGTGCTATTTAAGTGCAAGTTGTTGGATTTTGTTTTGCATGATTTGTGGATCTAATATTCTTTCCTATGACAACAAAATAATAATCGTCCAAAAATACAGTCATTACATTGCACAGTAAATCCTGTGAAGCGCTTTGAGACTTCTCAACGACAGGATAATGCACTGTATCAAAATGCAAGATTGATATAGTGCTTTTCCACTGGAAATTACCATCAATAAATTTTCCTGTGAAGCACTTTGTCTTCCCAATGTAAAAGGCTCTGCTCTCTTTTGTGGTAATATGGTCTTCCCAATGTGAAACACTGATTGTCCAGCGCCTTGGGACGTCCTCCCGCTAAACAAATGTAATTTTGTTGTTGTAGTATATCAGATGCAGGAATTATTTTTTTCATATTGGGTGGACATTTCAAAGTGCTTCATAGGATTTAAACTGCAAAGTGTAATGACTGTATTTTGTAGGGAAACAAAATAGCATATTTTCCAAATCCCAAGTCCTTTTGGGGGGAATTTTACAGAAAATGTAAATAGCTGAGTTTAAGAATTCCAAAACAAATTTTTATTGTGAAATTCAACATGGCATAAACTTGTCTTAATTTATTACTTTAATTTGGAGAAAATTTGTGTTAAATGTATGAACACTGAAAAACTAGCCGTCCAGTAGAGGGAACTCTTCGAGGGACAGAATCGTACATCTCGAGGTAGGGAATGAAAGAGCAGAAAGACTGCTCAGGGAAATGTTTAGCACAAGTAACCCAAACGTCCCTTCCACCACGCTCTCCCCAAAAACACAGATGTAATTTGAAACCATCCAAGCAGAGTTTAAGAAATTTACCAGTGACAAATGGGAATACATTAATCTCATCAAAATGACCAGGCTGGGAGCAGGTAAGAAAATAACGCATCATACAAATAAAATCACAAACCAGCAAATCAACTGAAAAATGGAAATCTGAAAGATGAAGGACTTTGTTCAAATTGGAAAACAATGTGATCCTGTTTTATACAAGACATGCCATCAAGAGAGCTTGCAAGCATTGTTAATAAAGCAATGTTGGTCAGATAAACAAGGCCACAATACTGGCTAACCCAAAAGGTTATGAACTGTGTGGGACAATTCGATCAGTCTCCACAAAAACACTGCAGAGCTGAAAATGGAGTTGAAATTTCATATTCCAAGCTAAAATGTGCACATGTTCCTTATTATACAACATGAGCAACACTGCATGAAGGTAGTCATTTCTCTCCCAATCCTCGTTTACTATGGAAGCTATTCAAACAGTATGTCACTTGATAAAATTAATCTACCATATGTAAGGTTCTACCACTTAATCTCTTTCCTTATGTAAAACAAACTACCCAGATGTAGCTTTCTTTGTGGTCCCTCATTTATATTTACCGGTTCTGATTTTGGTTGCTAAAGTGTTTTAGTTGAGGTGATTTTTGAAACAAAGCCAAAACATCTGGCAATTTGGCAACTTAATTTATAAAAATATACAATCGCAAGCACATTTGTACACAATAAAACCTAACTCACAGGACCAGGATCTAGGCTCATTGTGTGTTAGCCTAGTTTAGTTGATAGCACTCTTGTTCTGAGTCAGAAGATTATGGGTTTCAAGCCCACGTTGGGACTCTGAATTCATAGTCTAGGCGTATTACTGGGGGATCATTGCATTGTTTCAGTTGCTAATATTTTGGTGAGACGTTAAACTGAAGTTTTGTCAGGTGGACGTTAAAGATCCCACATGGCAGTATTCAAAAAGTGTCCTGACCAAAAATTCCTCAGATAAAACTGATCATTCACTTCATGGCTGCTTGTGAGGCACTGCTATGTGCAAATTAGCTTTCATAGTCATCTACAAACACACAGTCACTACAATTTACAGTAAATCCTGTGAAGTGGTTTGAGATGTTTTGATAATGTGATAAAGCACAATATCAAATGCAAGGATTATCATCATCAATGACTGACCGGAGAAACCATCTTTTCTTTGTTGTCCTCTGCAGAGATTATTGGGCTTTATTACTGAAACTCTCTTCCAGATTTTAAATCACCTATCTGAGCATCAGAATTTAAATTGATGTATTACATCTGAAACGTTTCAGTTTTACTAAAAAAGAAAAAGAAAACAAATGCTAACCTACAACATAGTGGAGCGATAATTATATTTGCATTTGATATAGCACCTTATCACTTTGTACGTACAATGAAGTTGGTCACACTCATAGCTGCTCACCGTCTAGTTTGCAAACTCAGCCAAATTGCAGTAAGGTATTGCTAATGGAGACCAAAAACAACAACTTGCTTTTGTTGAGCGCCCTTCAGGCTGGGTAGTGTCCCGGATTGCTTGACAGTGGTGGAGTCTGACAGAGAGCCAAGGGGAGAAGTGGGGAGGTGATCGTAAGCACCATCAAAAAGGATGGTCTTTAGACAGGATTTGAAGTGGGGAGGGAGGGGGCAAGGCAGAGGGATTGAGAGAGAGAGTTCCAGAGTTTTGAGGTGTCGTGGCGGAAGGCACGGCCACGGTGGAACGGAGGGGACGAGGAGACCAGGCAAAGGGAGGGAAAGCCCCAAATGATATCCAGGCACCAGTATGTACATTCATTGTCCAGAGGAGCCGAGGCAAAGCCCTTTCGTTAGGTCTCCCACCCATGCCAACCATCCACTGCTCCCGGGCAAGAAAGGTCACAGGGGTTATCCTGCTCCCTTTGCTAAATAAAACAAAACCATTGAGATGTGGTGGCTATCGTTTGCTAAATTTAGCAGATTATTCACTCTGGACTTATAAATAACTCTACACATTTTAAATTCTGAATACATTTAAATTATAAATGCATCATGACTTATTTATACGTGTGAGGAAAATACCATGTTACGTCAAGGAATTTGTAATGCTTGTCAAGTGGCTCGGAGCAACCCCACTCCTACACCTTATAAATGGTAGATGGCAAACAGAGGAGTGGAGAAAATAATTTTGCACCAAATCTTGTATTATGTTCTCATTCCTGTAACAATGATATATATTATTGAAAGAAAAAAAATAACAATATTTGGTAAATATTACATGGATTGAAGGTTATGTTTCAATAATTGATAGGAGGTACTTTGAGCCAGTAACTGTTTCGGCAACTTAAAATGTTTATATCATACTGGGTTATAATAGAAAGGGGAATTCTCTCTTAGATGTGAGTATTTGTGTGGAATTTGGAAATAATAAGCAAAAAGTAATTTAATACCAATTGCTATTCCATATGGTCAATCAGCTGCACTGACAGGTCCTATTTAAAACTGACGGCCTGAAATCTGTCCCCAAAGGTTTCTTGCACTTCCTCTGGGGCCAAAAATAGTTTGTAACTCGGCTAGGAGTAGGTCAGCACTTCCTGTTTTCAACCTTTACACTCTTTTCACTGTCTTTCCATTTCTATTCCTATACCATAGTTCAAATCCTTCTTCCTATCATTAACACACATCTACAGTGGAATGTAGCCTGACTGGAGGCATCAGGTTCCAATGTAGAGGTGTGAGTTGCGTGCATGCAATCACACGATGTTCCCAGGATATGATTTAGCCAGCGACCTTCAACTGCCAAAGCAAAGGTTATTTATGAAACAATTTTTTTGATAGGTACAGTTCACGATTATAGACACAGAGGATCAGAGAAAACGTGTCAGACAGAAAATGATTCAAAAAGATAAATTTAGAGAGAGAAATTAACTCAAGAAAGAGTCAAACTTAGACTGCTTCCTATACATATTATTGATCTGGATTTGCAGACAACAACAAATTATATTTGTACAGTGCCTTTCCCGTCGGGAGAACGTCCCAATGCGCTGGACAGTCAGGGATTTGGACCCGAGCTGGGGGTCGACACTGGGGAGGATGGAGCGCAAGAAAGGTAGGTGGGTGACTGAAGGCGCGGTCGAAAGGAGGGTCTTGAGACATGCCTTGAAGGGGGTAAGGTAGGGTGCGAGGCGAAGGGACTATGGGATGGAATTCCAAAGCGAGGCGGGGGACATAAAGCAGGCCGGAACCTGCTGAGCCGAGGGAGTGGGCAGGATGATAGGGGGTTAGGAGGTCGCAGAGGTAGGGGTGAGCAAGGACATGGAGGGCTTTGGAGTTTGAAGGTGAGGACCAGGATCTTGAACTGTATCCTCTGTGTGATGGGAAGCCAGTGGAGTCGGGCGAGGGTGAGGGGTGATAGGGTCACGGAGTCTGGTGTGGGAGAGGACACGCATGGGCTGCAGAGTTCTGGATAATCTACAGCCTGTGGAGGGAAGCGTTGGGGAGGCCGACAAGCAATGAGTTTGCATAGTCGAGCCTCGATGTAATGAATACATACACGGGGTTCGGCGGTCTGTGGTGTGAGACAGTGCTGGAACCGGGTGATGTTGTGGAGGTGGGGGAAGACAGAGCTGATAATGGCACAGAAGTGTGGTAGAAAGAATAGTTGAGGGTCAAACAAGACGCCAAGGTTCTGGACTGGCTCAGTGAGGTGGAGTGTGCAACCATGGATGGTGATGCTGTCAGTGTCTGAGGTGTGGAGGTGCTGACAAGTGACAATCAGGAGAGCCTCGGTCTTGTTGACGTTCAACTGAAGCAAGTTAGCTCTCATCCAGGACTAGAAAAGATTGGCAAGGAGGTGGAGCTGGGAGGTGAAGAGAGGGGTACGGATGGGGTCGAGGGTGCAGGTGGTGGGCTACATTTTTGAGATGACAGAGGTGAGGGAAGAGAGGGAGACAGGGTTGAAGGCGTATAGGGAGGGATGGGTGGGGGCCGGGGCGTGTGGGAGAGGTGACAAGGGGGAAGCAGTAGACAGGGCAGAGGTACCCGAACAAATTCCCTCGATTTTCGATTCAAGGAAGTCCAACATCTCCTTGCAGTTGAAATTGGAGGAGAGGATGGGCGAGGCATGGAAAGGTGGGTGGAGGAGGCGGTTAGTGGCGGAGAAGAGGAGCCTGGGATTGTCCTTGGTCTCTGAGATTATCTTGGAATTTGGTGGATGATTTGGTGGAGGCGTAAGTCTTGGTGTGGTCAAGCCAGATCAAAGTAAAAATTTGAGTTTATTACAATCTAAGCACTCTGCTACAGAACAAATTGTTGGGCAAAATACCATTTATTGCTGTGTTTTTTACGTAAAGTTTTCAGCAAGGTATTTGAGGCCACCCTATTATTCTGTTAAAACAGGAGATGGAATTTTGCCAGCTGTTATTTTAGGTTTGATTTGGTCCAGGTGTGTTTGGTAGCATGCACTTGTGCCTTGAGGAATTGGAGATGACTGGTATACCAGGGGATTTATGGGAATATGAAGTGGTTCAGGAGGTGAGGGGGGCAAGGGAGTCAAGGATGGAGGAGAGGGAGTAGTGGAGAATAGAGACCAAAGAGGGTAGGTCATTGTGAGAGGAGGGCCAGGAGTTTGGAAGACTCTAGGGCAGCCGAGAGGGAGTGGGGGGAGTTTTTAAACTTTTTTTTAGATGATTAATGCACAATAATCTTTGCATTTAATATAGTGTCTTATTATTTGTCAATACATCTCAAAGTGCTTCACAAGGTTTTTACTGTAAAGTGTAGTGACTATTTGTGAGCAGAAGGTAATGAATCTACAACATAAGCATTCTCATGATAAGCAGTTCCAGTCCTCAGAATGGCCTAAGGTAGTTAGATTAATTAAAGAGGTCAGATCATTGTAAAATAACAGCTGGCACAATTCCATCTCCTGTTTTAACAGAGTAATAGTGGAATCATATACCTTGCTGAACACTTTACATAAAAAGCACGGCAATAAATGGTATTTTGTCCAACAATTTTCTCTGTAGCAGAGTGACTAGATTGCAAAAAACTCAAATATTTACTTTCAAATTCACACAGTGAAACACTCCTATTATTTCATCGTGATATGCATGTAGATAGCTCCATCAAGTCATCTATGTACACATCAAGGCATCCAAATACACATTATGGCAGCAACAATGGAAATTTACCATCTGTATAGTGCAACGAACATTATTATGCCTTTCATGTCAGGAAGACATCACAAGCACTTTGCATAGATAACTGGACTGGGCTGGAGGTGGGGGAGGGGAGAAAAAAGGATAAGACAGCCAAAAGCACAATAGTACAGATATTTATCAGTTGTTTCATTGCCCTACTTCCCACCCTCAGCTCGGGTGCAAACCTTAGACTGTTCAGGGCCTTGGGACATCCTCCTGACATGAAAGGCATGTTATAAATGTAAATGTGTATTATGCTGTACTGCAGCAAGTTACAACAACAACAACAACAAGATTCCATTTATTGAGCGCCTTTCACGTCGGGAGGAAGTCCCAAGGCGCTGTACAGTTGGGTCAGGACCCGAGCAGGGGGGAAATGGTCAGGGTGAGGGGAGGGAAGGGAGGGAGCGAGGAAGGGGTAGAGAGTCGAGAGGGGAGCTGAAGGCACGGTCAAAGAGAAAGGTCTTGAGACCGGCCTTGAAGGAGGAAAGGGAGGAGGCGGCGAAGGCACTGGGGGATAGAGTTCCAGAGCCTCGGGGCTGAGAGGCTGAAGGCCTGGCCACCGATGGTAGGGCGGTTGGGGCGAGGGATGTGGAGCAGACCGGAGCCAGAGGAACGGAGGGTACGGGCGGGTAGGTAGGGGGATAGTAGGTCGGAGAAGTAGGAGGGAGCGAGGCCGTGAATGGCCTTGTAGGTGTGGATGAGGATCTTGAATTCGATCCTCTGGGGATGGGGAGCCAGTCGAGGCGAGCGAGGGTGGGAATGATGTGGTCGCGAAGCCTGGTGCGGGACAGTACACGAGCTGCAGAGTTCTGAATGACCTGCAGCTTGTGGAGGGAGGTGCCGGGAAGGCCGGCGAGGAGAGAGTTCCCATAGTCCAGCCTTGAGGTGATAAAGGCGTGGACCAGAGTTTCAGCAGCGTGAGGGGTGATGTAGTGCCGTAGTCTGGCGATATTCTGGCGATATTTAGTTTAATGAATTACACATTTTATAATTTACAGGCTTTTTTAAAAAATGATTAAAATTTTAGAAACACCCTAATTATTAATATCATCTCTTCAGCATTCACTCTCACCTGGCGAAGAAGCTTGGTAGATTATCTGGTCTCCATGTTTTTCAGGGACTGCTGTGTGGCAGACTGCCATCATCGTAATAAACTCGCGGATGACTGGTGCGGTAACCTACAAAATTCATAGAAGTAAAACATGGTCAACATGGTTCAGAAAAAAATATATTGTCTATTCCTTTCACACCAATCAATTTCCCCCATCCCTTAAAAACAACAAAGATGCTCTAACTAGAGCCAAAACACATGCATTTATTTTTAAAATGAACCTGTGTTTACTATTGTTTGATTACTATAGTCCATACTGCAATAAAATGTTGATTTTTTTTACTAAGAATAAAAGCCTACTGAAAATTCAATCAGTCTACTTTGGGTTACAAAAAATATAGATAATTGAAAAACTGTACGTCAGCCTGGCTCATTTAGCAGCAACTCTTGCCTCCGAGTCAGAAGATTGTGGTTTTAGCTTTTTGTAGGGACTTTGAACTCATATAATCTAAGGTGACTCTCCAATGCATTGCTGGGGGAAGCACTGCATCGTTGGAGGTGCCGTTGGAGATGTCAAACCAAGGTCTTCTGCCTGGATGTTAAAGATCCGATGGCACGATTCAAAAAGAGAAGGGAGTTTCTCCTGGTGGCCCTCAAATAAAATTGGACACTTCATGACTGTTTGTGGGACAGTGTTATTAATAATATTAATAACAAACAGTAGTACTAATATTAACTAATAAAATCCTTTTAGTTCAATGTAGAATCTGTTGAAATCAGAAACTTTACAGCACAGAAGGAGCCTTTTGGCCCACTAGCTTTCCCCACTGGAGACAACTATTCCCTCTCTCATCTCTCTATTTCTTTCTACTTTCCTCTTTTCTTTAGTATTTTCCTGAAGCTTTTATGAAATTCCTTTTCAAAAGCCATTGTGATCTCGGTTTTAATAGAACACAGTCAAAACTATTTAGTCTGTGTTGCACGTGCATTGTTCTCCACCTTTTTGCCTCGCTAGGTTAGAAGATTTTTCTCCAAGACACTGTCTGGCATGAAGGCGCTTTATAAATGCTAAATGTTGTTGCTTAGTTGTCGGACAGTATAAATCTGCCTGACGACCAAGAAATCTGCATCACAAATGGGAAACAGGGCTCGAATACAGAACCTGGACTACATGTCCATCACTAGGACAGATGCCCCACATGTAATTGCATCAAACAAGAGCTAAAATCTACATACAAACCTAAAAAAAATCAGCATTATAAAAATAGTGTTAGGCTGAATTGTACATCATAGGGCACACTAGGACTTCAGTTAGAATTAGAAATTTGAGCATAGCTATCTATATGAACATATGTTTGTGCCATTCTACCTGTTTCAGTTCCTTTCTCTATACCCTTAAACAGATACTGAAAAGCGCCATTTACAAGCTTTAACTGCAGTTCACCAAAGGCACTTAAATGCTAAGATGAGTTATGCTACACACGCTCCAGCCTGTGATACTCAATATAAATAAGCAGGAGGTGGAGACTGTGGCAGCTGCTTTATTCAATTGTTGGCTGCATTTTATTTAGCAGGCAGCAACGGCTCCTAGCTTTTAGCTGCTACTCAGATCAAATCATAAGATTTTACCTTCAGTAAGACTTGGTTTTACTCACATTTTAGAATAGTATATCCTGTAAATGCTCACAACTTTGGAAATGCAGACACAAATTAATAGTCTACTTTGCATTAAACAGCTATCAAATGCACCTATAAAGTGCTTTGACAACATCATCGGACACCTTGATTTAGTGACAATCTTCATTTTGTTTCATTCCTTTCATAGGTATTCACTGTTTCGGCCACAAAATATACAGTCAATTCGCTTTACAGTATATTCTGTATATTAGACATTTTGAAGATGTGATAAGGTGCTACATCAAATGCAAGGATCATTATTATATATTATTATTTTGCTTACTCTATTAGTTCTATGTAATTTACCACAGGGAAAACGCTCAAAGATTGTGGAATAATGTAAAAGGCAGCCATGCAGTGGAGCCTTGTTGTAATGTGGTGGCCAGGATCTATAAAATCCCAACCTGTGTTATAGTGAGGTGTGACAGCCGGTTTCACACTGCAGGTGCACATCCAGCCGGCTAGCTTGAAGTGACTGAACCTTGTACATTCATTAGTAGTTTTGTGCACTGTATTAGAATCAGAGAAATCAAAGCACAAAAGAAGCCATTTAGCCCCTGCCATTCTGGCTAGCTCATCCATTGGAGCAGTTCACTTATCCCATTACCCTGCTCTTTTCCCACACTCTTTTATCCTATAGTTGATAGACTGAGGCATATATATTCATGAGCTTTCAAAGCTAGTTTTCTTCAGATGGTAAACTGCTTAATAGAGTTTTCATGGGATTTTTCACCCCTGGGTCATAAATCCAATGCCTTGATTTATAAACCACCTCCTCACACCTCAGGCTATTTACGATCTAGTAATGCGATGACAGCTTTTCATGCATTTTTTTGAAAAAATGTATTTCTCCCAGTGCAAATAAAAATGATGCAAACAGAGAGCACATATCAAAAAAGAATTCAAAATGAATTTTCTTCATAATGACCAGACTATACAGCAAAATTAGTTTCTTCTCAGTTAAATGTGCATTTTTCTAAAATGTACTGGTTTTATAATAAGGTGCCCCAATGATCCAGTTTGCCATGGATGAGAATGCAAACTCTAATGCAATCGCTTTGCTATCCCTCAGGCTGTGCAAACTGAATGACCGAATCAGCAACAGCATATATAGGCTTGCAGCAAATATCCATCTGTTTTATGATGGTTGATAAACAACAAAAACTGTTTTTCCATAGGATTTCTGAAAAAGAGTACTTCCCGAGTTTATTCACTGCAATGCAAACTTTTGGATCAACTTTACATTGTTATTTTCATTTGCCAAATATGAGACGGGTTATTTTTAATGTTTTCTCAAGGACAAAAATTTACATTTATGCAGCACGTTTCACATTGGGAGGACGTCTCAAAGCGCTTCACACAGATTAGGAGACTGAGCTGATAGAGAGACAAGTGACCAAAAACACGGTCAAAACTATAGATCTTAAAGCTAGTTTTAACAGTGGGAAGGAAGCAGGCGATGAGAGGCAGAGGAACTCTAGGATGGAGTTTCAGAAAACAGGGCAGAATGGCGGATGGTGGGAGCATCAGGCAGAAGACTCTGTCAGCTGAAGTAGAGGTGATTGGAGTAATAGTGTTGCAGAAGGACAAAGAGGCAAGAAACACAATCTAACTACATTTGGTAAATTTCGATCACATGCATTTTTTCCTTGTACTGCCCTTAGCTTCTAAATGTTCATCACAATCTACAAGTGTCTAAATTTAAGTAATTGAACAGCTTTAATCTCTCACCAGAATTAGTACATCCAGTTAAATAGAGAACAAAATTAAAATAATTCTAACATCCAGATTTCAGCAACATTCAAAATCGGAATTTTAAATTGGACAAACGAAAAGTTATGCGTCATTACCCTGTATCAAATCAAAGAATCAAAATTAAATGAATCACTGATCTTGACTATATGCAGGATTTTATGTATATTACTGTCCCATACCTCTCTATTTAACTTGTGCTTATCAAGTTGGGCAATGTCAGAGCTAGTGAATGGATTTTCTTTCCCACTGACAGTAACAAGCACTCCCAGTCCACGGGGGGAAAAAAACTACAACATCCCACGATCAAATAATGAGCTGAAATGCATGGTTTAAACAGGAGCAGTTCTCCGAGCAAGATATCAGAAGCAACCTGGACAATAGCTATTTGCAATTCTCAAAGAAATAAACATTCTCTATGGCACACTGCATTGCAGCCAGGAAGTTTAATGAGAAAATTAGCTCGGTTTTGACTTACAACTGGAACAAAGCTCTGTTCCAAACAGCCCACGGAGAACATTGCTTTCTAACAGGTACTAAACAGTTTTGTCAGGTTAATGGGAGAAAACTTAAACTTTTGTCATCTTCACATCAGATGACATCTTCTGTGACATTTCAGACAAATCCATTAAATTACATTGCTGTCAAACTACATTATCCCTTCATAGACCTTCACCCTCCCACCCACACACACATGTTTTCATTAGAAGAAAAGTTAACAAAATAGTTGAATAAACAGGAATATATAATTAAAAATGAAGCATTTTTTAGACCATATTGGATCAACTATAATGCTGGAATAAGGACATGCAAGCTGAATTTCTCCATTCCTTCAACCTCAGCCATGTCACTATAACAACCAAGCTCCTCAAGAAGCTCCACTGGTTCCTCATGCCCCAACAGATCAACTTCAAAATCCTGCGGTACTTGAAGATCTTTATTCTAACCTTCAACTTCCCCCTTTGCTACTATTATTTGAGTTCTACTTTCCTGCCAGAGCCCTCCACTCATCTAACTCTGGTTTGTGGCTTATTCCCCTCATCTTCTATTCCAGGGAATATTGTCCTTGCTCTCTAGAATTCTTTCCAAATACCACTTTGTCTTGGACTTTCTTTCCCTGCCTTCAAACTCTCTTAAAAAAAAATATCCTTTTGATTGGGCATTTGTAGCTCAGTGATTAGATCCAGCTGCTAGAAAGAGTTAACTTCATGTACGCAAGGTATTCCTAAGTCAAAACCCCTGGATTAGCTAAAGTAGATGCCATTTTACATTTGGAAAATATGATGTTATTTTAAAAGAGAAAATGATTTTCTTGTAATTGCGTTCATGCATCTACAAACACACAGTAACTACCCTTTACAGTTCTATATTAAATGCAAGTTTGTGGATAAGCATCATGATGGAGTTGAGGTACACATCAGCCATGATCCAGCAGAACAGGTTCGAGGGGCTGAATGGCCTACTCCTGTTCCTATTATTATAATGGGAAATATCAACCAAGACAGCAATGCGATTATATTTCAATGTGGGTGTTACACATTTAAGACTGCTGAGAACGTATTATTCTGACAGTCCCCAAAATGCAGTGTCTTTGTAATTTAACTGTCTATATGAATTCCATATCGCTTTGAACTCCAAACAGCAGTGGGCTGCTATTGACCAGTTGAGGTTTTCTTTTGAAATATAAAAATCGGAAAGAAATTCAATTACCATCACAAAAAGTAGATATAGTGAAAAACGACACCAACAAATGTACTCAATCATTAAACAAAAATGATACTGTAACGTTAAGTTCCCCTCAAAAACATTCCAAAATGGGCCCTGTTTTCTCAGATTGCCGCTTGTGTATGCATGCTAAAACATGGAAAGAAAGCTACTGCTCCTTTTTGCTCTGAGTTTTAAAGTCTCCGCAGTGCATTTTCCAAGCAGCTCAGAGATCTCTAAACCTACATGAATGAAACTTCTTCCAGTTTGGACTCCCTTCCAGATTAAATGTCTGGCCTCACCTTGGCATCTTTGCCAAAGCGGACAGTTCCCAAGCATCTCTTGTGCATGAGATATGCACTATTGAATAGAGTGAGGAACAGAAGGTGCTGACAGCATTGGGCTAGACATTAAAATGTCACGCCTGAATACTCCAAACCTCTCCACACATTGGAAAATAACAGCTCAGGGGACACTCACAAGGGAGTTTACTTCAATTATGTTTTTGTGTGTAAAAACTGTGTAAAATAACAGTACAAAATCAGGGATATGTTTTGATAACTCTGGCAGAACCCCCAATCACACTCTCATTTCTGAAGCATTCTTTGAAAATTCTTAATCCCATTAGGAAATCTAAAGCACAAGGAAAGAGGGATTGAAAATACTTCTTCACAAGTCAAATTCGTTCAAGATACAGAACTAACATAATGTTAACAAACATAAGAAAATCAAAGATGCAAAGGGGCAAAAATACTTTTCTTTTTTTGCTGAATTAATCCTAGAGACTCCAATAGCTGGTAGAGGTTTGTTGAAGATCAAATATTAGTTTTGCTGTTTCACAGAATTACATTACAGAATAGTCACATCTGTAAGACATTACCTGGACATTGCTGTAAATTTATGATGTATTATGTCTGGTGGGGAGGGAACTGGTTATACATTAAACACAGTAAACTAATCCAAACAATGTTCTTAAAATCTGAAATTAATAAAGGGCAATATGCCAATTTCTTTTCAAACCACATATAACTTGTTCCATCAATGTCTGTGCCCAGCACAGTTGATAGAGAGGATCGATTTCAAGATCCTCACCCTTGTATTCAAGTCCCTGCACTCCTCTGCACCCCCCTACCTCTCTGACCTCCTCTCTCCTTAAAACTGTACCCGTTGCCTTTGTTCCTCCGGGTCTGGCCTCCTCCTCATCCCCGAGTCCTCCGCTCCACCCTCGGCGGCCGTGCCTTCAGCCACTATGCCCCGAGGCTCTGGAACTGCCTTCCTCACTCCCTTCGTCTCGCTCCCTCCCTTCCCATTTTCAGGTCTCTCCTGAAGACCTTTCTTTTCGACCGCGCCTTTGGTCACCTTCCTCCTCCTCCCTTGGCTCGGTCCCGGGATCCATTACTGTAAAGCGCTCTGAGACGCCATCCGGCGTGGAGGGCGCTATATAAATCCAAGTTGTTGTTGTTGTTGATAGCAAAAAGTCAGACATTTCTAAGTCTTATACCCTGGATGGCTAGCCGGTTGATTGGTATCTGGAAGTTTCAGGGTTTTGAGTTCAAGTTGGTTTACTCAGTCCTGGACTCTTTTAACATCAATAAAGTAAGCACTCTTTGTTGGTGGTGGAAGGGGGGAGATCAAGTTGGAGATTTCCCCACGAGCTGGACTAACTATCAAAAAAACAATTTGGTCAAAATGTTAAAGTGAGGCAAGTCTACACTAATTCAAAGCATTTTTGGCAACTGACCATCCTGTCTGGTTTATCAAAGAATCTTGGAGCTTTGACATATTAATAATAATTCTTTGCAATGATATACTACCTCATTACGCAATCGAAAAAGTCTCAAAGCACTTTACAGGATTTCATTGTATAGTTTATAGACCAACATATTGAGACACAATAACAATCCTCATACTTCATTTCACAACTGGAGGATATCTTAGAGCACTTCATAGAATATACTATATCTGAAGCTACCATTTCATAGGATATACTATAAAGTGTACTGACTGTATTATGTAGACCTCGGGTTATCAACGTGCGAACCAAAGTCTTTAAAGCAATTATTACCATGGAAAGCAATCTGCCAATCGACTAACAACTGGGTTCTGACTTACTGCTAGGTAAACAGAGGCGTATGGAGTAAGAAAATGTGCCTTTCACAATTCTGAACCTCTGCCCTGCTGCCCTGAAGGATTTGAAGCTACCATTTCAGATTATATAACATTTAGTCTCTCAGGGTTTTAAAATTTCTTATTTACTTCAGTGACTAACTCAATTTTTTTTAAATAGGAGAGTAAAAATTCATGAAAGTTAGTTAAAATGAAGAAGTGACTGATCTTTATGGTAGGATTGCACAAGATTGGTCCAGATGAAGAAGGCCCTTCAGCTCATCTGATCTCATCCGTTCAAAATAATCACCTTACACCATCACAGCATGTTTTTGAAACAAGTCTAGGGTCCTGGCCTCAACCACCTTTCCTGATAATCTGTCCCTTACTACGTGAGATTCAACATTTTTTTTCTGGTTACTGAACTCTTTCCTGAATTTCAGTTATGTAAATTAATCATGTTTACAATGTTTAGTTTATTCACTGCAAATGTCCCCAGTGAGCACTGTAAAACTTTCAGATTTAATATCACTTAATATGCCATTAAATGTTGCACATTCCTGAATGTAAGACTCAAATATTACTCTAAAGAATATTGCACAGATGGTCCTTACAAAGTTCTTTTAGTCGTAAGAATTGTGCTCATACTTCAATCATAGTGTTATGAATGCAGCAGTGTGATATCCTACAATTTGTGAAGTAGTTATTTACTGACTGATTTAAGTTGAGACATTAAAATTATGAAACATGTGAAAAATTGTGTGAAGTTTAAGCACTACACAGAAAAATAAGAGTATTGCTTGCAACAGATTCATAAAGATTAATGTTCCCACAACAAAAATTTTTTCCCTCCTTTTCAATGTTTTCGAATGATAATTGTTAGTGCTGGGTGCCCATGTCAGTATTACCGATTTCCAGGACAATTAGATGCACAACAAAGATCCTTCAACTCTGCTTCATCATTGTGCTTACCTCACCCTGACTCTCAGACCAGCACTTCCACTGCCCCAATACAACATTTTATATTCATCCTACTATTTAAGCATAGTAAAAATTTCCAGTCCTTGTTATAATATGCAATTCAAAGCATTCAGTGACATTTCAACCACAATTTCAGCCCCAGTGCAAAGAAGCACACAAAGATGCAGATACACAGTACTCTGGCTATACAGGCAGTCTTAAACCTTATGAGGTGTCTATGATCTAATAATAATAATGATAATAATCCTTGCATTTGATATAGCACCTTATCACATCGTTGAGACGTCTCAAAGTCCTTCACAGAATATACTGTAAAGTGTAAAATTTTGTGGGTGAACGCGACAGTCAATTGCATGCAGCAGTCTTGGATTGAGTAACCAATATTTTTAATATAAGTATTATTACCTCCTGGGAGAGTGATCCGCCAATCGACTAACAATCAGGTTCCTACTTACTGCTATGTAAACAGAGGCGTGTGGAGTAAGGAAACTTAAGATTTCGTCCTGCGAAGAACGCGAACCTGGGTCATCTTGCTTGTGATGTGAGCGTGCTAACTTACTGCACTATGGGACTCCACTCTACAAAGGGCTTGTATAAGAGTCAGATAATTGACTCTGGGCCAGAGTATTAAGCCATCAACTAGAGTAGGAATCTGAGTTCAAATTGAAATTTGCACTCGAATATCCCTTGCATTTTCCAAGGTTACTGCTTGTATGAATGTTGTCACTTCAGTTATATTTCCTGTGAGATGAACCAAACAAAGATATTTGGTATTTGCAGGAATGCCAGTAAGCTAACCTCATTACACACCTTCCCAACCAGGATCCATGGATGGAGACACTGAACTTTTTCCTTGCATAATGTATTACATAGAATAGAATCTGATTTCCAGCAATTGGGGTGGTAAATTTATTTAACAACAATAAGTTCTATGTATGCTTTAGAAAATCAATTATCTTTCCTGAAGAACAAAAATATAGATACTTACATGTTTTTCATGAAGATTTTTCAGCAATATTTTATCATGAAATCCAAGTTCCTGAGAGGCATCATGACTAAAAGGAACAAAAATTAAGTGAAAACTTGAACATGTCTAGTCTGCATAAAAGAGTTCAAGGTACATGCAGTATAACAGTTCCTAATTATCATGCCAATTTCCTGAGAAAGAAGTTTATTATTAATTGCTTTCAGTGCTTAAATGCAGTATCTGTTGCCATAAATAAAATCAATATCACACAACATTGATTTAAAGTGTTGGATTTATTCCCACAGATCTGAACTGAGACACTGTTCAAAAAAAATATCAGTTTGCCTTTTTATGATGTAAATTTGAAAACTTATAGAAAGTAGCAATACGTTTGTGCCCTGCGATGCTATCCTGTGTGAAGGAACGTTAAGGTACCATGTCCTGAAACAAATTAGTACCAATAATAAGGAAAACAAACTAAGCAGCATTTCATGGAGGTCACATGTACTTCATTTTAGGCATTTGCAAATAATATCATGTAACTTAACTGGGGCTTACAATATCCTTTACTGATTTGAATGAAACTTCACAATGAAGTTGCTTCTCCAGATTGTTAGGTTGACTATGGGTGAACAGCACAGACTGGGAAGGCAAATTAGGACTTTTCCATATTTTGAATACTATTATGACCATGTTAATAAAAAGAATAGCCAACTAGTTTTACCAAATATCTTCACAATTGCAATAACAGCAAATCATATAGAACAACATGTAGAAAACATAATAACTTGCATTTATATAGCACCCTTCAAAGTGGGGTAGTGTCTCAGAGAGTTGAATAATGGCAGACAAAAGGGAAGGTGACTGTAGGCATCGCTGAAGTTATTGAAGAGAAAAGTCTTCAGGTACAATTTGAAGACGGGCAAAGAAGGGGCAAGCACGAGGGATTGAGGCAAGCAATTCTAAAGTTTGGGATGTAGTGACTAAAGGCAGGACTGACGATGGTGGAGGAGAGGGGTCAGGGGACATGCAGAAGGCCCGAGCAAAGGGGACAGATAGAGGAATGGGGTGTGAGCAATTGGAGAGGTAAAAAACAGAAAATAAACTCATAGCAAGGATAGCATTGCAAGGCGTTGAAAATATAGTTCTGGTAAGATCACAGAGTAAAGGTCATTTAATGTAAATTTATGAGGGAAAGTTATCGGAAATTGGAATGGAACCTTCTGAATTGCATAAAAGCATTCAGCTTGGTGGCAGTGAAAGAATGTAATAAAATGTGTTGAAATAGAATCACAATCTTGGTCTCGTCAAATGGTACTACCAACCATTATCTGATGTGTGCCCTTTTGTTCATTAAAAGGATGGATATCCATGCTAGGAATCCTTCTATATTGAATCCCCCCAGGGCAAATATGTATCAGATATTTTTCGTCGTATACTCTAGGTTATTAATGCATTTAATAGTTTATATATACTCTTTAACAGTTATAATTTTCAACTACTATTGAAATAACTTTTTTAAAAAATTAAGATACAGAAGTGAAGACACTGACCCATAAGCTATGCCTGCGACTGTACATTTCTTAAACACCATCACATTACAGGTTAAAGTTCCAGTTTTGTCAGAGAATATGTATTTCACCTGAAAAATATCAAATGAGACAGTGTATTAGATTTCCAGCAAAATTAAGTCAATTTTAAAATCGAGGAGCAATTAGAACATTCTAAAACTTCCAAACAATCTATAATACCTTGAAGGCTCAATTTAAGTTAGCCCCAGTTGAATTTTTATTGGTTTGACAAATGTGGGAACCCATCACGTTAAAGAGTGTTACCCGCATTGTTTCCAGATCTACAATGGAGCCAGTCCCAATTAGTGCCGCTGTCAGTGGTTCTACTGTACTCAATAAAGTATACTCTGCAGTTACTCTTTACCTGTCCAAGTTCTTCATTAAGGGTGGATGTCCGAGCTACGGCAGGAGTATTTGTTGCTTCATAAATCATGTCTTCATCCTAGTAGTGAGGATCAAGAACATAAGAACATAAGAAATGCTAGACGAAAAAAGACCAAGGTCCATCTAGTTTGCCTTCCACCTTCATTGCAGTCGCATGCACATATGTCCCAAACTACCTATGTCCTATATCCCGTACTGTTATTTCTTAAAATAAAACTATCTAATCTGTGTTTGAAAGAATCAACACTTCCTGCTTCAACCGTCTCCCTAGGGAGCCTGTTCCATAGGTTCACTATTTGCTCACTGAAATAGTGTTTGCATAGATTTGTTCTGAATTTACCCTCTTCAATCACAAGTGGAGTCCTGTAGCTCAGTGGTTAGAGCACTCGCCTTGCAAGCGAGACACCTGGGTTCAATTCCTGGCAGGGCGAAACCTTGCGCAAGTTTCCTTACTCCACACACAGCCTAATAATAATCCCTCCAAAACAAAACAATAATAAATTGGTGATTTTCAATCCACGACTGTTTGTAGGACACTGCGCAATTGGCTGCCACGTTTCGCCCACAAATATACAGTCAATTCACTTTAGTCTATTCTGTGAAGCGCTTTGAGATGACGAGAAGACGTGAAAAGCGCTACATCAAATGCAAGGATTATTATTATTATTATATAAGCTGTGTCCTCTGGTTTTACTATTCTGGACAAGTTGAAACAGTCTGTCATGATCTATTTTGCTTTACCCTTTTAGAATCTTAAAGACAGCAATCCTTTTGCATCTCAATCTTCTTTTCCAGTGTAAACATGCGCGATTGACTTAATCGCTCCTCATAGTCCTTCCATTCCCTCAATCATTTTGGTTGCCTTCCTTTGTATCTCCTCAATTTCTCCCATATCCTTTTTGTACTGCAGCGACCAGAACTGTACACAATACTCTAAGTATAGTCTCACCAATGATTTATACAGTGGCAAGATTATCCCACTGTTTTGGCTTGCTATTGATCTTTTGATACATCCCAACATCTGGTTGGTTTCCTCACTGCCACAGAGCATTGTTAGGAGAGCCTCAATTTATTATCAATCAGGACAATTTCTGGTGTTCTAAGAAAATCAGACATGAGTTTAACCGCTTATTGGACTCACGTGAAGTCTTCAAAGCTACTCTTCACTCAGTTGCTATGAACTGATTTCTAATTTAGTAATACGGGTACATGCATAAAAGACACCTTTATTCAGTCATCATGGGTTTGGTTTCTGCACTCTGCAGCCGAAATCCCCAAAAATGTTTAAGACAACACTAAATCTTGACTGATATCGTTCAAAACAACTTGCAATTATATGGCCTTCATGCAAGCTGGTGCCTCAAACTGATTAGCAGTGGTGCAGTTTGATGTTGAAGCAGGAAGAGAGGGGAGGTGAATATTGGAACGGCAGCTAGAGGCATTCACAGTAAACTTAACTGTTCTTAACGCACAAAAGACATAAACTGTTAAAAAGTTTCTCTGTGACAAGTTAACAGAAAAACAGATCTTTGAAAGCCCAACAGACACAATTGTTAATATTAAGCAATCCCATACATTGTCACACTTCGCCTTTGTGAAAGCTAATTTTATGCTTACCCAGTTAATGAACAATGCCTGGACAAATTTTACAACCTCCAGTGTAACCAGTAAGCTGATTGGAATGAGGTTATTGAAGAGGATGATGAAGGTTAGGATATTAAATCCAAAGTTGTCTGAAGCTTTGCCTGTAAAAGGAAATCATTTTAAGGAAACAAAAATGAGGAACAAAAAAAGACATTTGTTTCTACAGGGTGACTGAAAAGTCGTGTTACCATTACAATGTTTAATAGGTCTTAAAGAAATTATTATTTTTTTTAGATAATAGGATAGTTATTACTACTTTTTGGTCAACCTGTACTTCACACAACCTCTTATTATAAAAAGGTGTTTTAAGTTAATACAATTCTCAAGTAAATAAATTAAAATGTTGTTTTCGCTGTATTAAAATAGTTGTATGACATTCTCATACAAAGTTCCATTGTAACAAACTTTAGCGGGTCCAAGCCTCAAATTGGGACTTTGAGCTCATAGTTTAGGCTGACAATCTGACAGTGCAGCAACCCTTCTCTCTCTTGCCCGCTTCCAGGCACCAGCGGTGCCGTCCTTCAGATAAAGCATTAAACCAGGTTCCATCTTGTTGGGATATAGGGATTCCCCTATAATCATTTAGCTTAAAAAAGATATAAAAATCCCTATATCTCAACAATCTGTCTCTTCAGATGGAACCTGGTCACCCTCCCACCTCTCTGCCTTCCCTCATCCCTACACCACCCCTCCCCCATGCCTGGGCCCTGACACCTGACTGTTCAGCGCTTTGGGACGTCCTCCTGACGTGAAAGGCGCTCTATAAATGTCATTTTGTTGTTGTTGTTGTCAGGTCCGAGATCTGATGCCATTACACGAAAAAGAGAAGGGAATTTCTCTCTGCGTCCTGGCCAAATATTCCCCAAATAAACCTGGTCATACACTGTCTGCCATGTTTGCCTACAAATACACATTCACTACATTTTACAGTGAATCCCATGAAGCGCTTTGAGATGTTTTGACGACATAAGGTACTGTATCAAATGCAACAATTATTACTGAAAGAACATTATTTCCACTGGATGTTAGGAGCACAACTTGAAATAAAACACATTTACTGGCTATGAAATGGTATTAAATAACAGAAATCTGCTACCTATATGAAGCAATTGGAAGATTATAGAAAACACGCTTAATCCAAATTAGTTTTTTTTTAAAACATTAACAAATTAACAAACAAGGAATCGGAAGTCAGGCCTTCAGCCTTTCTGTCCCCACCCTGTGGAACTCCATTTCACATTCCCTTTGCCTCGCTCGCTCCCTTGCTTCCTTCAAAGTGCATCTCAAAACCCTCCTCTTCGACTGAGCCTTCGGCCACTCTCCGACTCTCCATGCTCTCCACCCTCCTCGATCCCAACCCCCAGCTCGGGTCCAAATCCCTGACTGTCCAGCGCCTTGGGATGTCCTCCCAACCTGAAAAGCGCTTTACAAATGTAATTTTGTATTGTATTCAACTCTCAAATACGAGGAAAATTTCCTCTCTCAATCTGGAAGTATGATCAACCTTGTTCCTTCCTTCCCTCCATCAGTTAACTAGCTTCAAAATTGGATTAAAAGGCTTTAATTATTTCACTCACTTCCTTCCAGATGGTGATTATTCGAGCAGTCAGTCTCTTGCAGTTGTAACTGAGCCATATTGTTTGAGAATCATTTCTAATTCGCAAGCTAAACTCCTGGTTTCTTTCATGCTGGTTACTCAGTTGGTTATATAAGAATAATGGAAACCTTTGAAATGATTGCACTGCATTAACCAAATTGAAATAGTCATTGCTTTAAATATGCAAGGCAAGTTTCATCAGCTCTTACGTTTGGGCAACAACAGAGTCCCTCAGTGCTCTTCATTTGCAATGAGATTCACACCAGGGTAAATAGCCGTGGCGATTCGCAAAAAAGTTTCAGAACAAAAAAAATACTTTACCTAAAGTCACATGCAGATATCTATCAATAACACCACAACTTCTGCCCAATTCTGTTCCCCGTACAGTTGAGTAATTTTGTACATTGACGGGAATGGGGAGATATTCCACCTGGGGCTAGATTTACTCTGTTATATAGCATTTTGGAGCATCCAGAATTTAGTGCATTCTAAAATACCCTCCGTAGAGTAAAATGACAGGTTAAGAACCGATTTTCTGCAAGTTCTTTTAACCGGATACACAAAAACAACTTCAAAGTGAATTGAAAAATTTACCGGATGCTCTAAAATGCTACCTAAGTAAATAAATAAAAAAATGAATGCTTCTTACATTTGATACAGTGCCTTTCAGATCAGGAGGGAGTCCCCAATCCCGTCAAAGGGCTTCACAGGACATATAATAAAGTATGGTAGCTGTGAATTTTGTAGGCAAATTTAGCAGCAAATTGAACTAACCATTTTAAAACCGAACCTTAATATAGTATCGGGGTGTCCTCCTGACGTGAAAGGTGCTATACAAATGTAATTTGTTGTTGTTATTGATAGCTGTAAACATGCAAATCCTCATCATCACAACAATTATCTACGATTTCATAGCAAGAGAGTTGATTATCAAAGCAGTCAGCATTTGTAAGCAAGATTAGATACTCACCAGTCAAACCAAGGTACCAAAACATTCCATAATGGCTGTTGTTCCATATTAGTGAACCAACAGAACACACCAGAGAAATGAAGAGAAGAGTACAGAACAGAAACAGGATCTGCATATTTGTGATTTGTTCGACATTTGACAACTTAATTGGAGCTCGTATAGTATTCTGAAAAGCATTGAAATAAAACAGATTACAAAACCGAATTTCAAGGGGCCTTTTCAAAAGCTTCTAAAATGTAAGCATTTGTATATACTGTAGTTAGTTTCATAGAATAAAATGGCAGGTTATGTACCAGCGTCATTAAGTAGCTTTCAGGATGTGTTTCTTACAAAGCTAAGCATCAACAGAGTTAAGGAATGTCAAGTGCATCATAATGTACACAAGTGTAAGATAAGGTCCATGAGTTCCAAACATCCTGAATTTTGAAGTGATTTAAAAAAAGTTAAATAAGATACAAGCTACAAAGAAAATAAATATATTGTAGAAGGATGAATCCCACCCCATCCAAAGACTAAAGGGGATGAAAGAGTGTGCATACTGAGATATTGTGTATGATTGAATAATAATAATAATAATCCTTGCATTTGATATAGCGCTTTTCATGTCGGGAGGACGTCCCAAAGCGCTTCACAGAACACACAGTAAAGTGAATTGACTGTTTATTTGTGGGCAAATGGGGCAGCCAATTGCGCACAGCAATGTCCCACAAACAGTCGTAGATTGAAAATGACCAATATTTATTATTGTTTTTGGTTTTGGAGGGATTATTATTAGGCGTGTGGAGTAAGGAAACTTGCCCAAGGTTTCGCCCTGCCTGGAATTGAACTCAGGTCTCTCGCTTGCAAAGTGAGTGCTCTAACCACAGAGCTACAGGACTCCGCGTAGGTGAAGAAGGATTTACAAGCCAGGTAATTAACATTCTTTCCTCATTCAGCATTTTCTATATAATGCTGCTCTTCCCCTGTACCTGACTGAGAGGAGGTTAGTCCTGCAGGTGGGATGGAGGATCCAGGCAGGAGGACTGACCTTCCATAACTGAAATATATTCCTCTCAGAGTCAGCTGAGGATGTTTGTGATCATGCGAGTTATTCCACATGAAATGATCACAAGATTGGTTCAAATGAAGAAAGCTCTGCACATCGTTCCAGAATATCCACCCCACAGACTTCGCATCACAGGTGTTTTTTTTAAAAGAATGAGTCCAGTGTCCCATGGAATAACCTCATTAGTAGTATGTGTTAGAAATACCAGAGAGGTTTGCTGCCTGTCACTATTTGCCTGTAGCTTCATGAATCCATGGCTTTGAGCTAATACTTGCTTCACTAGCAAGGTAAATTATTGTGAATAAAATGTACTCTGCAGATTTTCAATCCCTCAATATTCAGCTACAGATCATACAAAATTCTTAACTGCTATTATATTGAATCAAGAATTATGAATTATTAAGAATCAAGACAATACTCTGGAACACTCTCCCGCAATCCCTCCTACTTGCCCCCTCTCTCTTTTTCAAGTCCCGCCTGAAAACCTTCCTCTTCGACCGTGCTTATGGCTACTCCCACCCCACCGGCTTCGAGTCAGGCTCCGCCGCTTTCAAATGCTCTGAGACGCTACCCTGTGTGGAAGGTGATATATAAGTACAAATTGCTGTAGTTGAAGACATTAGGCCAGAGATCTATTTTGATATAACTCACTCCCTTTTCAAATAATAATGGCCATAATTTCTTAACTTGTACCACAGAGACGACCTCAGGTATAGATCCTGAGATTTTAGATTCACTTCAAACGATTTGAGACGTCTCAACGATGCGATAAAGCGCTATATCAAATGCAATATTTATTATTATTATATTCAACCGAGTCTGATTTCTTTTAGCTTCCACACTTTAAAACTTGCATCACTCCTTCCTGTGTGTTATCTGCATACGTCACACGAGTGAGCAAATTTTTGTTTCATTCAAAAAACATGGAACATTTACTACATTGCCCACTTCTTTGTACCATTAGTCCAATTATATAAATGCACAAGAAATTCTTATTCACATTTAATGTAATACTGTTGGGATTTCAGCCTACATGCAGACTGAGATGAAATTGGTAAATACTTCACGGAACACAACCAGCGTGTTCTCAAACATCTCATTTCGTTATCGCTCGGGCAAGTGGTTAGAGAATGATTGTTGGTGGAAGGATAGAGGTCAGGTTTAAACAGTGGCATTGGATGAACATCGTGAGAGTTTTTGCTCCAATACCTTTGAGATCCAAGAAGTATTCATAAACAACTTTTTCCCAAACAACAAACAACACAAGAGTCATCACTGCAAACAGCAAACCCACAAAGGTTCTTGGCTTGGGAAACCAATACAGTGCATAGTACATCAAATCTCCCGAGTGCACCATACAGTACTAGGATGTGGCAATTGTGTACAACTGGATTGTCTTGCTATATCAAAAATGGGTTCAGCTAAGGCCTGGCACTCCCAGGCCCGGATGAAAGGTGAAAAAGTACAATAATTGAGAGAATTAGTCCTTTCATCCAGCCCGTTCTCATACATTTCGAGTGATCATCATAAAATAGCCCGAGACTGCTAATCTGCTCCGAGTTTATATTTTTGGTGAGGAACATTGCACGATACAAGAAGGAAAAATACATTTATTGACTTTCTTCCCCCAACCCTTCACAAACATTTTTGAACGTGTAACGACACCATTTTGAATATCAACAATTAAACTTTTATTTTTAAACAAATTATTTTCTTACAGTAATTTAGCTGAATATCGTATTCTCCAGGCATACCTGCATGAGCTTTGTATCATGTCCTGTATACACCACCACACCATGAACCCACTGAGTATTTCTTAATTGAGCTCCTCGTAGAAGTATTTGGTCTGGGCCCAAGGGGAAGGTGCTCCTAGTAGAGCCAAACGCAAATGTGAATCTCAGCAAACATCAACATACAAGTGCTCAAACTGTAAAGTTTCCAATTCCTGGTCCAGCCACATTGGGAAGGGGGGTGTGGGAAGAGATAGAACAGCCTGATGAAAGCACTATGGAGTTTAAGTCTGGAGATCTGAACTCAACTTTTGAGTTGGAGTGAGAATAATAATCATGTCAGGAGGACGTCCAAAAGCACTTCACAGGATGTACTGTAAAGTGCAGTTCCTGTATGTTTTGTGGGCAAACGTGTGATACAAAGTACACATTTTGTGCACAAGGTACAGATTAGATTCCTGTAGCGTGGAGTCCTGTAGCTTAGCGGTTAGAGGTTAGAGCACTTGCCTCACAAGCGAGAAACATGGGTATGATTCCCAGCAAACGTTTCCTTACTCCACTTGCCTTTATTTACCTATCAGTAAGTAGCAACCCAGTTGTGGATTGATTGGCGGATCGCTTTTCCGGGGGTAATAATTCTTTCAAAAATAATAATAATAATAAATTGGTCCCCGGGATTTGGTTCAAATTCAGATCTCATTCCAGATCATTGAATCATACAGCACAGAAGGAGACCATTTGGCCCATCGTGCCAGTGCCGACTCTTTGAAAGAGCTCCCCAATTAGTCCCACTCCCCCATTCTTTCCCCATAACCTTGCAATTCTTTTCTTTTCAACAGTTATTATTGAATCCGTTTCCACAACCCTTTCAAGCAGTGCATTCCAGATCGTAACAACTTGCTGCACAAAAAAATTCTTATCTCCCCTATTGTTCTTCTGGCAATATATGCTAATAGTGAAATTTGCCCATACTGTTTACCTTGAATTAGCAAAGTAAAGGTTGCCAATGAATTCGTACAAGTATCGATTGGGATTCTCACATTCAAGTTTGCCATAGAATTTCATTAGACTCTCAATGTCTTTAATTTCTGATGTTTGATGTAGACCCTGGAGAGAAAAGGTAAAACAATTAAAAGTTTTTTTTATTTTGCAAGATTTTGTTATGATAACAGCTACCCATTATCTTTCAATCTCTGATCTTAATACCTTTTGCATTGGGTGCAAATTGGGCATTGCACAACAGCCGGAAAGCCCAGCTAATACAAAAAAACCTTTGCTGCCTCTATTCTCACCTCGGACTCAAGTCACCCCAATCCTTGCCAGGCTTCCCCTCAGCAAACGGAGTGACTTCAAGGTTTTACCCTCACATATAAATACCATCACAACCTAGCACCTTCCCATCTCTTTGATCCAATCATACCCCACTTGACCCCTATTCCTCCACTCAAATAACACAGGTCCTGCTTTGTGACCTCTGCCCCTTCTATGGCACATCAGTGACCACGCATTCAGTCATTATGCCCCCAACCTCTGGAACTCCTCGACTCTAGGACTCCGCCTCACCCTTCTCAACCAGTCTTTAAATCCCACCTTATAACCCACATCTTCGAGTGTGCCTATGGTCACTTCTCCCTCCCTCCTTGCTTGGCCTTCAATCTCCCCACTGGGAAGTACTCAGAGACGTTTTCCTATGTGAAGGACGATATATAATTGCAAGTTGTCGTTACAATTCTAAGGCCAATAAGTGCAATTTCATTCAATAGTCTATTCGGTAAACCGAAAATAAATAGATCACCTCGCAATATTGTGCACTTAAATAGGACAGCTGTTTAATTCTTTGAAAAATATACAGTAAAACTGTACAAGACTTCTTTTCTCAAGACTGAAGAGTTCCTGCTTGTCTAATCATTGCTCATAACTCATTCCTTTAACAATGGGGCAAAATAATTCAGATCTTGCCCACTGTTAATGAGTTCATTTATCACAATCACTGTTCTAGACAATACCATTGTTTAAAAGAAATGCAATCTGATTCTCTTTCCCTCCCCATGCCATCAAGTACAGATGGTAATCGTAAAAAGAAAAAAATCTATTGCCTACTGTGAAACTCAAGTGTACAGAGCTAAAATATGTCAAGTTTCATTTCAAGTCTATGCTAAATTATCTGCTTTCAGCACTTGTACATGAGACAAAGGATTTAAAAAAAATAATGGCAAGATTCCCATTCCTGATCCCTATGTAATGACTCACTTGATGAAAGTATAAGTCTGACCATTTGATGTGGGGGTGGGATGGGATCAAGTTTTACTGTAGTACACCCAAGAGTAAACATCGAAATCTTACCTGTCGGATTTTAAGGTTTGTTTCTCCGTCTAAATTAGAAGTTTGAATATAGCACATTGACTGTGGTTCACTGATATGAAACAGAACACGAGACATTTAATTGCATTTTAAACATTAACACAATATGGCTTGGAAGCATTGAAAGGTTCAAGCAGTTCTTCAGTAACAGAACTAAATTGCAGAGCAGGGTAGTTAGCTATTTAGCGGTCACCAGTGTATCTTTGCCATTAACACATTTTTCAATCTAAAAAAGTGCTTTGTTGGTGCAATTTCTTAATAAACTTATGGCCAGTATTTTTAAATAACTGTTTTGAATAAAATAATTTGAATTGTAATGTGTTCCGTTTTCCATCACTTGAAATATGAAACATTCAAATGAACAAGTTTGTCTTTTGCAAGTCTTAGAATACAGAATTGGTCCAATTCATGTTGTCATTTATATGGTAGCATTGTCTTTGTTGAGTTGATCAATTTTATTGTCAAAATGCTAAATGAACTAGTTCACTGATGTGAATGTTTCAATTCATTTTACACTCATATTAGGTTTTAATCAAGACATTTATCTAGCTGGGTAGACAGTTCTCTAAATGATGGCCAATTACCTTAAAGTTATTCAGTTATAATGATTTTTTTTCCCCTTCATATCTCATTGAACACATGGTTCAACTACATATGTCAAAATTGAAGCCTGTTCTAAAATGAGTAATGGCTATACACAAGATGTTGAACATACCAAAGATACAAGTTTCTGAGAATAGTTATTTCCATATATGACAAGACGCCTCAAAGTATTTGCACCTATTCCTTAATGCACATCTCACAGCCCTCAAAGCAAGCTACCGGATTAGTGAGTTACTCCCTCCATCCCTCCTTAACCCACTACGATTTATAAAGTGGCAGAGGAAAAGTCTCATTGAATTGAGACAATGAGAAACAACACGGTCAATTACAAATACAGATTATATTGACAGAAAAGATGTGCGTTGGGAATCTGTGTGCTCTGCCTTGAGGGGAAGAGCTCATATATGTTCAAAACTAAGGATTAAGCCATCAGATCAATCTACCTAAGAACAGAACAAGAATAATCCAAAAGGCAAAATGATCTGCATACAAGAGTCAGGGATACATTTCAGAACAGCACATCAGTTAAAACAGCAGCAGCAAGCTATACACAAGGAACGACAGATACACACAGCAGACAGACACACTGGAACCTCAAAGCAAGCTGCTGGATTAGTGAGTTACCAGCGTAAGGTGTAGTTGCAGTTCTGGCGTAGTTAACGTTTGCCACAACAACATGTCGTTTGGCGCACAGCGAGTGAGAAGTTATAAATTTAAGGGCATGCAAAAGAAAGCATGTGGCATCAAGAACAGTACAGTGGGTCCTCTAGATAGCTTGTAAAATACCCCCTCACCACAACCACCAAAAAATGTAAAAAAAATGATAGCTTGTTTTTTCTTATACAATTCAATCCTGAGAGAAAAAGCAAGCAAAAAACTAACATCTTGAAAACATTTGCATATGTCAAACAGTTGAAAATAAAACAAAAT
This sequence comes from Callorhinchus milii, assembly GCF_018977255.1. Taxonomy (NCBI): domain Eukaryota; kingdom Metazoa; phylum Chordata; class Chondrichthyes; order Chimaeriformes; family Callorhinchidae; genus Callorhinchus; species Callorhinchus milii. The sequence continues at coordinate 49,284,431 of NW_024704742.1, forward strand.
AAAAGATTCATCAGAATCATATTTCATCAAACTTCTTAGATCTCTTATAAACAAGGCATTTTGCAACATCAATGCATCTAAGGCATTAAATAATTCCCTGCCCTACAATGTGTTTTTCCAAAGAAATTAGGTAGAAACGGTGATATTTCACTTGTCAGAATGTTTCACAGGTTATTATGGTCAAGTGCAGCAATTTGTTTTCCAGGCAAATGCTGTTGCCATTGCTCTGGCAATGTCCTATTAATAATCATGAGATGAACGTCTAAGAAATCTAGAGGATTTTAACTAGGACATCAGAGAAACTCCATTCTCTTTCTGAATAGTGTCACGGGATCTTCAACAGCCACTTGGGCAAAGCGGTCCTTAGTCTAAAATCCCATGCAAAAAGTAGCATTTCCTTGAATGCAGAGCTTCCCCAGGATTGCCATAGAAAGGCAGCAAGCAGAGGTCAATCAATTCCCAGAGAGGGAGGGAAAGTAGTTCAACTAACCTCAGATTGTTCTTATTTACTTTCTCTTAACTAGCTAATGGAGTTGCAGTCTCGGAGCAGGTTTAAGACCATCTTTGAACTGGGACGGTACAAGTTTAAAAGACTAAATTGTGCATTTTTACCGAGTCATTTTGATTAGCATTTCAAGATGCAACTAGATTTATTAATTCAGCATGAGTCAGATTTGAACACTTCTTAAAGCCTTTTTAATGTCTGCTTTCGAGGACCCACTGCTGCTTTTATAGGCTGCAGGATTATTCCCTAAATTAATTCTGACCTTGACGACAGAAGAACGAGGTCAGCTGGGAGATGTTCCCCATTGGTCGCCTTCACAATATCCCCCACTGTCACCTGTATTAATCCCAGCACACAGAGGGTAAGGACACACACACACACAACACACATATGGAGAGATCAAAATGATAGATAAAACAATAATAAAAAGATAGGTTTTGGTTGTAGTGAAGATTTCAGAAGTAAAAGTGTAACATAGCAATTAGAATTCCTTTGCTGTAACGTTTTTTCCCAAAATCCATTTCATTCATGTCAGATACAATGATTTGCACTCCGAGGTTTACCAAGCTTCTTTGACATGAGAACACTATCAAACACAGAAGGTGCTGTGAATCTTTGAATACAACTCAATTCTATTTTTAAGCAAAGAAATTAAACTACCGTGGACAGCATGGATTTGGTAACTCATCTTGAAGCGCAAAAGGTTCGGCATTTCCAATAATAGCCAAATAAATATTTTTAGTATATATTGAATCAAAAGTTACATGTAGATAGGTGCATCTCGGATTGGCAACACTCAACCAATGATGGTCAACCAAGATCTGAAGACAAAATATGTATGTGTATGAAAAGTCCTTCAGCTGGCTTGGAAAATATATCCAATTTTAAAAGTTAGCAAAATCTGCTAGCTTTTTCAATAGATTGGAAGAAAAATTCCTTGACTGAAGTCTGGACTTCATGGTTATGATTTTCACTCAAATACCAACACATCACCTTTCAGCAATAATTACAACCTTGAGATAAAATGGCAATGGGAGGGAATAGTAGAAATGTTTCACAAAGTTAGCACTGAAGAACTGTTTAAATGAACATTGACTGATACTGCATTTATTTCAGATATTGAGTTTTAACAAAAAACAGCTTTTGGCAATGAAAAAATAATCTAGGCTTGAATCTATGCAACCTGAATTGAAAAATGGATTTTGTAAAACAGTACTTATATCTAAAAAGCTTTTTAAGAAAATCCTCCAAGAAAATGGTATTGCAAAAACCGGAATGAACTAAATCTGCATTTGCACATTCACTTAGTGTATCGTAAATATCTGCATTTCACATGATTTGTTGAGTTTCAATCTGAAATAGACTGAATCTGGTGGCTGTCATGCAATAAATATTATTTTCCAAAATAGAATTAAAAAGGGAAATATTATAAACTAAAACAAATCCTTGTATTTAGGTGGTAAACAGATGAGAACAGAGATATTGTTGGGTGCTTCTTTGAAAGACAATCATGCAGAACAAACCTTTTCAAACCGTAGTAAAACGTATGATTGGGGTGAGAAACAATCTTCAAATATGTTAGTTAACACGAAGAAATAGCAAAATGTTAAAATTTGGGGGGAAATTGATCTAGTAAAGTGAAGGATAGAGGAAATAAATCATAGATCTGAGCCCTGTAATTATGAATTGCACCTTAGAAGAGAAACCAGCATTCCCCCCAGTTAGTTGTAAAAGACCATAATGAAAGGTAGGAATTTGCTCCAGCTTCAAAAAGCGTCAAGGGTTAAGTGTACAGAGATAATTTACATGTAACCACGCCAAAATCTTATGCATTTACTTAGGTTGCAACCAGCAAGAGATAATCTGACACAAAGAACCAAAGATGTTATCCCTGCTTAAAAATTAATTTCTCCACTACACTTTTACCTTTGAATGAAGATGAAATGCATTATAAAAAGGCAAATAAAACCATTTACACTTTGCAAATCTCAACAAGCCAAAAACGGCATCGCACTCACATACCCATTTGTTCAGAGGGAAATTTTCTTCAATGAGACTTACTTTTTTTTAAAAAAAGAGAAACTAAGTTATACGCTTCATCTTCTAGCGAGCATGAAGGACACGTATGTGATTTCCATCTTGTTAAACAAGATGTTGAGTTCGCTGCATTACGAAGCCAATGAAGAATGTTGGCCTAAGTGGTTTTTACTGACCATATTAAATTATTTTACTATCCTCAATCCAGAGCTGCTTAAAACTGAGATGATGAAAGTGCAATGGTTTTAAGCCCAGTCAGGACAGAAGCCATTAAAATTAAAATCTTATTAGTCGCTTGATTCTTGATGGCTGTCTACCGTAAAGATCTTCAACTAACTGGGTGAAATTAGAAATTTATTTTAAGGTTCTGAACAGAAAGAAGAACATTCACTCTGCATGGTCTAATTCAATTTCCCATTTTCTTGGAGCACAATTAGGAGCAGTGTAGGAGGTCGAGGCACCATTCTCTACACTTTACCCATCAGCATCTACCTGGTTGCCAGTAGCATAATATCAGCAGGTATGCGGTCTGAGTTGGCTAGTTTAATTATATCGCCACTCTCTATCTGCAAGAAACAAACTATTAAGTGGTTAACACCAGTGACTTTGAATGCAATAAGGAACTATGAAGTCTCACTCATTTTAGCAATTTGTTATAATACAACTAAAGCTACACTAAAATTCAGGATCGAGACATGTCAATGAAGTTCAGATACTATTCCTGTCACTAAGGAACCTGAAGAACAATGGGAATTTTCAGTGTTTAACACATTACATTCAAAACATTTTAAAGCAGTTTATACATTGTCGCAATATTACAGAAAAATAATTTACAGAACTTAGCACTTAATGGGTAAGCATGACTAACCACATTTTGGGAAACTACACAAATATCCATGACACAACTTGATATCAATTAAAACATCCACCCACCTTAAAATTCTAGACTTGTATATCACATTATCCACTGCGCCCCTTTATGACACTTAACAAATCTTTTGACATTGACTAATGGGCAGCCGTCTTTATGAAATTAACATTCCCTTTTGACATACTTGCCCTAGAGGGGGTGCAGCGTAGATTCACTAGGTTAGTTCCTGGAATGAGGGGACTGACCTATGAGGATAGGATGAATAAACTAGGGCTGTATTCTCTAGAATACAGAAGAATTATATTAAATATGAAACATATAAGATTCTTAAAGGGCTGGATAAAATAGACACTGAGGGTCTGTTTCCCCGGGTAGGAGAATCTATAACCAGGGCTCACAGTCTTAAAATTAAGGGTCAGCCTTTTAGAACAGAGTTGAGGAAACATTTCTTCACTCAGAGGGTAGTGAATTTATGGAATTCACTACCCCGGAAGGCTGTAGATGCTCAGTCCTTGAACATCTTCAAGGCTGAGACTGATAGATTTTTACAAAATAGAGGGATTAGGGATATGGGGATAGGGCAGGTAGTTGAGTTAGGTCAGAAGATCTGCCATGATCTTATTGAATGGCGGGGCAGGCTCGAGGGGCCAATTGGCCTACTCCTGCTCCTAATTATTATGTTCTTATGTTCTTCTCTACTCCTAGCTCATCCTGTGGTTAAAGTACTGTACATCTGAAGCTGGATTATTTTTAGTTAAACAACACTCTCTAATGCCAGTTTTTGATGAATTTCAAAATGTTGCTCAAAATTCCTGCAAAATAAAAGTTCCTGCAAAAGATTACAAGGTTACAAAAGTCTGAATCTTAAATCTATTAATGGTTTGAAAGGAACTTGCTTACATCTCTCGTGTCATTGATTTGTCCAAACTCCTTGCAGGAGCACTTTATGATTTTGCTAGGTTTTAACTGGCAAAAACACACAAGGTTTCTGTACGAGTTTGACAAGCTCAAACCCAGCGTACAACCCTGACTTTCTAATAAAGCCCAAAGTGGAACATGGCTGCATGGAACAGCACCAATCAATCAATAAAATGTAAAAATATCCCAGCGCTCAGACTGAATGTAAGCACTTGTGGGCTGAGCTGCCTGTTGTTTTTAAAGCTGTTTGTTCTACAGTGACTTTCCAACCTGAAGTTATAACAGCTTTTTGTGTAAGTGGAAGTAATGGATTAAATAATAGTTTCAAACCACTTTTGACATTGTTTTTTATAACTAGATTGCCAGGAAGTCTGTCTTTTTGTGCTCAAAATCAGGCCTGATAGGCATATAATAACAGAGGGGAGAGTTTTCACCATGGATGAACAATAGCCTGAAATGTTTCCTTAAATCAATCCAATTGCATTCAAAACTCCCTAATCACATTACAAGAATTCCGATTTATTGCATCTGCATAACAAGGCGCTGATGCGTGTATGTGGTAACTGGAAATTTCAATTCTTTTTCTAAAACTGAAGACTTGTATAGTGGTGCTAAGTAAGCATACAATTCTTATGATCATCTCAAAAAGATGAACAACAAAACCTTATTAAGTTAAGAAGTACAGCATGTGAATCTTTTTTTAAAAAAGGCATCCAATCCAATTAACCTAAAATTTTGCCCACAAAATATACAGTCAATTCACTTCACAGTATATTCTGTAAAGCACTTTGAGACATCCAGAAGACATGATAAGGCGCTGTATCAAATGCAAAGATTAATATTATTAAAATTTATACATTTAAAAAAATACACATCTTCCAAAGCTTTTTTGTGCACTTAATTAATGAAATTGTGTCTACTCTCAGTGTTTTACTAAATTGCCACATGAGAAGGAATTGAGGGTCTTTTGAAACTGGTATGTAGAACAGAACAACAACAACAAAATGCAACAAAATTACATTTGTACAGCACCTTTCACATCTCCAAAAATATCAAATTACAACTGTTCCATCATCAAAAGTTTGTAATACATATTTAGTTTTTCATAGTGGGTCCCATGACAGGCCTGTCTTAGCTGAGCAGTGGTGGTAGCCAATGGGTATGAGGAGGTCAGGGTGATAGGGAGCTGCCAGGCTATGAAAGCAATTGTGTGAGGACCTTGAAGTCGATCTGTCAGAGACAGGGAAGGAGCCAGTGGAGCCTGATCAAGGGTTGGGGTGATGAAATACAATTTAAAGTAGAAGAAAATAGAGTGAGTCTTAAGAACTTGGCAGATGGATTTATCAATACTGAAATGCTCAATCATTAGGTTCTCTATTTGGTCATCTTGATTGCTGTAGGATGGTTTGAGATACCTGGGCAGGATGCCAGCATTTTAATTACTAAGATTCCAGGCAGTCAATTCCTCACAAAAGCTTGAAGAATAATTGGTGCAAATCCATACGATTTAAAAAAACATTAACAACTTGTCCATATTTATGCAACATTGTAGAGGATTGCACCTGATTATTAATAAGTGGTGCTGGTAACATGATGCAGTACATTTTATCTGCAACCCCTGTCCTGTAATGTTATTTTCCCCATGAACTATTAGATTTAAAAGAATCTTCACAATCTTTTGTGCCAACCAATTTCCTAGTTTGATCATCTTCAGTGAAAAGGCTCGATTCTCATTTTAATTTTATTACAATCTCCAAACAGCCTAATAAAGGAGTACCATCAATAGTCATGAAGTCACTGATCCCGTGACCTGCCGCACCGCCAGCAAGTTTTGAAGCCGCAATTCACATGTTGGAACCGGCTGACTTTCAGCAAGTATTAGATTTTTGTTAATCAATGTAAGTACTCCCCAATTGTGAGTATAAATAAACCCATGTTATGATGGGGTTCTGAAGTTGTAGGAAACTGATGGTTTTGAACGTGGTGCAAACTGAAGAACTTGACATTCAACTGAAAGTAAAATCCACAGGACGGGAACATCCATCATATTATTTCAAGTGTGTCGAGTCCTCAAGACTCACTCTATTTTCTTTTGCTTTAAACAGTCCTCATAAACTCAGATTTATTCCCATTTACCATCTATTTCATCATAACAGAACTGGGTAATGCAATAGAGCAACTCCTTCAGCTAAATCAAGTCTGACAGATACTAATGCTCTGCTCTGTACGGTTTCTATGGAAACCTCTCATAAAGACAAGGTGGTGGCTGTCCCTCACATGTTGTGCTGTTCTTTTCTCTTTCTGGCTCACGTCCAATGTTTATAGTGACACTCTTTTCTCAGGGGAGAGATGGACTGAACCTCATTAACATATTCTTCTCTGCTGTGATTAATAGTAAAACAAACACTGGCTGGATATACATGAATGTGCTCATTAATTTTTTTTCCCTGACACAAATATTCATCATCTTAGAAAACACTAAGCGCTTTCATCAGATAAATGATGAGTATGGTCACTCGTTCAGATTGCACGGGTGATAAACATACCCCATCAGTTTCACACTTAACTAGTTTTGATAAAGTAAAATAAAAAATACATACCTTCTCCCAGTGAATGATTTCCCAAGCACCATTTCTCAGCACTGTAGATGAAAGCCAAAGAATTAAACCAGGTTAATTGGAGATTTACAACTGAGGAATAAAAACTACTGTTATTTATATTCCAGAATGTAATGAAACACAAAGCAGAGTTGAAACATTGATTCAATATCCACATTGCAAGGCCAATAGTACATCAATATTTGTAGAAAACAATCTATAAAATGTATTCATATTTTCTTTATTAAACTCCACATCAGTATAGTTTTGTTTCATCTATGACCTACATGGTCAGCATTAAACAATAAACCACTTTACAGTCTTAAGATTGACAGCAAGTCTAATTGTTAAAACAGAAAATTCACACAGCTTAGTAAAACACGCTGTTTCTTCACGGACCCGAGGGAGACATTATTGACAACCTGAGACTCCAGAGAAACCATGATTGATGAATACACACACCAGCCTGAGGGCATTAAGCCGTACAGATCTGAGTTAACTGATCTCAAGATTGGCTCTTGTGTTCCCAAGTTTAAACTGCCAACAATCACAGCCACTGCAAATGGCATAAACGGAAACTTGGGTGATGTGATTGAGGACAACCAGCAACCTTGACATCATACCCTAGTAAAAAGAAAACCTAAAACAAGATAGGAGAGGAGAATTTAAGAGAATCATTGGCAATAGAAAAGCTATCTATATTTGCAGGCACACTATTGTTCTTTCTGCCAGGCTGAACAGAGGCAAATATTTATTTGTCCATCAGTGCCTTCAGTCTTTAACTCTCCAGATTTACAAATGCTTTGCAGTTTCTTACAAAAAATGAAAATTGTTGGATATATTTTTGAAATATTATCAAATGTATTGACCTATGTGTACACCTGGCAATGAAATATCCTATGTAGACTTTGAAAGAAAAGCACGTATTTGATGTTTTCTAAATGTCTTTTCAAAACAAGTACTCTTTAATTGAAAATTAGCAGGGGCAGCCCCTATAGTACAGCTGATTAAGCTGCAGTTTAGTCGCTGGTTTGAATCCCGGTCTGGGCTGAGTTTGCTGGTCTCAATCAGGGCTGATGGGAAGACTAAATTGATCCCAGCCTTCCCAGGGTAAAGGAAGGGAAAACCATCAGAGTTCCTGCTCCTGATCCTTCTGCAGGTTGTGCACATGTGACAACCAGTTAGGTAGAGCTGCAAGATCCTCTATGGTTGAGTGGCCTGCCCACATTCATTGCCAAGGCTCACCCATGAACAATGTCCATGTGTGCAGCATAGTAGAGGGCAACCAGCACACATGGAAACACACCCCAGCAAGAACGGACCAGATTAGGAGCAGAGGCACGTACTCAAGAAAATTAGACAAATAATTGGATCTACCAAATAGGCAAAACAAATTAAGAGAATGCTCAGAACGATAAAACTGTAGAACACTTTTTCTGGAATACTTGTATGAAAGGACAAAAGGAAGATAATTCTGCACTAGCCTCAAAGTCTTATCCTTGCTGCTGAGATCTGATATTTTTGTACCTGAAGTTGTAACCTGCAAATCTAGTATGGTTCAAGCTCCAGTGTCAATCTTCATTCATGGCACTATTATGTTCCAATGCAGAACTTGAACCCATTGAGATATTATACCATCAATATCAGTGGAGGATTTTGATGTCTTGCAAATCTAATTTTACTGAAATAAATTGCAAAAGTTTCTTTTAGTGAAAATCATTAGCATTACAGTATCAACAGCATGCCCTTACCTTGTGCTTTTCTCTTGTTTACTGTATTATCAGCGCTGTGCCTTTTCTGCAAAAAGCAAACAAACTTGATTAGATCAGGTTTGTGGACAGGACGATAGCACTGGATTGCGGCTGATTTCATGTAAGAGTTGCCACTTTCTATGAATTAAGCCAGCAGACCCAATAGAAAAGCAAAACAGCTGTGTGGGTGGAAACGCAAAAGTTAATTACATGAAAGTGTTTTAAGAAAGTACAAGCTAACCCGGTGACCCAGCAGGAACAGCGATCACCTGGGTACAATAATGAAGGGTCCCAAAGATACGAACCACAGTTGCGATGAATTAGCTCAAGCCAAGCAGTTGGAGCAGCGTAAGTTCGTTTTGTATCTAATAGGTTTGGGGATGGTGGGGAGGGAACGGAAAGGAAAAAAAATAGTCAAGGTTCCTGCTCCTGATCTCACACATTGGGCTCTTCTCTTCTAACAGCACGACAAGTCGACTGCCCCATTTGTCCTCACAGCTGATCTACAGACAAACTACCAGTGGACTGTAAATAAGTGGTGATGCTTAAACTAATACAAATACGCACCCTCTTTTAAGTAATCACAATACATTCAGATTATGGTACTGTGAGCAAAAGATGAGCTTTGTAAAGTGGAGAATGAGCACAAAATACATACTTTTATTAAAGATGAAATCATATCAAGTATCATTTAAATGTGATTGCACAACAGCAGAAACAGCATCAACTAACAAATGGTAAACATTAACTTAGTAACAGTAACTGCTGACACCCTCAAAAGACAAGCTAGCTCAGTTCTTGATCAAATTACTGTAAATGACAAGGTAGGTGCAATGTGGGAAGAGGCATGTTATTTCTATGGTGTTAATAGCATGGGGGAGCGAGGGATGTTGCATTGTTGGGGTGCCGTTGATCGGATGAGACTTTAAACTGATGTCTTGTCAGCCTGTTCAGGTGGACAATAAAGATCCTACGGGCACTATTCGAATAGAGAAGGGATTTTTCCCGGTGTCCTGGCCAAGAATCTCCCAAATAAAATTGGTCATTTGTTTTATAGCTGTTTGTGGGATTGCTGTGTGCAATTGTCTGCCATGTTCACCTACAAATGCACAGTCCATTTCACAGTAAATCCTGTGAAGCGCTTTGAGTCATCCTTCCGAAGTTATAAGGCGCTATACGAAATGCAAGGATTATTATATTACAACAACAAAATTGCATTTATAGAACGTCTTTCACGCCGGGAGGACGTCCCAAGGCGTATTCAAAATGGAAGAAAAAAGTGTGAGGGAAAAAAAAGGGTACATTACCCAATGGAGATACTTATATTTCAGGCCTCCTCCCATTCTAGTTCAGTTTATAACATCTCTCTGATAATGAAAGCTATAGCTGCAAATAGAGAGACTTCTACAGTAACTGAGTCAGGGTCAGAAAGGAGAAGCCAAGTTGTGTCGTTCGGAGTACTTCTCACAAAGGAGAAGACGTGAACCAACGGTCAATATCTGGACTGTCAGGTCGATGCTGACATCACTTCTTGCTCACACACGTGTGCTGTGCGCAGGAAGTACCACTGGCTTTACAACAACAACTTGCATTTATATAGTGCCCTTCACGCAGCGTAGTATCTTGGAGCTCTTTACGCAAGAAATGACAGGAGAGGTCTCCTGCACACAGTGCACAACAAGCGATCACAGCAGTAACCTGACGACCTAGAAGTTGGACACGTTTCAGCCTGGGAAGCTGGCGTGTCAGAGTGGGTGCACTGGAAACAATTACAGATGGCACAGATAGCAACAGGACCTGCACTATAAACAAGGCAGCACATATATAATCAAGATCACTAGAATTGGGTTCCCTTGTATAAGTCTTAATTAGCTTTGCAAATTAGTTGCGAGTTCTAATCTTCAGTAACTGTACATCCTTTCAAAATGAAGTGACCAAATTGGTAACTCTAGCACACAATTGTTCGATGGTTGGACCCCAGGACTATACTGTGGTCGGAGTTATTTTTTTTAAAAAAAACAATGGTCAAAACAATCTGCCACACGTTATCCAAATAGGGTTTCCAAGAGAACTTCGAGGCTGTGCAACTTGGGTTGTTTATTTTCACAGCAGGTCTTTTCTTGCTGCTGTACAAGTGTTCAACGTTTTTGTAAGCAGCTTGAAACCATCACACCGGCACAAAGTTCAAATACGTTGGATGATTCTGTGATCCCCTATTAATAAAAATCCTTACATCTGATATTACACCATCATGTCGGAGAAGGTAGGAAAGCTCTTCACAGGATATACTGCAAAGTATAGCAACTGTGTGTTTTGTTGGCAAATGTATTCAATGTTCAGGTGCACTATGGGCACAAAATTCTCTTTCTGTGTCAAGCTGCTCATGGAGTGGGGGAGAACACCACCGGGTTGCAAGCTTTCACTGTTGTGGTTGGGGTACTTTCATTTTTGTTCAATGGTGTGAGGCATTCAATGCCTTCAGATATATTTTACGTGTCATTTTCATGAGCTGGTATGTCAGGGAGTAAATAGCTTGATGAAGATTGCAAAAGATGAAAGGCTCTTACCCTTCTCATTTATGCAGTAGTGTAAAATATATTTTTTATGATTTAGGTGTAGATGTTAGACGATTGCACTTGCAAAGTGGACTGGAATTATACCCTGCATTAACATTCAGCTCTCACACAATTGGATTCAATAACTCACCTAAGCCACTACACTCTGTGCTCAATTTAAACAAAACCATTTATATTCCACAAAGTTATATAAAAACAAATGGGTCTTAAAGCTGATAAGAGATCCATTTTTTGAAAGGGGATTGATAATAACTCCTTTTAAGATTCAATTAGCTAAATTGATGATGGAATTTGACAATTTTCCGTCCCAATTTTGTGCTTCAATTTAATGTCTGAATAATAATTTCATGACACGAACAAATAAAGCTGTACACCTGTATAGCAGCAGCAAATGAGAATGCTGTGCAAGATAAAGTTGTTGATTATACACATAAACTACACAATGTAGGGGGTTTCCAGCACACAACACTGACTTAACACAATTGTAGACAATTCTGTGACTTTTTTAAAAAAAGTTGCAATAGTAACCCTTGCATTTGACCTTTTCACACAGTCTAAGGCCTCAAAGCACTTCACAGTAAAGTGGTGCAACTGTATTTTGAGGGTAAATGCTGCAGCAAATTGGTGCAGAGCAGTGTCCCACAAACAGCAAGATTGTACTCAATCTTGTGTAAGATAATATTTCATCAAAGCAGTTGTGATATTACACGACAAGGTTATCAGAACAATCATCTTGCCCATAACTGTAAAACTTTTTACAGTAATAACTGTAAAACTTTTTACAGTAAGTGCTTTCATTACATGGTGCAGGGGAACCTATTATAACACTCTTCGATTTAGTGCTGCATCTCTTAATGTGCGGTTCCCCTATGGATCCATGTTAATCAGAAGAGTGGTGCACCTGGCTCGCAGCATTGACCATCCAGCTTCCTGTGCTAACAAAATGCTGATTCTGGGTTGTGGAGTTGCACCAACGTCACTTTTTGTGCATGTGACACTCCAGAGCTGGGGGAGCGCTGAATTGCCAGAACTATTGTTGTCAGAGGTATCCTCACCCTTGTCTTCAAATCCCTCCACTCCTCTGCAACCCCCCTATCTCTCTGATCTCCTCTCTCCTCACAACAGTGCCCATTGCCTTCGCTCCACCCGGTCTGGCCTCCTCCTTGTCCCAAGTCCTCTGCTGCACCATCAGAGGCCGTGCCTTCAGCCACTACGCCCCGAGGATCTGGAACTCCTTTCCTCACTCCCTTCACCTCGCCTCCTCTCTTCCTATTTTCAGGTCTCGGCTGAAGACCTTTCTTTTCGACCGCACCTTTGGTCACCTTCCTCCCCCTCGCTCGGCCCTGGAATCCGTTATTGTGAAGCGCTCTGAGATGCCGTCCGGCGTGGAGAGCACTATATAAATCCACGTAAAATCCTGTGTAGTGGCTTTACAGTGCTAGTTCAACATGACAAATTTTGGTGGTAGTTTTAAGCAATTTTTTTCCAATATTCCCAACATAAAAGTCTAACTCATGCTTCTTGTACACTTCAAGTTTGCAGGTAAAGTGTAAAGAAAAGGTGGCTAGATTTCCCAATTACCAAATTTGAAAGAACAGTTTCTAAAGTCAGATTTCCCATCGTCTCCACTCAACAGCAGATCCCACACCACAATGAAAAGGCTCACATTGTTGCAATCTGATCAAATAACATCCACAATGATTGCTTTGGAAACTCCTTTAACTGTTGACTACTTACAATGTCTTCTACGATTTCTTTTATTCCAGCCACAAAAAGAATTAACAACAGTGGAACCAAAGTAGTGTAACGCCCAGTTGGGGAAACATCAGGGATTTGCTAAAGGAAAGAAGAAAGATGCATTATAATATTATACAGCAAATGCCTTATAGATGCTGCAAAACATAGGGCCTTTTATTACATTTAATCCATTAACATTTGGCTTAGCTGAAATGTTAATTGGGCTCCTCAAAATCATTATCAGGGCCCTCTTTATTTCCTCTTGCATTTCCCTTGACTACTCTAGGATATAACCAGCTAGGACAGATCTGGCCTAGCCCTGTTTCCTGACAGATATAACGCTTATTAGTACAAAATGCTTTAGGAGGATCAAAAAAATCTCAAAAGTTTTAAACCGTATTTATACAATACAAAATTGCATTTGTATACGGTCTTTCACTTCAGGAGGACATATAAAAGGACTATATAGTGTACAAGAAAAAATAGGAAAGGTATCTGGCAACTAAGATTCAAAGTTAAGATGAAAGAAAGGTTAAGAAGCCTGAAAGTTTGGGTTTCTGCAGTTTCCCTGGGTGGTGCACAAATCATAATAGCTCATTTACCGGAGGAAATCTGACAGATTAGAAAAGATCAGGAGATCGTAAATGTCTTAAACAGATTTTCGCAGATGCTTTCACAAATTCCAGATGTTCTGAATGGATTATCTCAGCATCTTTAAATGAAGTGTACATCATTACAGTGTTTGTTATGAAGAACTGCAAGATGTAGAGGATGAAATTCCTCTCCTCTTTGCTGTTTAAGTGCAGCAACACTGAAAATGTGCACCTATAAATGGGATCGCATCTGCAAGGTAACCGGGCGAGACAGAATACAATCTAGAATTATGAAGGAAGTCATAAGAAATGCATGAGAATCTGATTTACTATATTTAGAAGTTCAGGGGTCAGCATGATGCTCAGTTGGTAACATTTTCGCCTCAGAAGACTGAGTTCTAGACTTGAACTCGTAGTCTGGGCTGATTCTCCCAATCAGGGCTGGTGTACTGTCAGAGGCACTGTTTTTCAGATGAGACTCAGTTCGAGTCTGCTTATCCTCAGGTGGATGTCAATGATCCCAAGTCACTATTCAAAACGATTATAGAGGGTTCACCTAACCCCATATAGGCCTTCACTCAATCAGACTAAAGCTAACAAGGTTATTATGTGGCACTTTAACACATTTGCCAAAAAAGGTCACGCTATACGTGACTAACTATAAGCACTATACAAATACAACTTCATCTTCCATAAACACTGGAGTTATGCTTGAAACCTAAAGGACAATAAATGTTATCCAATTATTTCAAAAGTCAGTAATTGTAGTGGAGGAAATTGCATGAATGAGTCATAAGAGCAACTTGCATTTATATAGCGCCCTTCAAGCTACATGAATGCAATGTGTCATATACAGGAGGCTATTCCTGTTCTTGAGATTATAATAGTAATATGTTGTGCTTCACAAATTCATAGCAAATTAGCTAGTTGGTTGAAAACTGTCTTGGTATTNAAAACAAACATTTGGAGTCCTGTAGCTCAGTGGTTGGAGCACTCGTCTCTCAAGAGAGTGACCTGAGTTTCATTCCCGGCAGGGCGAAACCTTGGGCAAGTTTCCTTACTCAGCAAATGGCTGCCGCATTTCGCCCACAAATACAGTCAATTCACTTAACAGTATATTCTGTGAAGCGCTTTGAGACATCTAGAAGACGTGAAAAGCACTATATCAAATACAAGGATTATTATTATTATATAATCACGACTACACTGACTCAGCACCAGGCCTGCACCTCCATTGTCTATCCACTCAAAGCTCAGACAGCCTGAAATGTGTTGAACATTTTGAATAGACTATTTTCTAAAAAAACACATATGCCAAACCTCAAATGAAATAAAATGCCTCATCACGCTCAAGTAAATAAGTGGAACGGATCTCTAACAAGGCCACACAGATTCTTCTCTCGAAAATGGAGATGAAGTCATGGAGATGAAGATGAGGTCATTGTTATTGGAGAGATGTGTATTGAACTCCTTTGTTTGCAGTCAGGTTCAAGAGGGAGTTATCAGCTATTCTATTCTAAGGAATTTTTCAGAAATATCTAAAAGGGAAAAGTTAAAAAATCATATTTCTTGTACATATTATTTAATAAGCTTACCTGGAGGAGAGCTATGAAAAGAAAAAATGAGTTTGCTGCTCTTCTAAACTGTGAATACAGGAACCTCGGCAGAAATGTAACAACATTGTATTTTGCAGTGCTAGGGAAACAAAGGAGAGAAAAACATTCAGACCCAGACTTTAGATCAAGAATATATTTGAATCAGAATTTCTGTTTTGTAGTGTATGTGCTTTGGAGCACATTAACATAACAAGTCTAATCTGATCATAATGAGCCTATCCTGCAAAACTGCACATTCAACTAAAAACAAGAGCCAGTTGACACAAATGAATCCATGTGTGTTTCAACAACTAAAAACAGGAACAAGATTGCACAAGCAAATGGCATCTGTATACAGGAATACTGCTCAGTTAGAGAAGTACCGAAGAGAGCCCCCAGCCCCCATTTCACTCTACTGACAAAACAGCTATGTTGCAACTCCTTCAAGGCCCACAGTCCGCCTGCAATGTCAGAACACAATATAGCGACATACACATTCCTGTTAATATCTCAGTGTGGGGGTCATTGCACACCCACATCCTATTATTCCCAGTTCGAATCCCTCCACAGTCTCGCCCCACCCTATCTCTGCAACCTCCTTCAACGACACCAAACCGATTGCTCCTTTAGCTCAGAATTCTGGCCTGCTTTTTATCCCCCATCATTGGGCAGGCTTTCAGCCATTCTGCACCGGGTCTACGGAATTTCATCCCAGAGTCCTTCCCCTCATTCAAAGAACATCTCAACTCATACCTCTTTTGAATTTTCAGTCATCTTTCTCCTCACCCACCTCCCTTGGCTCCCACCCTCTGTTCGGATGCCCAGCCAGCAGTGTTGGCTTTCAGACATCCCCCTGCCATGCAAGGTGTACACTGCATTGCATTATCAACAAATTCAAGCTCTAACAACCTGTTCCACAAGATCTGAATTGTTCATTGTGTTTGGCAGCCATTGCAACTGGCCAACCAGTGTGAAGTGAGGGGACTGGAAGGTGCACATACAGACCGATGCACATTGTACGGATTTTGTTTGGATGGACACAGTTTTAAACCGTTTTAATCTCATCGACCCGTCAGTACATTTCCACTCTAAATGGAGTCAATTGTTCTGAGTCAATGTGCGGTCTCAAGATAAGATGCTGATCTCGGCTGGAGTGCAAGGCAAGCCGCAGGAAGGACGGACCTGACCCACAGCACTGGGGGTGTGGGTGGGGAGGAGGGGTAAGAGAGGAGAGAAACAAAAGGCTAGACAATTCCTCGCCATGGCTCTACAACCAGGCTATTGAGAACAGACGTTAGGAATGTCAGGGTCGAATTCCTGCCTACCTGTCTGCCCACTCCTACAAAATCTTTGATGAGTTAACAAACCTATGTTCCATCAGTCAACTGACCAGGAGGCAGAGAGAGAATCGTAACCGGCAATCAATTCACAAAATGTGCTGCACTATTTGAGTTTTTATTGAACTAATCCATCTTCAAGGTGTGGATACTGCCTTTCTGGTCACAGAGCAAGTAAATGTCTTTGATAAATGGGTTACAACTTGAGGAGCAACATTGAAGGTAGAAATCCTTACAAAGATGGGACACAAAATATAGAGTGCTGTATTATACATGAACACCCTGGATTACGCTGAAACAGATCAGTTGATGCTATGACCCGAACGAAGCAACCAACAATTAAATTTCACTGAAAGAAGATTGGAAATATTCGTACCTGACACGATTATTACAAAATTTTGTTTCCGGAGGTTGGTTAATAAATATTGTTCTCATATCCTCTTGATCAGCCAATGAAGTTTTTTCTGAAGCGTCCTCAGTCTTCTCATATCCTTAAAACAAATGCAGATGTAAACAAATTACAACATAAAAAATTACAACAATTACAATTTGCATTTATATAGTACCCTTCATGCAAGATAACATCTCAGAGCACAATAAACAATAATGCCCTGTGAAGATTGTAGAACATGTTGAGCAAAGCTACAATCCTTTTAATGATCATTGATGTTTTACAAGACTCTTCCCCATCCAACTTCTTTAATGGAGACACAACACACAAACAAAAGCTCTTAGTTTGGTGCACAAAGCTCAGTTCTGTTAAATATAGATGTTAAAATTAATTAGAGGCAGAGATGCCAAATGCCCAACCACCAATGGTGGGGCGGGAAGTGCGGGAGAACTGAAGCAGGCCTGTGTCCGCCAAGCAGAGGGAGCGGACAGGCTGATATGATATGGGGTTAGGAGGTCGGAAAGGTAGGGGGGAAACAACACTGTGGAGGGCTTTGAAGGTGAGAACGAGGGTTTTGAACTCCATTCTCTGAGGGATGGGGAGCCAGTGAAGCTGGGCAAGAATGGGGGTGATAGGTTCACGTGTGAGACATGAGTTGCAGAGTTTTAAATAATCTGCAGCTTGTGGATGGAAGAGTTGGGAAGTCGAGCGAGTAGGCAGTTGGCGTAGTCAAGCCGGAACGTAATGAATGAGTGGATCAGTGTCTTGGGGGCCTGTGTGAGTCACAGTGGCGGAGGTGGGCATTGTTGCGAAGGTGGGGAAAGGCGGAGCAGGTCACAGCATGAATGTGGGGTTTGAAGGATAACTGGGGGTTGAAAAGCACACCGAGGTTTCGTTGTTATTGTTGTATTGGCTCGGTGAGGTGAAGAGTCCAGCCATGAATGGTGATAGTCAGCGGCTGAGGCGAGGAGGCGCTGCCAGGATCCAAGCAGGAGGGCCTCTGTCTTGCCAACATTGAGCTGGAGGAAGTTTGCTCTCGTCCAGGACTTGACGTTAGACAGACAATTTGCCATGACATCAACGGTCCTGGAGTCGAGGGTGGAGGTGGCAAGATACAGTTGGGTGTCATTCGCATACATGTGGAAATTGACCACATGCCTGCGGATGACATCAACGAGCAGGAACACGTATAGATTGAGGAGAAGGGGACCGAGGACAGAGCCCTGAGGGACGCCACATGCAACAATGCAGGAGTTAGAGGAGAAGCTGTTGCCAGACAACAAATTACATTTGTATAGTGCTTTTCAAGTCGGGAGGATCATCATAATATTTTACAATAAATTCTGTGAAGCACTTCGAGATATCCTCCTGACATGAAAAGTTCTACCTCAAATGCAAGAATTGTTATTATTGTTATTATTACCCCAGAGTCAGTAAACGGAGGAGAAGAAAATGGAAAATTGGATAAGGGGATTAAATTGTTATAATTTAAAGAGCTAAGAAGTAAAACGTTTTGAAGCAGATATCTGGCTGGCAATATGAAATGAAGAGGGAGCAATTTTCATACAGATATTCTCATTTAGTTCAAATTGGTTTAATAATGTCAAAACTTACTACAACAGCAGGCTGAATATTCAGGGTAATGCAGTTTAATAATAATACTAATAATATTCCTTGTATTTGATAAAGCACCTTATCACATCGTTGAGACATCTCAAAGCGCTTCACAGAATATACTGTAAAGTGAATTGACTGTGAATTTTGTGGGCGAAACCCAGCAGCCAATTGTACAGCAGTGTCCCACAAGAAGTCGTGGATTGAGTGACCAAATAATTTTTTTTGTGCATTTTCAATATAAACAGTTTGCCAATCCAATTGATTTTGTTGAAGGATTTAATCAACTCAGCTTCTACCAACTCCTACCAGGTATTAATCTTGAAGAAACAAATGCAAGATTAACCTCTTTTCGCAGGAGTCTGCTTTAAATTTCTATTGTGGGAGCACAAGAGACACTGTACATTCCTAGTCTTGCTTGAGGCCGCTTTTATTTATATTGATGTGGTTTAGTTCTGAGATCACAGGACATGTTAAATAGTTGTCTTACAGCGAGATGATCTCTGGTTCTTAGTACTTAAGTAAAAAAAGTTTCTCCCACCCCCACTCTTGCTCTCAAATCTTTTGCTAATAATAAGTTAAATTACCCATGGATGAAGTAGATAACTATCAAGCAAGATGATTACACTAGCTGAGTGCAACATCAACATTTTGGGCAGGTTAAAATATCATCTACAACAATTTGCATTTATATAGCACCCTTCAAAAAGGGTAGCATCTTGGAACGCTTGTAGTACAAATCTAAGTGCACTGACTGATATGTAGTGTTCAACATTATGCCCCAAGTATTCAGTGGAAAGCAAACTCCATTTCAAGCACTAAGTCATGCTTCCAACGTGAAAGGCACTGTACAAATATAAACGTAACATTCCTAACTTCAGTCAGAATGTCAATCTTTGGAATGGTAATAAAAGGACAGTCTTGTGCACACATGGAGATTGATCCAAAGGCAGTTGAAGTCTGTATGAGCATTGATTAGACTGAGAAACTTGTTGGAATTCTTAACCCTCCAGTAGTTTAATTAATACTATATTAGACTTCATTACACTGTGTGCTGTTCAGTAGACCAGATCAGAAAAATGCTTTTATTGCCTACACTGTTCTTCACAGTCTACCTTTCTTTCCTACGTCTTAAATAACCATAAAAAGAAAAACATTGCTCAGCATCAGTTGTCCAAATAGCCCCTCTGTGAGGATCAGCTACTCCTTTGTCCACTATCTGTAGCTTACAGTCAATACAGAGTGATCTTATAACAATTATAATTCTGGCATTTGATCCAACGTGTTATCACTGCCAAAATGCCTCGAATCGCTTCACAAAATTTACTGTAGAGTCTAGTGACTATATTTTCTAAGTGAATGCAGCAGCTAATTTGTGGGCAGCATTGTCCCACATCTAGCCACAAAGTGAATAACCATTTTTTTCTGGAGGATTGTTGGCCAGGACATCCTTCTCTTTTCAAATAGTGCCATGGGATCTTTAACGTCCACAGGATCTAACTATTCTCAACAATATAACTTCCGTTTGTCAGTCCAATTATGGTTGAATACATTTAACACACAACTTATTTGGATATGAACCAAAAGCCTGGATAAAATAAAATCCCCACAGCTGCTCATAGAAAATTGAAATAAAATCCCTCCAGCTGCTAAGAACCAGAAATTAGTCCCTGGGAGGGTGAAATAAATTTCTTTGAATGTACCAGAAACATTGCTGGTAGTGAACCAAACCAGGCTTGGGATGACAGCTGCTGGAAGCAGATATGAATACACACTCCAGGGCTTACAATCCACTTTGACTGATATGCAAAGGTACACTTCCAACTGGTGGAACCATCGCTCAATGGGTAAAGTTCTACATCCTAGCTGTGGGCAGAGGAATGATGGCAATGTTCTCACACATTTCATGCTGGGTTGTGCTGCTGACTAAGGGGCTTACAAGTCATCAGGTTGCTGCCATCGTCACTTTCTGTGCACTTTGTTGCCCACCAAATCCTTTCAGAAATTGGGTAAGTCATGTGTATCTCCCCAGGGAAAGGTTCATATTCTACTCAAGACATTGCAACCCTCCATTTGTAGGGAGCATACATATGGTTAACTCTCAGTCTGGCTTGTACATTTCCAAGCATGGTGGTGGGTTCCCACAATTGAGACACCCAGCTGACAAATAAAAGTGAATCAAATATTAATATCTAGTGGTACATCCAGTACTTGAAGGATATTACAACAGAAAGTACTGCCCTCAAGACTGACCTTGTCTGATAAAGCTTTTGATAAGTTTAATTATTTTCAGTAAAAGATAAAGATCAACTCAGTAAATTGAAGAATAGTAATTAATCTTTGGGAGATTTTTTATTTAAAAAAAGTCATTACATTAGGTTACGACTGGATTGGCATCAGATTAAAAGATGGTAAATTCAAAATGGAACACTCAAGTTACTAAACATATGAATTCTAGGTGAAACTATACTAGAAAAAGTAATTCAAATAAAATGTATTCAATATCCTTTAATAGTTTGCCAACTGAGGATTGTGCGATCCAGATGCATTTCACAAATTGGTCATGGTTTAGATTTGTAACCTGTTTTCTCTGCCCCTAAAGACTATTTGTCACAACAGCTGTGGGTGGAATAGATGGGATAGAATATTTAGGTCCTCCTAGGGCTGTGTAGGAAATTTATGTTGTTGGCTTCACGGAAGGGAAACGTTTGTTCAAGAAGGGAAGCTTAATAATAAATTTGCACTGATAGTGTATTGTAGGCAATTCTCAAAGTGGTTGAGAAATGCAGTGGAGAGCACTAATCAGGGAATAGGCAGATGTAAAGATGCTGACCAAATGCATGGTTGAAGAGACATTGATAGAAGAGTTATGAAGGCAGGGACAGAGGTATTTAGAGGAGACTCAAAGGACAGTGGATGAAGATTTGGCCACCGACAGTTGAATGGAAGGAGTGGTGAGTAAACAATAAAGCAGAAACAAACAAACTGAGGATGAGTGCAAGAGAAGAATGTTTAGGTAGGGAGGAGCAAGCTTGTGGAGGCCAGGACTCAGTTCTCAGATACTGGATGCTCCTTAAACTAGGATGGGGTTAATGGGTGCGTGGAGATTTATGCAGGAGAGAATTAGGGCTATGGTTATGATCTAGAAGTCAGAGCTTGGTTTGGCCAGAGAGCAAGGCAGACAGAGAGGGATAGCACAGTTACATAAAGTTAAGTTGTATCTTGCAGCAAATGGTTGAGGTAGTTTTTGAAAATACTTGCATTTAAATGTCGTCAGAATGTCTCAAAATACTTCACCAGAATTATTGCAAAGTATCGGTATAGGAAGCAAGATTCTGAAATTCATCATGCAACAGGTGAAATGCATATTTTACTATATGCTACAAAAGCATTCAACATCAAAAAGTGGTGAAAAAATATCCAAAGACAGGAAAAATAGGTTTCATAAGCATTTAAAAACAAATATGGCACCTCCTATACTTTTTGTGAAAAACAGCGTGCTGCAGCTTGGTCAATAGTATGAGGCGTTTTTTCTGCACATCAAACAAATTGAGCTATTTCTCTGCAGAATTAGAAACCAAGAATGATCAGTCTTCCAAAAGAGTACAAATTCCAGGGGAGAAAGACTACAGGACCAGGAATTAGAACACAACTGTGAGATTCTGATTTTCAGTCTAAAAATATTTGCTAATACATAATGTACCTTATGGAGATACCACAAGTTAAATCAAGTGGCTGCTTCAAGCATTCTGGGTTTCATCATGAGAAACATTTCAGCTGTTATAATAGTAGTGGTGTATTTTACGATTGTAAACAAAAAGCATATTTTCCGTTCTACACTGGTTACAGTAATGTCTACAGGAGGCATTCATTTTCCATATGATTTGAGCTTGAACAGAGGATTCAATCAGGTTTTTCATGGCTATTACTCAATGCTGCGTTTGTCACTCTAAGGTCACTAGACTTTACAGTAAATCTTAGGAAGTTCCTTGAGGCCAACATGAAAGGTGTTTAACAAATACTTGTATTATTATTATAGTCAAACACTCATGCACGAGAACAAAATCTATAATTTTTCCCACCAAAAAATCAATGCAGAACAATTTCTGTCCAGATGACATCCAGTCAGGTGATCCTAAGCCTAAGCACAGCTATTTTATTTTGCATTTGATCACAGGAGGTATTTTCCCTCTTGTTTACAGCTACTCCTGCTCAAAAATGTAGAGCAACAACCCAGTTATTCTCTTCTGTGTACGTGTGTGTGAGGTGTGTCTGTGAGGTATGTGTGTGTGTGAGATCTGTGTGTGTTTGTGTGAGGTGTGTATGTGTGAAGTGTGTGTGAGGGTTTAAGGGAACTACCAATGAGTTATACAGCTTTAATCAAACACATGTCTTATGTTATTGGGTATTTTATGAGAAACTTGTAAAACAATATCACAAAAATGCTCCCAATAATTAAAGTCAAGAAAAATGGAATAAGCACATGTATTCTATAACATGTTATCATATTCCCAATTCTTTTTATTACAATATATAAATAAAAGCAGGAAAGAGCTAAGGCTCTCTGGAATACCCATTTATAACCATTCATATATGTGAACTTATGTTTATGTCCCTCTGATAGAGCTGACATTTTCAAGTTCTGAGCTATTCTTCAAAAACAACTCAATTGATTTTTGGATCCTCTAGCAGCATGCTCAGAAAGCATTCACTAACAAACCAAACACCTAAAGAGACAAAGCTATCCTTCTAGGGTAATTTATTATATAAAAGCTCAATTCACCATATGCAATAAATTGTGGGTTCTGCAGGTCCCTACACCTTTCCCAAATGGTATTAAGATTGCTCCAGCATTAGCAATAAAGAGCTTTAAGAAATTTACAAAAGTCAATGTAGGTGTATTGCTTTAATGATATTTTGAAACAGAGCCCAGATTCAACCTTGGAAACTTCAACTGTGGCTCGTACATGCGGAACTCTTGATCTGATTTGGATACTCGAAGGTAGTGGTGGCCAAATTTTATGGATAACCCAAAAAATAAATGTTCTTAATTGAATACTTCTTGACTGATATATCTTCTGGCCCACGGGCCACCACTGCTCTAAAGCACGTCGATAAGTTTCTGCATGGGTCAGAAGCCCGGCCTGAACAGTGTGAGACACACCAATCAAACAATGAAAACAAGTCATAGAATTTCCTCCGAAAGATTTACTTATAAGCACGTCATACTCTTTTTCAGCAAAGGCAACACCAAAAATACCACATAAACAGCATAAATCTCAAACATAAGCAAATATTAGCAGTATAAAGCAAAGCCACACATTAGTAAAGATTTGACACTTGCTTTTCCTCAACCAATTTCTGAAAATTCTGTGAAAACGATTATGCAACTGTGAAAATGCAGATTCACAGATTTATGTTGATTCAAACACTGAAAAGAGTTTTGCGAATGTTTTTACTCGGGCGAGTGCTATTTTAGATGACTATTTCAATGGAATATTCAAAAGCCTGACCAGAGAAATTTTTTACCGCCTACATATAATGCATTTATACTTGGACATGTGGACCACTCTATCCTCCTCCACCGCCTCTCCTCTTACTTTAACCTTCAAGGTGCTGTCCTTGAATGGCTCAGATCTTATCTCTCACATCGGCTCCACTTTGATTCCACAAATGGCTTCTCCTCCATCCCCCGCACCATCTTGTGCAGTATTCCTCAGGGCTCTGCCCTCGGTCCCCTCCTCTTCAACCTCTATATGCTCCCTCTTGGTGACTTCATCCGCAGACATGGGGTCAACTTCCACATGTACGCAGATGACACCCAACTCATATCTTTCTGCCTCCACCCTCGACTCCAGGACCACTGCTGTGCTGACGGAATGTCTGTCAGACATCGAGTCCTGAATGAGAGTTAACTTTCTTCAGCTGAACATCAACAAGACCGAGGCTCTCCTGATTGGTTCACGTCAGCGCCTCCTCACCTCAGGCACTGACAGCATCAGCATCCATGGATGCACACTCCACCTCACTGAGCCAGTCAGGAACCTTGGCATCTTGTTTGACCCTCAACTATCCTTTCTCCCCCACATCCATGCCATGACCCACTGTGCCTTCCTCCACCTCCGCAACATTGCCCAACTCCACCACTGTCTCACCACTGTCTCACGCCCTACTTGTTGGCCTTCCCAACTCTTCCCTCCACAAGCTGCAGATCATGCAGAACTCTGCAGTTCGCGTCCTCTTCCCCCACCAGCCTCCATGACCCCATCACGCCCACCCTCAACTGGCTCCATTGACTCCCCATCTCTCAAGAGGATCGAGTTCAAAATTTTCATCTCACCTTCAAGGCCCTCCGTGGCCTTGCCCCATCCTACCTCTCTGCTAACCCCTTATCAACCTGTCCGCCCCCTCCGCTCAGCAGGCTCTCTGCCCCCACCCTCTGGAACTCCATCCCACCTTCCCTTCGCCTCGCTCCTTCCCTTGCCTCCTTCAAGGCACACCTCAAGACCCTCCTATTAAACCATGCCTTCAGACACCCTCCTACCCTCTCTGTACCCTCCACCCTCCCTGATCTCAAACACCCCCAGCTCGGGGCCTAATCCCTGACTGTTCAGCGACTTGGGACGTCCTCCCGATGTGACAGGTGCCTTATAAATGTAATTATGTATTGTTTATATAGCCATGCAAACATTATCTGTACGCAAATTATCAGCAAGAGTTATCTGAAACATATGCTTTCTGCTGAAGCTGAAGTGGCTGTGAGCTACACTGAGACCCTTCGTGAGCCACATGTGGCTGTGTGGTTCAACAAGGCTGATCTTGGGGATTATTGGTCAGGATACCAGGAGAAACTCCTTTCTCTTTTTGAATAGTGTGATGGAATCTTTAATGTCAACCTGACATACGTAACTAGGTTTGTATCCTCTACAATGCAACCTCCATTTATCAGTGTAATTGTGGCCAATATGTTTAATACAGCTTATATGGATAGGATCCAAAGGCCCATAGAAAATAACAAAATCCCCCCAGTTGCTCACACAAAACTGACACCAAAGTCTGAGACAGGTACAAAGCAGAATGGGAAGATATTCAGAATTCTCACTCGAGATCACTACCCCACCGAAAACGTTAGTATAAAAGTAGCAAAAAAAATTCAACGCTTTGAAAAATTCAAGTAAGACTATATCCACTGGCTTAGTTATCTCCCCAAACAACTTCAGTATATTCATGAACCACTGCTTATAAATTGTTACTGACTACACCATTCTTGTCACTCAGCAGCTGTAGTACCCTACATTGTATTTAAGAACCACCACTGCAGATTAGTCTTAAATCATCTATAATTTGTAAACTCACAACTCACTCCATTAACATTTGGATTCCTCATTTTAGATGTATTTCCAGTGTGTTTATAAAGATATAAAAAGTATTAAGCAAAGCCTGAATGAGCAGATCTGGAAACTAACCAAGCTTAACTTAACAAACAGAGGTAAAAAACAAACATCTGTAATATCACCTTATAATTTATCCCCTAAACAATCTATCTGCTTTTAGACAAATGTATCTTCTATTAACAACTGAAGATGTATCTATATTTAGTTTACCAACATTTTTTTGAATTGCTCTCTCACTTCCTCTAATAATCCCTTCAATTTAACGGCTTTCAAGAATTTGATCTCAACGTTCTTTAATACGATTCCTGTTCCTCATTATTTTTGTTTTCTTGCATTTATTGTAGGTTTGGTTTGACTTCTTTATCCATTCAGTTGTTGTCTTCCTTAGCGGGTGGCTCCACGGAATGTCACAATGGATAGTCAACCCTCAGTAGCGGCCTTGTTAGTCCGGTTCCTGAGCCAGAAGGGCCTACGGTACTCCAGGGCACTACTGATAACAGTCCAGCCAGTCTGATTCATTGTTAGGACTCGAAAGGGCAGCCCAGTCACTGGGAGCAGATTCTTCCTACTTGATTCCTGCTAAGCCTGCAAGCCAGAGCACTAACAGGTAGGTAGGGGGAAGGGTTCTAGCTGGACAAACAGTGGAAAGCGTGCTATGCAATTTCTCAATGGCACGCTATGCATTTTAGCTTGCTAAGCACAGCAGTACCCCAACTCGCACTCTGGGGGTCACCAAGCCTTGGCTCTTGCTATTGACAAGCATGTCACCTTGGAAACAGTTCAACTCCAAGGAGACCCTGCTTATCTACCCCAAAGAGGATAGAAACCAATTCTTCAAGGGATATCTAGTGCTTTACAATTCCACGTATCTCAATGGTCCCACGTGTATAATATATATTTTATATATATATATATATGGAATGGGGGAGGGTCTCTGAAGCCCTGTCTGTTTTGGACACTACTTGCACCCTCAGTATTTGCCCGGGTCTTTCTTTTAATAACATTTTATTTTTTTGAAACGTCTGTGTTTTCCATTGATCACAGCAGCTTCTGCTGCGTCTACTCTTGTATCCTTCACTCCTGTTCAACAAATATTTATCCAGTTTTATTCTAAAGGTGAATTAACAAGAATCGCTAAGAATCTGTTCCACACATCTATCATTCTGCTGAGTGTGGAGATTTAATTCTAACCTTAAACCCTACTTCACAATTTGAGAATTTTTCAGGTGTTTATTTGTCTATGTTGAAGAATTGTGTGCAACTGGCTGCCGCATTTCACCCACAAAATATGCAGTCAATTCCTTTTACAATATATTCTGTGAAGCGCTTAGATGTGTCAGAATGCTCATCACGGTCCTCTGAATCCCTTCGAATGCACTCATATAAGCCAGGGTGCCAAACACTCTTAATAATCCAAACATGATCTCACCAATGATCTTTATAAATGTTACAATTTAGTAGGTTTAATAAGGATTAATAGCACTTATGTCACAAATATCCTTGCCTTAATGTCACCAGCCAATTCAGTACTTGTGTATTTCAATTCACTTTACAGTATATTCTGTGAAGCGCTTTGAGAAGTCTCAAAGACTTGATAAGGCGTTATATCAAATGTAAGGATTATTATTATTTGTTATATGTAAGTCGTATAAAATCCAACTTATACATAACTTTACTTAAGTCACCTAGGATACAACTTATACAAGTTTCACATAACTCATATTTTACATAAATCATATTAACTGTATGGTCCCAACTGATACGACTTATGTTAGGTTTACTGTAGAGTTAGAGCTATAGAATCCTACACTGTCTGATTTTTAGATTGTCCGTAAACTTCTTGGAAGCTGGAGTGTTAGAAATTCACATGGTATTTAGTCTGAATTGCCAGGTGCGAAGCAGTGGGGGATAGAAGAGTGGGTGAGAGAGAATTTGAAACTGTACTATAAGGCTATAATTTGTTTTTGACCTACAATCAAAGTGGATATCAGGACTGATGAGTCTCATCGACAACAGTTTTCCATTGTTGATTACTAAATAATTACCTGCTTGCGTCAGGACACCTTTGACTTTGCAACATTTCAATGTGGTCGAATACGTATTGCATTATATTATAAACTCTTATACTATTCCTGAGTACATAAGGTAACATTCCCTTTGATTCCATCACAGCCCTAATGCTTGTCACACAGCTTAATATCATCAATACATTTTATAAAGTAGAGCAAGGTGCTTTTCCACACATAGAACATGAACAAAGAATAACACAACGGATTCCATAGCACTCCACTCATCACTGATCCCAGAACATGGTAACATGGTCCATTTAAGGCTGTCACGGGTGGCACTTTGCAAGGCAATTTTCAATACAGATAGGTCATTTTAGAAATCTTTCACATATAAACTTTAAGCTCTTTCTTACAGGAAGCTGCACCTAATTCTGTGGAGAAAGCCTACAAATAATTACAACCTCAAATAATTCCATTATAATTCCACCGCTTGACCGATTCCTTCTGAATCTATGTGAATAATCTTTCAAACTCAACTGGAGCTTTTTTTCCTTATCCAACAGGTGGTACTAATATGAACTCTTAACCATTTCTTCAGTTGCTGCTACAACATCTGACTATACCCTAGTTGGTAGAAGACCAAAGGGATCTGGGGATTCAGATTCACAAGACTCTAAAAGTAACAGCACAGGTAGACAAGGCCATAACAAAATAAGAATAGAATCCTTGGTTTTATATCCAGAGAAATAGAGTACAAAAATTAGGCAGTAACATTACATTTATATAAAACCTTTGTTAAATCACATTCTAACTTCCTTTAGTGTGCAATTCTGTTCCCTCTAATGCACAAAGGATATTATAGAAATAGAGAGTGCAGCGTAGATTTCCTAAGATGTTATTAGGGATTACGACTTCTATCAAGATTGAACTGGTTAGAGCTATTCCCTGTGAAATTGAAATGATTGAGAAGGGACGCAATAGATACGTTTAAAATTATGCAAGGATTCGTCCACTTCCACATTGGAACTCAATGCAGATACATTGATAATTAGCTTACAGATGATAAGACTTTCTACTGCGTGGAAGATATTGCAGGGTACAGTGGACATGCAATGAAAAACTTGATTCTAATCCCACAATTCAATGTTGCTCTTTACTTAATCCTAAAATCATCAAGAAGACAGACAGCAAAATCTCCCGCCAAACAACAACTTCAGAAAGACAGCTACTGGGATTAAAGCACACATCTGTCCAATACCTGATGATTGAGAGGACTTAAGCAAATCGTTGTGCAAATCGGTAAAGACACACAAGACTTTATCCAGACAATTAGCAAACAGGGTTTGAGATGAAGCTCAAGTCAAATCTCCAGAATCATAATGGAGTAGGTTTAAACAAGACATCTTGAGAACGTTAACAAAATGTCTCTGTACAACCTGGTCACTGTGTTCAAGCTGTCCTTACTACACACACGGAAACATCCTATCCTTTTGGATTTCTCCCAACAAATCGTGATTCAGGTTCAGATTGTGTTGCACTATTTATCTTCTGGAGAGTGAGACATCTTCATAAATCCATTTAAAATGCGACAAGCTGGAGCTCTCTACTCTAACTCCATTATATCCAGAAATCAGCCCCGTGTGCATGTGTGTATTTTGTGCATTTTGCGATTCCCGAGGAGTCCTGTAGCTCAGTGGTTAGAGCACTCGTCTCACAAGCGAGAGACCTGGATTCAATTCCTAGCGAAACCTTAGGCATGTTTCTTCACTCCACACCCCTTATAATAATCCCTCAAGAAAAAAAAACACAATAATAAAATTGATCATTTCAATCCACGACTATTTTTTGGAAACTCCTGTGTACAATTGGCTGCCGCATTTCACCCACAGATATACAGTCAATTCACTTTAGAATCTGTTCCACACATCCATCATTTTGCTGAGTGGGAAGATTTGATTCTAATCGTAATCTTACTTTACAGCTTGAGAATTTCTCGGGTGTTCATTTGTCTATGTTGAAGAATTGTGCGCAATTGGCTGCCGTATTTTGCCAACACAAATATACAGTCAATTCACTTTACAGTAATATAATAATAATAGTATATTCTATGAAGTGCTTTGAGACGTCTAGAAGACGTGAAAGGTGCTGTATCAAATGCAAGAATTATATTATTTATCTTGTTCCCTCACCAACATCTAAATTAAGCAACAGCAATTGAATTACTTTCAGCTATCAAAATCAAAAGCTAATACAACCTGTAAAAGAAAAATATTAATAATCCTTGGATTTGATATAGCGCCTTTCATGTCGGCAGGACATCTCAAAGTGCAGGATTTACTGTGAAGTGTAGTGACTGAATATTTTGTGCAGAGATTAGGCTACTTCAGTTCAGTAGCATTTGTCAGCAATGTGCAAGAATGTTCACACTTGAACGATTTCTGGGAAATTAAGTTCCATACCCAATTGTTGGTTCATACAGTAATAACTTCTGGGTGCTAGATATGATTTGATTTTGTATAGCTACAGAATTAAAATGCTCGGAAGTTTACAGCGCAGAAAGCCATTTAGCTCATTCAATTTGTACTGGTGCTAGCTCCCCCAGTGCAATCACATCAAATCCAAGGATTATTAATATTTTTCTTTTACAGGTTGTATTAGCTTTTGATTTTGATAGCTGAAAGTAATTCAATTGCTGTTGCTTAATTTAGATGTTGGTGAGGGAACAAGATAAATAATATAATTCTTGCATTTGATACAGCACCTTTCACGTCTTCTAGACGTCTCCCTTTGTTTTACACATAATATTTGATACGATTTTAATTCACATGTTTATCCAATTCCCTTTGATACAAGGGCCCCTAGCAACAAAAAAAATGAAACCTTTAAATTGAAGGTGTTTAACCAAGGGAGCCTTCGAGGCTTTTCCACTGTCCGTTATATAATAAACATAAATACTTCTTCTCGCATTCTAGGCCTTACATCACACACCTCAAGGAAGGCATTAATTTGCCATCCTCAAGGATGATCAGATTTATCCAGAAAGCAGCTAAAAAGCAGCGTTTCGCCCACAAAATATACAGTCCTTTTGCTTCACAGTATATTTTGTGAAGCGTTTTCAGACACCTCACCGACATAAGGTGCTACATTAAATGCGAGGATTATTATTATTATAAAAAGCGCCACAAAGCGAATGTATCCCATGGAAGAAGCCTGAGACTCCACATTATTTTTACGCACTCGCCCTTTTTGTAAACCTTTTCATTAAGTCACTTTTCCATTTAAGGCTAAAGAATAAACACCAAACAATGCTCTCAATCAGCTGTCCGTCCCTTTACTCAGTGCACAAACAGCAGCTTCGACTGCATTTCCAACCATGCACGGTTGGCATGGAAACACTTTACCGCTTTGTGGATAGCAATCTGAAACATTGCTGCAAGTTATTAAGTGCTATGAATTGGCAGAGGAAAATTCATTTTCATAAAGGTCCGCACTAAAAGAAAATATGCATTTGTCCAAATCCAATCGAATTTGTCTTTGCTCACATTATTGATCGCTTGAACAGATTGCATCTTGGGTTAGATAAAGTGAGTTAGACATGATCTAGTTAAATTATCTGCAAAATCACAAAAGGTTAAAACCTGAATTGCAGTAAACAGTTTGGTTATTCTCCAGAGAAGATCAAAGATTTCAAAACTAGTGGAATTATTTTAACACTAAGATACATAAGAGTAGGAGACAGAAAGAGAGTTGGTCATTTCTGCTATTCCTCCTCCAAACGAAAGCTGCACATTTAGATCTCAAGTTACGAGCTTCCAATTAATTTAACTCTGGGATTTTAAAGAGTAAAGCAGTTTCAAATCAATTTAAAAGCTTGCCTAGTCAAACCGCATGACTTAACGATTCTCAAAATAAAAACTGCTCTCAGGGAATTGATTATAAGATGCAAATACTGCCCTGCATTACAAATCATGTGACTGACCAGAGTAGTAGTGAAACTAAAATAAACCTCCGTTGTTCAAACTGAAGTGGTGTGTTTTACGTGAGCTTCCTGTAACAGAAGTATTGAACAGTACTGTGCACATCAAAAAGAACCACATCCTTGGAATTGCAATGTTCACTAACCTTTACATGGTTGAATAAAGCTACATACAGTTAGCACAATACACGTCACCAGTTTAAGCACTTGACCGGCACAGTCAGTATAGAAACCTCGTATTCTTACACTGAAACCTTTACTTTAATCGTGAAACTTACATTTTATTTCACAGTCCTAGAACTTACAGCACAATGCGACAATGAGTGATTCCTGGAGAGAGCTCCTCCACTTCAGCCACAAGTCCCAATCTCAATTCCCTGCGGGGTTTACTGTAAGCAATACCTGATATTCCCCATATCGTTTTATACATGTCCTCCTCAAATATTTATCAAATTCTCTTTCAAATGTTGCTATCGTTTCAGCCCCAAAATAGGCAGTTTTGGCAAAGCATTGCATATTCTGATAAACCCTGTGTGTGAAAAACAACAAGATTACATTTGTATAACGCCTTTCACGTCGGAAGGACGTGCCAAGGCGCTGAAAAAGGCTCTTTTAAATTCCCCATGCATCTTTAAGAGACAATTCTTAACTTGTTAATTTATATAAATCTCAGTTGATCTTCAACAGTAAACAATCTGGCTTTAGGAGGGGTTGGTAGATGGTTTTATCTTAAAATATTTTTGTAAAAGTGAGAGAGCTTTTACACTGGCTTCAGATCTCAAAATGTAGCATAAAACTGGAGGTATTGTCATATTTCAGCCTCTACTGGTTTTACATTATCTCCAGACTTCCAGAGACCTTCTGCACAAGCATCAACACAAAAACTTGCTGCCATTTGCCCATTAAACACAGTTACTGCACATTAGTGTATTCTGTGAAGTACTTTGAGATGCCCTCATCATGTGAAAGACACACTATTAAATGTAAGGATTATTTACATTAAGACCTCCATTCATATTAAAACCACCATGAGAATTTCTCTGTGATCTCCGCTATCCAAATATCAGAAGAGGAGGAGGAGATGCCCCCAATCTCTGGAGGCAAGCCTGATTAAGAAAGCAACTAGTATTGTAGAATGGCCAGTTTCCCCAGCTCTGAATCAGACAAATCTCCCACCATTTCCCTAAGCCTCGCAAGCGAGAGAACAAAGGTTTGATTCCTGGGCAGGGCGAAGCATTAGGCAAGTTTCCTTACTCCACCTGCCTCGGTTTACCTAGCAGTAAATAGGTTGTTAATTGAGTAGTGGATCGCTTTTCCAGGGGTAATAACCCCTTTAAAAAATCAATATATAATAATTTGATCACTAAATCCATGACTGTTTGTGGGACACTGCTGTGCGCAATTGGCTACTACATTTTGCCCTCAAAAATATACAGTCAATTCACTTTACAGTATATTCTGTGAAGCACTTTGAGACGTCTCGAAGATGTGATAAGGCGCTATAACAAATGCAGGGATTATTATAAAAAAAATTATAAAAACAACTTCCCCCTCTGGCATTTTTCAGTTTGGACTTATCCACAAATTGAAATCATGAAATTTGCATGATTCGAATCTCCAGTTGCTTCCATCACCTCCATCTGAACCTAATGTACCAGCATATGCTTCCTTGTCACATGTTCTGCCCTGGCATTCAGTTTACATTCATTCTACTAAGAAACCTGAGGAGACAACACATCAATTCTCAATCTTATGATTACAACAGAAAGCAAAGTCACTGTGGAAACACATGTTGGAGAGAGGAGTTGGGGTGGGTGTTGTGAGTGGACAGCATCTTGCGTATGGACTTGCTGTTCAGTACAGAATTCATAAAAGCCCAGAGAAAGCTGAGGCCCACAGTGTGGCTCTCTTCTCCGCTCCACCTAAACTTGGAGATCAGATAGGCAGAGGAAGGCATAAAGTGAAGTACAAAATAAATAGTATTCTTCGCGGTTGGCTACCTAGCTCTTTGTAAAAGAAACACTAGAAAAACTACCAGGGCTTAAAAACTGTATTAACTTGGGCTGTGGGTCAATGTCCTCAAAATCTCCTTCACCCCATCCCTCGTGAGCAACTATCTTTGTAATGTACTGCGAGATGTTATTCACACCATGTAAGGGCAGAAGTGGTTAACTCTTTTCAAACAGATTATTAAAATATGGAAAGAATACTTGCCAATGAGTAACTATCGAGGCCGAAACCAAAACAATTAAATGGGAACAGGTTGAAAGAGGAACAGTATGAAAAAGAGGAAGAAATAGGAACTGGGGTTAGAGGATATGGGTCAGTTATGTTCAGGTGGCAGCACCCTACGTTGAAACTTGAACTCAGTCTACACTGATATTCCAATGCAATACAGGAGGGGTGGGGGAGGGAGGGTTGCACTGATGGAAGTGCCATCCTTGAGACATTAAACCCAAGCACCGTCTCCCTGTTCAGGTGGACATTAAAAATCCCATTGCACCACTGGCCAACAATCCTCCAAATCAAATTGGTCATTTGTTTCATGGCTGTTAATGGGACATTGCTATGTGCAAATGGGCTGCCGTGTTTGCCTACAAATAGGCCCCCCACAGTATATCCTGTGAAGCTCTTTGAAACATCCTCCTGACATGAAAGATGCTATACCAAATAAAAGGATTATTATTATTATCATAATAATCTAGCTCCAGTGAAAATGCTGCCATTATTTAGGTCAAATGGACCGTGTTGTAAATTCTAATGATTTATAGATTAGACAAGAACCACTATGCCTGAGTTTCCATTAACAGACAATAACTTGGATCCATTTGCTCAATCTTATTTTAAAAATTGTGACATTTGGGCTCTTTGAAATAAGTTAGATGCTAATGATACTTTCAAACAAAGATAGTTTTTAAAAATATATTTTTAGTCAGCCTGGTGTCCGATACATACGGAAACCCACCATCAGGCTTAGGAGTATCGAAATCAGGCAAAGTTCCACATATTTAGGCCACATACCCATGAAGATTTCCCTGGGTTCAGAAAACAATGTGGCCTCTCTCCCTGGAGGCATGCAAACTGCTTATCTAATACCAGAGAGGATTAGGTGCAGGTTTGCAAGAGCTGAGGCTTGGGGACTCCAGAGAGGGTGCAGGTTTGCCAGAGCTGCTGGAGCTTAACAGCTAAAACCACATAGTTTGCTTACACAGTGCAGTAATGTGCATCTTTTGTAATACAACGTTTTTGTAATGTGCTGTGCAACATAGAAAATTATATTATAACTATGCTCTTCTGTTATACTTATCACTTACAAAATCCCATGCTTTCCTAATGGCAAAGCAGATAGTGTTTCCAGACAATGAGTCAGATACAGTTTCAAGAAAATGAATCCAATGTATAAACACATCAGTAGAAGAATGAAAGCTATTAATTAACAGCAAGAATGTGGATATCTTGTAAACAAAAGGTTCGAAGGAAAAAGATCTTCATAAACATAAAACTTAGAATTTATGAATTTTGCAAACAAAATATTGGAAAGAAAAAATGTCCCAGATTGCCTAATTCATATTCAGTCTGTTATTTGAGGCAAAGACACATCAAGTACAGCTGACCACTCTTATCTTCCTCCACTATCTGTCCTCTCGTCTCAACCTTCATGGTTCTGTCCTTGAAGGCTTCAGCTTCTCCTCCAGCCCCCACATCATCTCGTGCGGTGTTCCTCAGGGCTCTGTCCCTGATCCCCTCCTTCAATATCTATGCTTCCTCTCGGTGACATCATCCGCAGACGTGGGGTCAACTACCACATGTATGCGGATGACACCCGACTGTATCTCTCTACCTCCACCCTTGACTCCAGGATCACTGCTGTCCATACATATACATACACACACACACACACACACACATACATACATACATACGCATGATCCGCTCTGCCTTCCTCCACCTCCGCAACACTGCCCGGCTCCGCCACTGCCTCATTCACGCATTCATCACATCTAGGCTTGACTACACCAACTCCCTGCTGGTCAGCCTTACAAACTCTTCCCTCCCCTACCTCTGTGACCTGGTAACTACGTATCAACCTATCCGCTACCTCCGCTCAGCAGGCTCCGGCCTGCTCCACGTCCCCCGCCCGGCCCACCCCATCATCGGCGGTCGGGCCTTCAGCTTCTCCAACCCCACCCTTTGGAACGACATCCCACATTCCCTTTACCTCGCTCCCTCCCTTGCCGCCTTCAAGGCATGTCTCAAGAGCCTCCTCTTCGACCGCATGTGCCTTCGGCCACCCTACTACCCTCCACCCTTGCTTACCCCAACCCCACCAAAAACAAGCAAAAACAAAAACAAGCACAACGCCGAGGGTCCGGACTGGCTCAGTGAGTTGGGAGTGCGCATCCGTGGATGGTGATGCTGTCCCTGACCAAATCGTCCTCCCGACATGAAAGGCGCTATACAAATGTACTTTTGTATTGCAAGTCCAAATTGAGATTGACTTGCATGATCTGAAAGCAATTCGCCATGGAACATAATTGCTGAGACCACATTGAGAAATGGACCACTTTGAGGACAGACATCAATTTGTGTGAAGTGATTAGATCTCTGCTCTGAAATGGCCCCATAGAATGTTCTTGGGCAGTCAAATGAACAAACCAGAATTTTAAGGACCATATTCGTAACCGCTACAAGCAGTGTTCAAATAAGATTTTTACATGTGTGTTTGGGACGGGGGGGGGGGGGGGGGGGAGAGAGTAAACAGAATGTCAATTTCTCCATTTTCTTTTTGATTTCAATTTTAAAATTACTGCTTGCACCCAGCAAAAGGTTGTTCTGCACCATTACTCTGTCATTGTTTTTTGCAGCAAACCTCAATATCAAAAGTTTGTTATTCAATTGCCATCAGTTTTTTTCCATGAACCAAAACTACTGAACCCTTATAAAATAATATTCTGGAAATCATTCAATGTTATATGTCAAGGTGAATCTTGCTCCTGAACCCTGACCAATTTGAGATACGGGTATTGAATACACTTCATCATAAAATGCTGAATGTCAGAATCTTTTGGCCCAAACTAAAGAGCCCATATTTTACAATTTAAACCACAATTGCTGCAAAGTTGATTATTACCATTTTCAGAAAGTTTTCTTTATTGAATGCTTGGACTGATTAGAGGAAAATGGGATCCTCTTCCTTCCAGGTGGTAATCCAACAACAACACCACCAACACCAAAATTACATTTATAGACCACCTTTCACGTCGGGAGGACATCCCAAGGCGCTGGACAGTCAGGGGTCAGGATCCGAGCATGGGGGAGGGGTGGGGTAGGGGTGAGGGAAGGCAGAGAGGTGGGCGGGCGAC
Organism: Callorhinchus milii; assembly: GCF_018977255.1. Lineage (NCBI taxonomy): Eukaryota > Metazoa > Chordata > Chondrichthyes > Chimaeriformes > Callorhinchidae > Callorhinchus > Callorhinchus milii. The sequence continues at coordinate 49,321,695 of NW_024704742.1, forward strand.
CAAAGGCACGATCGAAGAGGAGGGTCTTGAGACCGGCCTTGAAGGATGCGAGGGAGGAAGCGAGGTGAAGGGACCGTGGGATGGAGTTCCAGAGCGTGGGGGCAGAAAGGCTGAAAGCTCAGCCGCCGATGGTAGGGTGGGTCTGGTGGGAGACATGGAGCAGGCCAGAGCCCGCTGAACGGAGGGAGCGAGCAGGTTGGTAGGGAGTCAGCAGGCCAGAGAGATAGGAGGGGACAAGGCCATGGATGGCCTTGAAAGTGAGAACGAGGATCTTGAAATCAATCCTCTGAGGGAGTCCATTCTCTTGCGTTAACAACCAGGTACAATATAATATGACATGATCAGAAGAGTAATGTCTTTTTATTCGACCCCAACCTTAGAGAATGTGCAATGCACCACTGTGTTTTTATTTCTCAATAATTCTCATGTACCTGAGCAAGGTTCGACTTGCGGACCAAATTACAAGCAATGTTATGCTATGGATCTGTACCCACTCAGAATCTGTGTTCAAATTCACATCATGTCAGATCTTAAGGTCTAGCTTGAATCCAGGTCTCACAACTGAAAAGACAGTGTGCTAACTTGCTGCACCTCTCAAGACTTGTGATGAGATTTACCACTACTCCCACCTTTCCTCTCTTCCCCAACTCCCATTTCCTGGCACCACACGAGCACCATTCCTCGACTAGCCCTGGCCAGTTGATCTATGAAACAGGCTTCCAGTGCAATTTGCAGCACTTTACGACAATTCAGTAAGAGCTGTAAAAACGTAGCTCAGGGTAATTTCCCGTTTTGCTTTGCATCCAAGGATCTTTCAGCGTCCTGTTGGTACCCAACCGAGAACAGGAAAGCTGGCATAAAGCCACATCCTACCACTCCTTAACACAATGGCACAAACCCACATCCTACCAACTCAATAACACAATAGACCAATATATTAAACACTCACCTTTGTGTTTTTCATTTTGGCTGCAAAAACCTGTATGCAGAATAACAACATGTTCTGATGCTGGTGGAAATGTGCATTTGTTGTGCTTATGTTTATACACTCATAAAGCACTCTTTTTGTAATTTTCCCATGACCAAAGACAGTAAACCGGTGGTTTGGTCTAAAATGGATTTGGTCTAAAATGGATTTGGATTTGGAGCACTAGATTTTAAAACAAAACTTTTTGCATATTGGTTGGCAAAATAGAATACAATCAAATAACCAACCCCACAGTTCCCCCCCCCACAGGTGGTTGCTAGGAGCAAAGAAAGACGTGGATAAATTGTACTGGGTTAGCCACAAGCTGCTTCCACAGTGGCATAACCTAACAGACACTCCAGTAAAAGAGGAAAATGTTCGTTAACTTTGTATGCAAAGGACATCGTTGCTCAGACAACAACTTCTGGGACAATTTTCAAACAGAAATAGCAGTGAAGCTTCAACACTGGTTTCTATGTGGGCATCAGAGTTGTTATGGAACATTGAAATGCAGGTGAAGTAGCTCATGTCCTTGGCACACACATGGAGGTCTACCTTAATTGCTAGCAAATCTTGTGTGCTGCCCCATTCATAATATTAAGGGTTGACAGATTAGTTAGCCTGCTCCAGTGTTGCAGAAAAATAAATCCCTTATACAGTATATCAGATTCTCTGTTGGTCTATACAGCTTTCAACTACCTGTGTATTAATTCTAGAAGCAAGACGCTAGTTTTCTGTACAGCCGTCAAACAGACCACTAGCATTCTATCACTGGGCACACACTGGATTCTCAGAATACTGAATTTGCTGTCACTACAAATAAACACCTCCATATAAATATTCCCATTATATTGTGAATGCTCCATATTAATTCTTTATTGCTGCAATATCCAGAATGGCTTTGACTTTGTAACAGAAACTTATGGGTTTCACAAAACTTTGCAACAAATCAGAACCCTTCCTTATCTTATCTTGTAACCTTTTTTTTACATTTTGCCTAGCATGTACTTTCAGATTGCCCCCGAGAATCCAAAAGCCAAACAGCAGATCAGCATTTTGCCATGCAAAGTTAACTTCTGTCAAAGATAAAAGCACAGATCTTCTACAATGTCCGCCCCTTTGGCGATAAAGAAAAACAACTGCATTTCAAATTGCTGATCCATATCAGACTATATTCAATTAACTGAGACTATTCAATTACAAAACACACATTTGTTGGCACAGCTCTAGTGTACATGAAGCCATTCATTTTCAGCACCTGCTGTGTTCACTCCTGTTCACAGTAACGGGATGTTAAAACTAGACCCTTCGTTTATTACCACTTAACAGGGTTACCATGTTTTCTCTTACTTTAATATCTGTTCATTTAGAATATTTCTTAAATTAAAACATTTGACAATAGATCTAAAAAGAAATTGCCAAAAAAGATAAAGTTTTGTGTTTGGACTTTGTAACCAACAGTTTGTTTTGCTTGTGCTCCTCTTGTCTATTATAAACACAGACAAGTTTTCTAAAGGAAAACAAAACAGTGCATTGTTCTAAATTTGACACTCAAAACAATTATGTCTAATGAACAATAACCCCTCTCGTTTGAGATTACTGAAAAAAAATTGATTCCCCTACCAGGCCTTTTAAAGATGAATGGTTTGGAAAGAGAGAATAAAAAAAGCCACAAAGACACTAATGCATTCAGCTCGTGTAGGCAATGATTAATGTGCTGCGTCTTACACTGGAACATGAGGTTCTATAATATTTTACTTCAAACACTATCACAAGATCTCTCTGGATTAGACAAATACTGCATTTCCTCTAGATCACTAGCCTGGTAGCTCACAAATTTACAATTGTGGTACCCGTCAATTCAGGTGCTATTCATTCAACATTACCAGTGCAGAAACCCCAATACTGCAGTCTCAGGTTTTGTTACTACTGTAATCGACGTAGAATACCTCAAGAACAAATGATGCAAGCTATGGCCACGTTTCAGAGCTGAATATTATGTTTATTATAAACAACTTTGATATTTAAACCATGGTGAAGAGCTTCTAAGACAGTGACATAACTAAAACGTGAAAGCCTAAAAGTGGATGTGCAGAGAAATTACTGTTCTCTGCCACTGAATGCATAAATCAGTTTGTAAAGAGCACGCTTTGATGTACGAAAGCTTGGCTCAGTGGAAGCACTCTCGCCTCAGTCAGAAGGTTGTGGGTTCAAGCCCCACGTTAGGAATTAGAATGCACAATCGGACACCGTGATGCAGTGCTGGGGGGTGGGGGAGTGTAGGCAGAGGCGCTGTCCTTCGGATGAGATGTTAAACCGAAGTCCAGTCTGGCCGTTCAGGTGGACGTTAATGATCCTATGGCACCATTCAAAAAAAAGAAGGCAGTTTCTCCCTATTTGCTGGCCAACGAATGCCCTAAATAAAATGTGTTGATTAACTCCACGGCTGTTTGTGGAACATTGCTGTCCGCAAACTGGCTGCTACGCTTCGCCCACAAAATACAGTCAATCCACTTTATAGTATATCCCAGTACGTCAAAAGCAAGGATTGTTATTATCATTATGATTATAAAGCACACCCACACGGTATATAAAGAGCACACAAGCTGTATATAAAGAACACAACAACAACAAAAATTGAGTTTGTATAGTGCCTTTCACGTCGGAAGGACGTCCCAAGGAGCTGGACAGTCAGTGTTTCGAACCCGGGCTGGGGTCGGGGTTGGGATCGTGGAGGGCAGGGGTGGGAGGAGGGTGATCGAAAGCATGATTGAAGAGGAGGGTCTTGAAGGAAGCAAGGGAAGGGGCGAGACGGAGGGACTGCGGGATGGCGTTCCAGAGGGTAGGGGCAGAGTGGTTGGGTGGGCGTAGCGGCGGACGTGAAGCTGCCCGAAGCCCGCTGAACGGAGGGAGCGGGCAGGATGGTAGGGGGTTAGGAGGTCGCAGAGCTGGGGGGAGCAAGACCATGGAGGGCTTTGAAGGGGGGGATCAGGATCTTGAACTGAATCCTCTGAATGATGGGAAGCCAGTGGAGTCGGGCGAGGATGGGGGTGATAGGGTCACAGAACCTGGTGCGGGAGAGGACACTCGCTGCACATACACACACAGTATATGAGCACACTGTATAAAGAGCACACATGCACACACACAGTATATAAGCACAGTAAAATGAGCACTGTATAGAGAGCGCGCGCACACAGTACAGGGAGAGCGCGCGCACAGGCAGTACAGCGAGAGCGCGCGCAGAGGCAGTACAGCTGGAGCGCGCACCCACGCGCGGAGGGAGCGCGCGCACACACGCAGAGAGTGAGCGCGCACACGCAGAGAGAGCGCGCGCACACGGTATAGAGAGCACACACACGGTATAGAGAGCACACACACAGTATAGAGAGCACACACACAGTATAGAGAGCACACACACAGTATAGAGAGCACACACACAGTATAGAGAGCACACACACAGCATAGAGAGCACACACACAGTATAGAGAGCACACACACAGTATAGAGAGCACACACAGTATAGAGAGCACACACACAGTATAGAGAGCACACACACAGTATAGAGAGCACACACACGGTATAGAGAGCACACACACAGTATAGAGAGCACACACACAGTATAGAGAGCACACACAGTATAGAGAGCACACACACACCAATATATGACACAGTATAGAGAGCACAGACACAGTATAGAGAGCACACACACACCAATATATGACACAGTATAGAGAGCACAGACACAGTATAGAGAGCACACACACACAGTATAGAGAGCACACACACAGTATAGAGAGCACACACACGGTATAGAGAGCACACACACGGTATAGAGAGCACACACACAGTATAGAGAGCACACACACAGTATAGAGAGCACACACACAGTATAGAGAGCACACACACAGTATAGAGAGCACACACACAGTATAGAGAACACACACACAGTATAGAGAGCACACACACAGTATAGAGAGCACAGGCACAGTATAGAGAGCACACACACAGTAATATATGACACAGTATAGAGAGCACAGACACAGTATAGAGAGCACACACACACAGTATAGAGAGCACACACACAGTATAGAGAGCACACACACGTATAGAGAGCACACACACGGTATAGAGAGCACACACACGGCATAGAGAGCACAGACACAGTATAGAGAGCACACACACAGTATAGAGAGCACACGCACAGTATAGAGAGCACACGCACAGTATAGAGAGCACACGCACAGTATAGAGAGCACACGCACAGTATAGAGAGCACAGACACAGTATAGAGAGCACACACACGGTATAGAGAGCACACACACGGTATAGAGAGCACACACACGGTATAGAGAGCGCACAAACACGGTATAGAGAGCACAGACACAGTATAGAGAGCACAGACACCGTATAGAGAGCGCACAAACACAGTATAGAGAGCACATACCGGTATAGAGAGCACATACTCGGTATAGAGAGCACACACACAGTATAGAGAGCACACACACAGTATAGAGAGCACACAGTATAGAGAGCACACACACAGTATAGAGAGCACACACACAGTATAGAGAGCACACGCACAGTATAGAGAGCACAGACACAGTATAGAGAGCACAGACACAGTATAGAGAGCACAGACACAGTATAGAGAGCACAGACACAGTATAGAGAGCACAGACACAGTATAGAGAGCGCACACACACGGTATAGAGGCGCACACACACGGTATAGAGAGCACACACACGGTATAGAGAGCACAGACACGGTATAGAGAGCACAGACACGGTATAGAGAGCACAGACACGGTATAGAGAGCACAGACACGGTATAGAGAGCACAGACACGGTATAGAGAGCACAGACACGGTATAGAGAGCACACACACGGTATAGAGAGCACACACACGGTATAGAGAGCACACACACGGTATAGAGAGCACACACACGGTATAGAGAGCACACACACAGTATAGAGAGCACACACACAGTATAGAGAGCACACACACAGTATAGAGAGCACACACACAGTATAGAGAGCACACACACAGTATAGAGAACACACACACAGTATAGAGAGCACACACACAGTATAGAGAGCACAGGCACAGTATAGAGAGCACACACACAGTAATATATGACACAGTATAGAGAGCACAGACACAGTATAGAGAGCACACACACACAGTATAGAGAGCACACACACAGTATAGAGAGCACACACACGGTATAGAGAGCACACACACGGTATAGAGAGCACACACACGGCATAGAGAGCACAGACACAGTATAGAGAGCACACACACAGTATAGAGAGCACACGCACAGTATAGAGAGCACACGCACAGTATAGAGAGCACACGCACAGTATAGAGAGCACACGCACAGTATAGAGAGCACAGACACAGTATAGAGAGCACACACACGGTATAGAGAGCACACACACGGTATAGAGAGCACACACACGGTATAGAGAGCGCACAAACACGGTATAGAGAGCACAGACACAGTATAGAGAGCACAGACACCGTATAGAGAGCGCACAAACACAGTATAGAGAGCACATACTCGGTATAGAGAGCACATACTCGGTATAGAGAGCACACACACAGTATAGAGAGCACACACACAGTATAGAGAGCACACAGTATAGAGAGCACACACACAGTATAGAGAGCACACACACAGTATAGAGAGCACACGCACAGTATAGAGAGCACAGACACAGTATAGAGAGCACAGACACAGTATAGAGAGCACAGACACAGTATAGAGAGCACAGACACAGTATAGAGAGCACAGACACAGTATAGAGAGCGCACACACACGGTATAGAGTGCGCACACACACGGTATAGAGAGCACACACACGGTATAGAGAGCACAGACACGGTATAGAGAGCACAGACACGGTATAGAGAGCACAGACACGGTATAGAGAGCACAGACACGGTATAGAGAGCACAGACACGGTATAGAGAGCACAGACACGGTATAGAGAGCACACACACGGTATAGAGAGCACACACACGGTATAGAGAGCACACACACGGTATAGAGAGCACACACACGGTATAGAGAGCGCACAAACACAGTATAGAGAGCAGACACAGTATAGAGAGCACAGACACCGTATAGAGAGCGCACAAACACAGTATAGAGAGCACATACTCGGTATAGAGAGCACATACTCGGTATAGAGAGCACACACACAGTATAGAGAGCACACACACAGTATAGAGAGCACACACACAGTATAGAGAGCACACACACAGTATAGAGAGCACACACACAGTATAGAGAGCACACACACAGTATAGAGAGCGCACACACACAGTATAGAGAGCACACACACAGTATAGAGAGCACACACACAGTATAGAGAGCACACACACAGTATAGAGAGCACACACACAGTATAGAGAGCACAACACAGTATAGAGAGCACACACACAGTATAGAGAGCACACACACAGTATAGAGAGCACACACACAGTATAGAGAGCACACACACAGTATAGAGAGCACACACACAGTATAGAGAGCACACACACAGTATAGAGAGCACACACACAGTATAGAGAGCACACACACAGTATAGAGAGCACACCACACAGTATAGAGAGCACACACACAGTATAGAGAGCACACACACAGTATAGAGAGCACACACACAGTATAGAGAGCACACACACAGTATAGAGAGCACACACACAGTATAGAGAGCACACACACAGTATAGAGAGCACACACACAGTATAGAGAGCACACACACAGTATAGAGAGCACCCACACAGTATAGAGAGCACACACACAGTATAGAGAGCACACACACAGTATAAAGAGCACACACACAGTATAGAGAGCACACACACAGTATAGAGAGCACAGACACAGTATAGAGAGCACAGACACAGTATAGAGAGCACAGACACAGTATAGAGAGGACACACACAGTATAGAGAGCACACACACAGTATAGAGAGCACAGACACAATATAGAGAGCACAGACACAGTATAGAGAGCACAGACACAGTATAGAGAGCACAGACACAGTATAGAGAGCACAGACACACACAGTATAGAGAGCGCACAAACACAGTACAGAGAGCACAGACACAGTACAGAGAGCACACACACAGTATAGAGAGCACACACACAGTATAGAGAGCACACACACAGTATAGAGAGCACACACACAGTAATATATGACACAGTATAGAGAGCACAGACACAGTATAGAGAGCACACACACAGTATAGAGAGCACAGACACAGTATAGAGAGCACACACACAGTATAGAGAGCACACACACAGTATAGAGAGCACAGACACGGTATAGAGAGCACACACACGGTATAGAGAGCACACACACGGTATAGAGAGCACACACACGGTATAGAGAGCACACACACGGTATAGAGAGCACACACACGGTATAGAGAGCACACACACGGCATAGAGAGCACAGACACAGTATAGAGAGCACACACATACAGTATAGAGAGCACACACACAGTATAGAGAGCACACGCACAGTATAGAGAGCACACGCACAGTATAGAGAGCACACGCACAGTATAGAGAGCACACGCACAGTATAGAGAGCACACGCACAGTATAGAGAGCACAGACACACGGTATAGAGAGCGCACACACACGGTATAGAGAGCGCACACACACGGTATAGAGCGCACACACACGGTATAGAGCGCACACACACGGTATAGAGAGCACAGACACGGTATAGAGAGCACAGACACGGTATAGAGAGCACAGACACGGTATAGAGAGCACACACACGGTATAGAGAGCACACACACGGTATAGAGAGCACACACACGGTATAGAGAGCACACACACGGTATAGAGAGCACACACACGGTATAGAGAGCACACACACGGTATAGAGAGCGCACAAACACGGTATAGAGAGCGCACAAACACAGTATAGAGAGCACAGACACAGTACAGAGAGCACAGACACAGTACAGAGAGCACAGACACGGTATAGACACGGTATAGAGAGCGCACAAACACAGTATAGAGAGCACAGACACAGTATAGAGAGCACAGACACAGTATAGAGAGCACACACAGTATAGAGAGCACACACAGTATAGAGAGCACACACACAGTATAGAGAGCACACACACAGTATAGAGAGCACACACACAGTATAGAGAGCACAGACACAGTACAGAGAGCACACACACAGTATAGAGAGCACACACACAGTATAGAGAGCACACACACAGTACAGAGAGCACACACACAGTATAGAGAGCACACACACAGTATAGAGAGCACACACACACACAGTATAGAGAGCGCACAAACACAGTGTAGAGAGCACAGACACAGTATAGAGAGCACACACACAGTATAGAGAGCACAGACACAGTATAGAGAGCACAGACACAGTATAGAGAGCACACACACAGTATAGAGAGCACAGACACAGTACAGAGAGCACACACAGTATAGAGAGCATACACACAGTATAGAGAGCACACACACAGTATAGAGAGCACACACACAGTATAGAGAGCACACACACAGTATAGAGAGCACAGACACAGTACAGAGAGCACACACACAGTATAGAGAGCACACACACAGTATAGAGAGCACACACACAGTATAGAGAGCACACACACAGTATAGAGAGCCCACACACAGTATAGAGAGCACACACACAGTATAGAGAGCACAGACACCGTAGAGAGAGCACAGACACAGTATAGAGAGCACAGACACAGTATAGAGAGCACACACACACACAGTATAGAGAGCGCACAAACACAGTGTAGAGAGCACACACACAGTATAGAGAGCACACACACAGTATAGAGAGCACACACACAGTATAGAGAGCACAGACACAGTATAGAGAGCACAGACACAGTATAGAGAGCACACACACAGTATAGAGAGCACACACACACACAGTATAGAGAGCGCACAAACACAGTGGAGAGAGCACAGACACAGTATAGAGAGCACACACACAGTATAGAGAGCACAGACACAGTATAGAGAGCACACACACAGTATAGAGAGCACAGGCACAGTATAGAGAGCACAGGCACAGTATAGAGAGCACACACACAGTATAGAGAGCACAGGCACAGTATAGAGAGCACACACACAGTATAGAGAGCACAGACACAGTATAGAGAGCACACACACAGTATAGAGAGCACACACACAGTATAGAGAGCACAGACACAGTATAGAGAGCACACACACAGTATAGAGAGCACACACACAGTATAGAGAGCACACACACAGTATAGAGAGCACACACACAGTATAGAGAGCACACACACAGTATAGAGAGCACACACACAGTATAGAGAGCACACACACAGTATAGAGCACAGACACAGTATAGAGAGCACACACACAGTATAGAGAGCACACACACAGTATAGAGAGCACACACACAGTATAGAGAGCACACACACAGTATAGAGAGCACACACACAGTATAGAGAGCACAGACACAGTATAGAGAGCACACACACAGTATAGAGAGCACAGACACACACACACACACAGTTATATATGACACACACACTGTCGTCTTACCTTCCACTCGGGAGCGGAGCTGTGACATGGCTCTGTGTCCCCGAGGCATAGCTTTGGCTGTGAGCCTCTCCCCCTGACACTGAATTACACTGAGAACTGCGGGGGGAGAGGGGGGGAGAGGGGAGAGGGGAGGGGGGGCTCACACCCCGGGGGGAGGCAATGAGAGAGAGAGAGGGGTGAGAGGGGGGAAAGAGGAGGAAAAGGGAGAGAGGAAATGAAGAGACAGAGAATGAGATAAACAGGAAATAAAGTGAGAGGTTTGAAAATGGTGAAATGAAAATAAATGCAGCAAAATGGTGAGTGAGAAATACAAGAGATTATATATATATATATACTGTAGAGACACAGTGCATATATGGAGAGAGAGGGAGAGGAGAGGAGGGAACAGCTGCAGCTCTGAGCTTCACTCCCTCTCTGCTCACTGTCTGTCTGAGGCTCTGCTCACTGTGTGTCTGAGGCTCTGCTCACTGTCTGTCTGTCTGTCTGAGGCTCTGCTCTCTGTCTGTCTGTCTGTCTGAGGCTCTGCTCACTGTCTGTCTGAGGCTCTGCTCTCTGTCTGTCTGTGTGTCTGAGGCTCTGCTCACTGTCTGTCTGTCTGTCTGAGGCTCTGCTCTCTGTCTGTCTGTCTGTCTGTGTGTCTGAGGCTCTGCTCTCTGTCTGTCTGTGTGTCTGAGGCTCTGCTCACTGTCTGTCTGTCTGAGGCTCTGCTCACTGTCTGTCTGTCTGTCTGTCTGAGGCTCTGCTCACTGTCTGTCTGTCTGTCTGTGTGTCTGAGGCTCTGCTCACTGTCTGTCTGTCTGTCTGTCTGTCTGAGGCTCTGCTCTCTGTCTGTCTGTCTGTCTGTCTGAGGCTCTGCTCACTGTCTGTCTGTCTGAGGCTCTGCTCACTGTCTGTGTGTCTGAGGCTCTGCTCACTGTCTGTCTGTCTGTCTGTCTGAGGCTCTGCTCTCTGTCTGTCTGTCTGTCTGAGGCTCTGCTCACTGTCTGTCTGTCTGTCTGTCTGTCTGAGGCTCTGCTCACTGTCTGTCTGTCTGTCTGTCTGAGGCTCTGCTCACTGTCAGAAGTGTTGCTGCTGGTGTCGCATTGAGAGGAAATGCAGTCACTCCCCTCTTCCTCTTATTGTGATAATGAAGAGCAGCAGTCAGGCCAAAGCTAACATTTTTGTTGTTGACAAGAAACCAGACCTTTATCCCCACCCCCACCCCCATCTGCACAGCAACGTCAATGGTGAGGACTCTGTGTGTGTGTGTGTGTGTGTGTGTGTGTGTGGGGGGGGGGAATGCCTTCACCAGACATCCATCTATCTCTCTCACCCACAAAATACACAGTAAATCCTGTGAAGCGCTTTGAGGTGTCTTGACGACCGGATAAGGCGCTATATCATATGCCCGGTTTATTATTGTTACTCGTATCGTCAAAGAGAGAAAGTGACACGAACATGAATATTTCATTTCAATTCACAAAACAGATCAAGTGCACTGCTCATTCCGTGGGCAACCTGTTTCCCTGCCTGCACTAAGGAGGAGCTCTTTGCTCCCGACTGCAAAAAATGCAATAGCCACAATGAGATTATTAATTATTGAAAATAAGCGCACCCCCCCCCCCCCCCCACGGTATTGTTTATAAGAGCTGCTCGATCGCTGGTTGCATAAGTGGTGGGAAGCGAGGACTTGCACATTCCTGAAAATGTGCTGTTTAAATTTACAAGTTACCGTGGGTTGTTGCTCGAAATGCTTTGGGGTTATTTGCCAAGTAAATCTTTCCAAATAATCCCCCCCCCCCCCAAAAAAAAAATCATCAATGTTTTGCATTGCCTTCACATTGAGAACTATTCATCCTTGCATTTTGTATTGTGCCTTTTATGCCGACGGGACGTCTCAGGGTTCATAGGATATATTGTATTGTGGAGTGACTGTGTGTTTTGTAGGCGAACTCTCAGAGCACTTTATAGTGATGTGGACAGATGCTAAGTAAGGGGGAGTGGAGAAAGAGGAGGTGACCATAGGAGCGGTGGAAGTAGTAATAACAATAACAATATAATAATCCTTGCATTTGATATAGCACCTTATCACATCTTCGAGATGTCTCAAAGAGCTTCACAGAATATACTGTGAAGTGAATTGACTGTATTTTGTGGGCGAAATGTAGCAGCCAATTGCGCACAACAGTGCTCCACAAACAGTAGTGGATTGAATGACCAAATTATTATTTTTTTTTCAAGGATTATTATCCCCAGAAAAACTATCTGCCAATCGACCAACAACCGGGTTCCTACTTACTGCTAGGTAAACAGTGGCCCGTGGAGTTACGAAACATGCCCAATGTTTCGCAGGAATCGAACTCAAGGTCATCTCGTTTGCTAGACGAGTGCTCTAACCACTAAGCTACAGGACTCCAATAATAATAACTATTGCATTTGGTATAATGCCTTTTCACTTTGGAAGGGTGTGTGTAGAAAAATAAATCATGCCAGAGAACTGGAGGGTGTCATATGTAATATCTATGTAATATATCTATTTTTAAAAAAAGGAGCTAGAGCTAATCCAGAAAACTACAGTTTAACAGCTGTGGTTGGTAAACTATTGGAATCTATAACAGCGGATGAAATAACTAAGCATCTCGAGGAGCGTACTATATAATTACAATAATAATAATAATAATCCTTGCCTTTGATATAGCGCTTTTCACATCCTCTAGATGTCTAAAAGCGCTTCACAGAATATACTGTAAAGTGAATTAACTGTATATTTGTGGGCAAAATGCGGCAGCCAAATTGTATACAGCAATGTCCCACAAACCATCATCGAACCCAGGTCTCTCGCTTGAGAGGCAAGTGCTCTAACCACTGAGCTACAGGACTTGACAACAAATAGTCAGAATGGATTTATGAAAGGAAGGTCACCAATCTTTCTCGGGATTCTAGTGATCATTAAGTTGGACAGTTCCTATTATCTCAGGATACAGTATATAGCTTGGGAAACGACATGTCAAGCAACTGCCAAGATGGTGGAAGGCAAACTAGATAGACCTTGGTCTTGTTTCACCTAGTAAATTCTTATGTTCTTATGATTCAGATTCACAAGACTAAAGGAGCAGCACTGGTGGACAAGGCTATAAAATAGTCACTACACTTCACATTGAATCATGTGAAGCATATTTGAGACGTCCTCCTGAAGTGAAAGGCACTATATCACATGTAAATATTATTTTATTAGTAGTATTAGTATTATTAGGCTTTTTTTAGATTAAAGCGTTTCTCTCTCTCAAAATGAGACGATTGACAAGGGACCTGATAGAGTTGATTAAAATTATAAAAGGAGTCATTAAGGTGGACATACATAGTCTGTTTCCATTTTTTTGTGAGTCCAGAACAGGGGGGCATAAATAGAACATAGCACAAGAAATCGAAATGGGAATTTAGGAGGAACTTTCCCCAGCGGGAGGCGTAGATGTGGAAACATTGCCGGAAGCTGTAGTTAAAGCAGAGAGCATAATGTATGTTAAGAGGAAACTTGATAAATACATGAGGAAGAAGGGTATTGAGGGGTATGAGAGAAAGATTAGGTGGGGTAGAGGCTCATGTGGAGTATAAATACCAACACCAGTCTAGTTGAGCTTAATAGTTTGTTACGAAGCTGTACAGTTTATGTAGTTCTGTGTAAAATCTTATTATTATATTGTGTCTATTTTTTGGACTAACACACAACCACAGTGCGTACCCAAAAATCACTGAATATCCCATTGCAGTACTGCGTCCCGTTTACTTATGTTTTCTCCACCAACAACTGTTGGTATCCTACAATCTTGTTTGAGTTCTTGATGCTGTTGCATAACCGCGTTGAAGGTTTCAAAGAGCTGTCAACTAGCTCTTCTCCTGGGTCATATCCTGTAAGCATATGGCATTTATATTCTATTCCTGACCTTAATCTCTTGTCCTAGTTCCATCATATTACATTTGTTAACATTAAACATCTACCACTTTTCAACGCAATTTGCTTCCAGGCCTGATATTTGATGCTTGTACCTGCATTGCAAAAACAAAGCCTCTTCTATATTTTTCTAGTCCTTTGTAACTTTAAAAAAAACATTAGAAGAGAATGCTCCATTGCTGACAATACAAGGCCAAGAGCAATTATACTTGGCTCCGTTGGTAAATCTCTCCACCAGAGTACGATAGCCTAGCACTGACCTGCAAAGCCATTTAAACAGAATAAATGAGTCGCATTTTAAGAAAAAAGGTACTTATAGTGATATATTTGCGGTTCTTTTTTTAAATCAAATCCACGACTGTTTTTGGGACACTACTGTGTCTCAGTGGTGTCCCTACACAAAGTTATTCAGCCGCTCGAGCATGTTCTGCCATTTTTAAGATCATGGCTGATCTGAACCTCAAGTCCAGTTACAAGATGGAGCTCTCCTGATTCGCTCCCTTTAGCGCTTCTACACCTCAGGCGCTGACAGCATCACCATCCATGGATGCTCACTGCACCGTATTAAGCCAGTATGGAACCTGTGAAGTCCTGTAGTTCAGTGATTAGAGCACTCGCCTCGTAAGCGAGAGACCTGGATTCGATTCCCAGCAGGACGAAACCTTGGAGTAAGTTTCCTTACTCCACACACCTGATAAACATCCCTCAAGAAAAAAAAACAATAATAAAAAAATTGGTCACTTCAATCCACGACTGTTTGTGGGACACTGCTGTGCGCAATTGGCTGCCGGGTTTCACCCACAAATATACAGTCAATTCACTTTACAGTATATTTTGTGAAGCACTTTGAAACTTCTAGAAGACGTGAAAAGCACTATACCAAACAGAAGGATTATTATTATTGTTTGACTCTCAACTGTACTTTCTAACTCACATCCTTGCCATGACTCCGCTCTGCCTTCCCCCACCTCCGCAACATCGCCTGGCTCCGCCACTGTCTCACACTGCAGCCCGCCAAAACCCTCATATACAAATTCATAACCACCAGGCTTGACTACGCAAACTCATTGCTTGTCGGCCACCCCAAGTCCTCCCTCCATAGGCTGCAGATCATCCAGAACTCTGCAGCCCATGTCCTCTTCCGCACCAGGCTCCGCAACCCTATCACCCCCATCCTGGCCCAACTCCACTGGCTTCCCATCACATAGAGGATACAGTTCAAGATCCTGGTCCTCATCAAAGCCCTCCACGGCCTTGCTCCCCTCCTACCTCAGTGACCTCCTAACCTCCTACCAACCTGGCCGCTCCCTCGACTCAGTGGCCTGCTGCATGCCCCCCACCTTGCCTGCTCCACTCTGCCTCCACCCTCTGGAACTCCATCCCGCAGTCCCTCCTCCTTGCCCCTTCCCTTGCCTCCTTCAAGACCATCTCAAGACCCTCCTCTTTGACCGCGCCTTCGCTCACCCTCCTCCCCCCCCCCCCGCCCTCCACCCTCCCCGATCTCGACATCCAGCTCAGGTCCGAAACACTGATTGTCCAGCGCCTTGGGACGTCCATCCGACATGAAAGGTGCTTTACAAATGTAATTTTTTTGGTGTTGGTGTTACCCTCCCTTGCCCCATATCTCTTAATACCCTGATCTAACAAATATTTATCTACCTCCATCTTGAATTGAGGGTGGAAGCAGAGAGACAGAGTTTCATGTTATCTTCACAAGTCTAGAAGTTAACCTCAGGTCTGCGGGTCACACAGCCGAGTGGGCATGTTTAGATAGTGACGAGGAGGGGATCAAGGATAGAGCTCTGAGGAACCTTGCATGTGACTGTGTTGGGAGAGGAAGAGAAGTCATTACCACGGCCTTGTTTAGAAGGTGTTAAAGAACTAATAACACTGTGCAAATTGAGAAGGAAAGTTCTTTTGGAATCTTGATCAACAAGCTCCTTGACAAATTGGTCATTCACTTCATGGCTGTTTGTTGGGGACATTGCTGTGTGAAGTACTTTGAAAAGTCCTCTCGATGTGGAAGGCGTTATATAAATGTAANTTTTTTTTGTTGGTGAGAAGAACGTTGTGTTGGTAGCGCTCTCGCTTCTGAGCCAGAAGCTTGTGGTCTCAAGCCTCACTGCCAGATTTGGAACTCGTATAGTCTAACCTGATCCTTGGTGCAGTGCTGGAGCGGTTCTGCATTTTTGGAGGTCCCGTCCTTCAGATGAGATGTTAAACCGAGGTCCAGTCTACCTGTTCAGGTGGATATTGAAGACTCCATGGCACGGTACAAAAGAGAGAAGTTTCTTCCAGTGTCCTGGCCAACAATTCGCCCAAATAAAATTGGTCACTCACTTCACAGCTATTATGGAACATTGCTGTGCACAAATTTTCACAACTAAATCCTGTGAAGTGCTTTGAGGCGTCCTCTTGGCATGAAAGGCGCTAAGTCAAATATAAGGATTAAATATTTAAGAGAGATTTTCCTGTGTCCTGACCAGATAAAATTGGTCAATCATTTCATGGGACAACGTGTTACAAGTATTATTCTTTCTATACTGATGTATGAAACAATATACATGTACATAGAAGATGCCCTAGATTTTGTGCCTATTTCAGTTGAGTCCTCTTATTGGTTGGTCTTTCAACTTTCCTTTGCCAGCCATATAGTTCACACTGATTATTTGTAAACATGATTAAAATATTCACAGCTTTTTCCATTTGTTTATTGACTACATTTCTCTTGGACTCAGCACAATGGCTCTCTCTGTAAATGTATTGCCCAAGTACTCCCTCAGACAAGCAAAGCATCGTTTGTGTTTCCAGTGCAATATGTAAGGCACACAAATACTGCTCTTGTGATACTGTCATTTAAAAGAGATAATTATTACATTCTGACTGAACTAATTATTTATGTGGGACTATCAGTCAGTCTACTTGAGCTGTACTTATGAAATACAAACAAAAAACAAAAAAGTAAGTACAACAATGAAAATGACTTGTAGATTTGATTCCTGATAAACCATTGTTCCTTGTACAGTTGAATCCTAATAAAACTAGAGTCAGTTTGCTGAGATAGAAATCCTGATCTGATTACAGCCTATTAACTCGAGTTTACAAAATAACCGATTTGCAAATCTTTGAACAAAAATAACCAAACCCATATAACAGGAACCTATTTCACATGAGCGTGATGAATGTGAAGTGTAATGCTGTCGCTAGATAGAATCTCATGCGATCTAGATCAAGTGATCACCACATACTGACCACAAGACAACAATAGCCTCTTTGGATCCATTGATTTTCAGTCTCTAGTTCCTTTTCCACAATGTTAGCATCATAGTGCATTCAAAACCTCTACTAAGATGCAATACAATACAAATAACATTTATTTAGCATCTTTCAAGTACTACACATATACGGCAACACCTACTATAAAAAGGTCAATCATTTTAATGATATCAATTAGATGAAGATTTCAATTTTATAAACGGATTCAAATTAAGTCAATTTAGATACATTCAACCTCCATTTAGCAGAGTGGCTAAAGACCCGCGCGCCAATGGTGGGGCAAGCAAGGCGGGGGACTTGAAGCAGGCCGGAGCCCACTGAGTGGAGAGAACGGGCAGATTGATAGGGGGTTAGAAGGTCACAGAGATAGGGGGAGCAAGTCCATGGAGGGCTTTGAAGGTGGGGACCAGGGTCTTGAACTGTATCCTCTATGTGATGGGAAGCCAGTAGAGTCGGGTTCCTGATTTTTAAGTAAAAAATACTTGTGTCTCCAATAAAATCATCTCACAACCGAGATTAGACTTCTCTTTACTAAACTGAAAGTTACCTTCACAAGTATACATCATATGAAAAAGCTTAATTTTGTAGAAAAAGTGTACAACACAACCACCGACCACTTAAAGTTTACAAGCTCTGACCGCTGAACAAATTTTAACAGAAGTCAGTAATGGGGATTAACCTACCGAGCAGAATAATTTATATTTAGAAAAGGATCATGAAGATTATAAAGCATTATGTTGGAAAATCGGTAAACTGCAAGGTAGATCCTTGGTCTAGTAATGTTAGAAGACCAAAACCAAATCATTTCTTGGGAATTCAGCTCTGATCCTGGATAATACATTAAATTACACATTTTATGTGAGCTGTAATGTGAACTCTACACATTTTGTGGACAAAATATAGAGTGGTGCAGCTTTCTTTCAGTTCTATAATTATAGAATGCTACAACAAAGAAATAGGCCATTTGACCTATTATTTAGTCCATTTTTTCTCCAACAGCAACAACTTGTAATTTTATAGCACCCTTCATACAGGGTAGCATCCCAGAGTGCTTAGACATGAGGTACTCCTGCTTATCCTGATTGCCTTTACTATTCCTCATCTTCAGGAATCTATCTAATTCCCTTATAAAAGCACTTATGCCCTCTCTCAACTACAATTAGTGGCAGAGAATCTCAAATTCCAGCCATCCTCTGTACAAAGTATTGTTGAAACCTCCTCTTTAACTCCTTTTGTTATTTCCATTTGTGATCAGGATTCTTTCTGCCTCTTTGTTCTCCTCGATCTCTCTGCCACTTTCAACATTGCCGACCACTCTATCCTTCTCCTCCACCTTTATGACTCTGTCCTATCCTACCTACCCCAGTCTCTTCTACGTGTAGCATTTCTCATCACTCTATCCTTGATCCTCCCTTCTTCACAATCACTCGGTGATGTCATCCGGGGACATGGGTTAACTTCCACATATAAATGTAATATCCAACTCTATCTCTATGCCTCCAACTTCGATTCCAGGACCACTGCTGTCCTGACTGATTATCTCTCAGACATCAAGTCCTAGAGGAGGCTTAACTCTCTTCAGTTGACAAGACATTAGCTCCCGTCAGTGTCTTCTCACCACAGGCACTGACAGCATCAAAGTACACAGATGTACAGCGTAGCCAGTTCAGAACCCCAGTGTCTTCTTTGATTCCCAAATGTTCTTTAAACTCCACATACCCCACTTCCATAACACTGCCCACCTCCACTACTACCGCTCCCCTTGGGCTGCCAAGCTCCTCATCCATGCATTTATCACGGGCAGCCTTTACCCCAACATGTGATTAACCAGACTCCCCAGCTCTTCCCCACTACACAAACTGCAGACTTTCGAGAACTCTGTAGCCTATGTCTTCTCCCACCCCCATCCTTGCTTGGCTCCATTAGCTCTCTATCCCCAACAGATCGAGTTCGAGATTGTCATTCTCACCTTTAAACACTTCCATGTTCTCACCCTGCCATTACTCTGTGAGCAACTCAAACCAACCCAGCCTTCGCTCAGCGAGCACTAGCCTGTTTTATGTCCTCTGCCCTATCTGCTCCACTGTCAGCAGGCAAGCTTTCAGCTTTTCTGCCCCCACTCTGTGAAACTCCATCATGGAAGGAATCCCTCCAACTCCCTCCCTCACCTTGTTCAAGGTCTGTCTCAAGACCTACCTCTTCGACCACGCTTTCAGTTATCGTTTCCCTCCCTCCCCTCCGACTCCCACCTTCAGCTTGGGTGCCAAGCCAGGACTGTTAAACCCTATGGGATGTCCTCCCGACGTGAAAGATGCTGTACCAATGTAGATTTATACCCTTTCATTCCTGGCTAGTGGAACATAGCTAGAAATGTATAAATGGAAACAAATATTTATTTAATAAGGCTGAACAAACCTTCCTCCCCATACAGTGACAAATTGGGCTGAAAGCAACAGATGTAATAAGCCTCAGGTGCTATTTATTTTGTAGTGAGATGTCTTTGAGAAATGATATAAATAAATAAACAAAAGCCTTCTTCATGCTTTCCTTTATAAACGCATTTACACACTTGCTTTCATTGCAGTATAACATGAAAACATAAAAAAGGGGAATAGTTTGCATTCTAAATCATAGCTTCCCCTCTCTGAATTTACCACCAGAAACATTGTTTTATCAAAGCTGGTTGAACCGCACAGACAGCAGCACAATAAATAGTCATCTTTGCATTTGATACAGCGCTTATCACTTTATTGAGATATCTCAAACGCTTTGCAGGATATAATGCAACGTGGTGTTACTGTGTTCAATTTGTGGGTGATTGCAACAGCCAATTTGAGATGTCCTCCAGTCATGATAGTGATTAGCTGAATCAAACACAAAAATCTTAGCATTATAATGATGGTTTCAAATGTTGCCTTACTTACACCTCTCACTGGCTTCTCACCTTTCTGACAGGCATTCAATCAAGCCCCTGGATTGATTCAAATTTGACTCGACAGAGGTGCATTTTTTTTTATAATTTTAAAAAAGCTCGGTAAACTATTTTAACTGAATATATAAGCTTCCAATCAAACCATATCATCATTTAATCAGTGTTTTCAGTTAAAGTTTACAGCAGCCATTCGGCCCATCATATCCGCGTTGGTACCAGCTGCCACATGTGAACAATCTAGTCTAATTCTATTCCGTGGCTCTTTCCCCAAACCTTTCATATTCCTTTTTCTCAAATGCCGTAATGTTCCCAGGTTGAACAGCATTTGGTGTCAATGCACTTAATACTCCAACAACCCTCTGTGTAAAAAAAAACATTTTTCAAACGCATTCGCCGTTACAATTTTTCTTTGCATAATTCACTTAAAAGTAATGTACCGTATTGTGAATTCACGTCGCTCTGGTTACCACATGAGTAAATCGCTCCTTTTTATCTGACTTGCACACCTCTCCACAGGGCCTTTGAGCCCGGTCAGTCAAGGTGAAAGCTGATCTGCTGTGGGATGAAAAATACATTTCCAGAAATCAGTTTAANTTTTTCGGAGGGGGAAGTTGCGATATTGCTCGTAAACTCTCTCCTGTCGCTGGATAAAGGCAGATTTAGGGATCTAAATACCCACACAGTTCCCACGAGCCAATATGGCGCAGATATAAAACTGTGCTTCTATCCACCCTCCCTTGACCACGGGAACTTCCTGCCTCTATTCATCTGCCTCACCCCTCGCTATCTATCTTTAAATCCCAGTTTAAAAATCTACATTTTCAACCTCCCGCTTCTACCATGTTCGTCGCCCTGCCCCGCCACTTTGAATCGCTCCGAGACATTAATATTCTATGTAAAGGGTGCAATGTAAATGGAAGTTGTTTTTATTCTCGAAGCTGAATACACTAGCAATTGATCAAGTGGCTCTGTTAGTACAGTAACTCTAATAAATGACTTGCACAAAGCAAAACAGAGCAAGAGGCTCCCTCCTCCTGCCTAGTTACATATTTTATAAACTGAGAACAATACAATACAATACAAAATTACATTTGTTTAGCGCCTTTCACGTCAGGAGAATGGCCCAAGGCGCTGGACCGTCAGGGATTTGGACCCGAGCTCGGGGTTGGCATCAACTACAAAAACAATCCTCAAAAACTTCCACAGCACGGTTTTAATCTGTCAAAGGCTCAGAACTCGCAGTTACCCTTTGTCGGACGTAATTCTACCAATAAAGTTAAATGTTATCGTGTAATAATGGTTTGCCTGTATTTATTAATTAGGGACAACGCTTAAACTCTTACCAGCCTGACCACGTGCACAGAGAGGGAAAAATGGCTGCTCCTTATACAGGTCACACCCCTTTTTCCCAAAGTGCTTTTATTTTTAAAGGTGAGATCAAGAAACAATCTCACCACTGCAGTCTGCATAAGGGAAACCTGAGCATCTAAATTTGGGACAGCAAACATACTGCTTTGGGACGTCCTCCCAATGTGAAAGACTCTAAATAAATGCAAATTTCTGTTGTATCTTTCTTTCCAAATAATGCACACTTAGCGATCATGAGAAAGGAGATAACGGAAAGCGGCATCATTCCACTTTTTGACTTTCACCCAAATCAGCCAATTTCAATCGCCATGATGTTACTATTAGAGCAATATGTTCATCTGTCTTTGAGGATTTGTACAAGGAAGGCGTTTACAAAGTCCTGTTATTCCCTTTTTTTTACACAGTGCACTGACCAACAACTGAAATGTGTGGAAGAATGATGATTACCTGCGTTTAGAAACACTGAACAATAATAATAATCCCTGCTTTTGATGTAGCGGGTTATCATGCCTCCGAGATGTCTCAAAACGTCTCACTGCATATAGTTAATTGTATTCAGTACAAGTGTTTAACTGTATTTAGACGTCTAGAGGATCGGTGTGAATGTTATCTTTTTCATGGCAGATAATGATCCGTCGCCATGTTCGGTGTGACATCTTCCGTAACATGGATGGAGTGACGAGGAAGTTACTGGTATCAGATATTGTTATACTCGACTCATCTGCAACAGAAAATAAAAATTAATTGCAAGAAAAAATAGGATAACAGGACTTTGCTGTAGCTGAAAATGCTGTGTCAAACGCAAGATGTATTGTTAAGCTATTGTGCACCATGGAATGAATATTTGTACGCACTTACCCCTAAACCTCGCAGTACTGTGCTGAAATAGATACTTCTCTGATTTATAATCAAGGAACGTAAATTGCCCTGCAGCTGGCAAATGGTCTGCATCAAATCCAATAGTTTTCTGTGTATATTGTGAGCAAACAAAAAGAATGCAACTGCTCAGTCAGTGAAAATTCAACAATACTAGCAACAAAACAAAGAGAGGAGAGCAGTCACTCTTATTTTTTCAAGAGATTGCTAGAGCTCAGTATAGAAAGGTTAAAGTGAATAGGACTGAGAGCAGCACCATTCCTTCAAAGAAACCAGCAGGTGCAATGAAAATTTTGAAACAAGTGAACTGATGCTTGAAGCTGCAGTCAGAGTGGCATGTGAGACTCAAGAGGAGAGAGAAGCTGGAACAATATTCCTGTACTTTGTCTCCCTGCTCCATTACTCCATTACCAAAGCTCTGTACTCCCATCACACCAGTCCTTGCCAGGCATCACTGACTCCCTAATTACCGAACGGATCGATTTCAAGATCCTCTCTCAGTTTCAAGTCTCTTCATTCACTTGCACGTCCCTACCTATCCGACTTCCTTACCTCCCACTCCATCATGGGCTGCATCCCCTTGGCTGACTCCAGCCTTCTGTTTGTCCCTCATGGCCTCTGGTCCACCATTGGTGGCCGTGCCTTCAGCCACTACAAAACAACAACAACAGCAAAATTGCATTAGTATAGCACATTTTATGTCAGGAGGATGTCCCAAGGCTCTGGACAGACAGTCTCGGACCCGAGCTGGGGATCAGGGTTGGGGAAGGTGGAGGGCAGGGGGGGAAGGAGGATGATCCAATGCACAGTCGAACAGTAGGGATTTGAGATGGGTCTTGAAGGGGGCAAGGGAAGGGGCGAGGCAGAGGGACTGCAGGATGGAGTTCCAGAGGGTGGGGGCAGAGTGGCAGAAGGCCCACCCATCAATAGTGGGGCGAGCAAGTCAGGGGACGTGAAGCAGGCCGGAGAGCACTGAGTGGAGGGAGAAAGCAAGATGGTAGGGGGTTAGAAGGTCGCAGAGGTAGAGGGGAGCAAGACCATGGAAGGCTTTGAAGGTGAGGACCAGGATCTTGAACTGTATCCTCTGTGTGATGGGAAGCCAGTGGGGTTGGGCGAGGATGGGAGTGGTAGGGTCACGGAGGCTGGTGCAGGAGAGGACACAGGCTGCAGAGTTCTGGATGATCTGCAGCCTGTGGAGGGAGGAATTGGGGAGGCCGATAAGCAGGGAGTTTGCATAGTCGAGTCTCGATGTAATGAAAGCATGCATGAGGGTTTCGGCGCCCAACTATGTGAGACAGTGGCGAAACCAGGCAATGTTGCGGAGGTGGAGGAAGGCAGAGCAAGTCATGGTGCAGATGTGGGGTAGAAAGGATAATTGAGGGTCAAACAAGACGTGAAGGTTCTGGACTGGCTTAGCGAGGTGGAGTGAGCAACCATGGATGGTTGCACACTCCACCTTGCTCACAATATACATCCCGAGACTCTGGAACTCCCTTCCTTAATCCTTCTGCATTGCCCCCTCCTCACCTCCTAATCCCACCTAAGACCTTCCTTTTTGATCATGCTTACGGTCACCTCCCCTTCCCCTCTCTCCCTGGCTCGTTGTCAGACTACGCCATTGAGAAGCGCTCCGGGACGCTACCCCGTGCTATGTCAATGCAAGTCGTTGTTGTATTACTCTGTAAAATACGCATTAACACTTAACATTTGAAGCTCAACATTTGATTTAGAATGCAAATCATAATTTTCTTTCAAATGAACTGTGAGAAGAAATGTATACAGTTGTGTTCTCTGATGGGAAATGCACCTGTGTTCAGTTAATTGATGTGAACTACTCAGCTATGGAAGAATGGGGAAGATGCTAATTATGGCCTCGAATCCTCTGGACTAGGGAGAGGAAAAATCAGGCAGGCTTCCATTTTTGATTGTGTCCAAGAATAAAGTTGAAACTTTTTCAAGTTTGCATGGAAAGTTATTTTAATTGAGAGGTGTCACAGAACACCTGGGAGGATATATTTTTGTGCGGATATTTCCATGCATATGTGGAACTCTCGGCAGTCTGTTTGGATACCCTTAAAGTGTTGTGGTTATGACCCAAAATGAGAGAGCATAAATATAAGATAGGCTGTTAATAGATCTAATAGGGATTTCACAAGAACTTCTTCAACCAGAGCAATGGTGAGAATGCGGAACTCACTGGTTGAAGCAGAAGGCACCAATGTGTTTAAAAGATGTAGACATGAGGGAGAAGGAAATAGAGGGGTATAGGAGAGGGGAATAGGAGGGATGGGGGATCGTGTGGAGTATAAACGGCAGCAAGGTCTAGTCAGGCTGAATGGCCATATGTGACTCTATGTATCTCAACTGTCAGACCTGGACAGTGGCCATGTGGGAAGGGAAGACCAATTGACTTGGCTATGGAGCCCACATGTTGAAATGCACTGCCAACATTCACTACCAAGGCTCACGTATAAAGAATGGTCAATTGAGTGAAGTACTGGAGAACGGCTACTGCCATATCCCAGTATGCGCTTTGGAGACAGTTGTTAAGGGCTTTGTATTGAGAATTAAATATTGGCAATTAAGACTTGTCTGACTAAGAATTTTCAATGAGATATGGAAAAACATCAGCTTCCATTGTCTGTCTACACTGAAGGGGAGACACATAATATCACTCAGTCAAGTACCTCGTTGTGATCCATTTGACTGAATCCACTTATGTATCTCTTCCTATGCTAAAACATGTCTGCCTTCTGGGTCATAAAGTCACTGCTAAAATCACTTTCTGCACATTACAGCCATGAGTGGTGCATTCAGGAAATGTTGTTGATGTAATATCTGGGCATGCAAGCAGGATAATAATAATAATAATAATAATAATAATAATAATAATAATAATCCTTGCATTTGATATAGCGCCTTATCACGTCTTCTAGACGTCTCAAAGCGCTTCACAGAATATACTGTAAAGTGAATTAACTGTATACTTTGTGGGCGAAACGCGGCAGCCAATTGTGCACAGCAATGTCCCACAAACAGTCGTGGATTGAAGTGACCAATTTATTATTGTTTTTTTTCTTGAGGGTTATTATTAGGCGTGTGGAGTAAGCAAACTTGGCCGAGGTTTCGCCCTGCCGAGAACTGAACCCAGGTCTCTCATTTGAGAGGCAAGTGCTGTAACCACTGAGCTACAGGACTCCACAATTGCTCTCAGACACATGTTAAGCATTTCTCACACAAGGCAAAAAGGTTTCGAGATATGAAATGTAATTAAAAGAGAAAAAAAATGTTTTAAATAAACAAAATCAATTTTGCAGTTTGCTGTCTGCATATTCTTTCAAGCCCAACTTTTTTTATATACCCAACAAAACCCAAAAATACTGTATTAAAAATGTTTAACGAATCTAGAACATGTTATTTTATGTTATTTTATGTTATTTTATGTTAGGATGTTACTTCACTGGCATCCTGATAACCCAGATACAGGGTAGGTGATCAATTTGTTCACTGACACGTTTCACACACTGTCTGAAATGGTGTGTTATAATGGGGTTGCCCTGTATTACACAGTGATTTCAGTTGTTTTTCAAACCTCCTCCCCTAATTCGAGTGCCCAGCCAGTTGTGTAAAGTGCTTTGAGACATCCTCCTAATGTGAAAGGTGCTATTTAAATTGTATTGTATTATAATCTGATGTTTCTACTGGTGCAAGCATTAATCTATTGGCGGAAGATTATTCTTGATTTGGGGAGTTTAACTTTTTGGTTGGATTAATGACCAATGTGCAAAATTTGAAAATTAGGTTAATGATGCTTTAACCCAGGTGTACAGAGGGAATTATCAGTGTCGTTTGTAATATTATATATTTAACTACCAATGAAAAGGATACAGGTGATTCTCCTAACCTTTACATTGGATCTTATCAGCAAACTTAAAGGCAATTGCATACACTTACACATAATTAATCCAACCTGCAAATTTGTTCTTCAGTGCGCGAGGGAATAATAGGCAGAAATGTATTAAAATCAGTGAAATTTGCTCCTACATTCATTATGGAGCCTTGGAAGATTTCAAAGTGTTTATTTTACAAATTAAAGCAAAATTGTGTGAGATTTCCTAGATCTGTAAATAGTTCCATAGAACCATACAATGCTCCGGTACAATGTTTCCATGTTTCACAAAGTTTGCAGCATGTTAGTTAAGTGTCCATCTTCTCTCTCTTTCAACCTTTTATTTCTCTCTATTTTATGTATTCTGCTATAATTATTGCTTCACAGAATCAGGTTATTAAATAGTAAGGAATATTTTCTGCATAAACTATAGGCATCCTGTTATAGTACAGTTTAAAATTTCTAATGAATGAGAACTGCTCACAAAACCTACAGTAAATCTTATGAAGCACTTTGAGGCGTACTCCTGAGGTGAAGGGCGCTATATCAAATGCATGGATTATTATTTTTTAAAATAACTTGCAATAAACAACATGACAAACTCCATATGCATCCAATGAGGAAATAAGAACGTAAGAGTTTAAAGGTATAATTAAACTAATAGATATAATTACACTCCTAGCTCAGCTTGGACCACCTACCCATTAGGGCACAACTCGATGTATGTGTAGGATGGACTGTGTATCACGAGCCTTGTTGTATCAACCAGTCTAATTAGACTAGATGATGTGAGAGAGCTAAGTGAGGGCCCTTTTCTCAATGAGTCAATTTTTAAAATAATCTGATTCTTGAAAAAAATTAGAATAATAACCAACATCATTATACAGTCTAAAACCCTCCAATGGGCCTTCCATCAAATAGCATTAGTCAACTTGCATCTCACACATCACTTAGCTTAGTTACATTTCTGTCACCTAACGTAACTGCAGGCTGTCTTTGCTTTGTCAATTGTTCCATCACACAACAGTTTCTTGCACAAGAAACATGCCTTTGTTAGGAAGATTGGAGGTCAAGGGGAAATTAAGACCTGCTTAAAATATTCCACCAAGTGACTAGCAACCATTACCACTGTGGCCAAAACAACAAATGAAAAGCAGCATCTCCACACAGCAGAACAATGCCATCTATGAAAAACCAATGTGTTAAAATAGACACATATCCCACCTGCCACCGAGCCTGCTTATTTTTAATATTGTTATGTAGATAAGTGTCCATTTTATCTTGATGTCCTTAAGGTCTTTTGCATCATTGGGGATGAAAAATGCAATGTTTCATAGATTTCATGTGATAATCATCATACTAACTCCACTAAGAAACATTTAAATTTCAGTTAATAATTATTGACCGGATGGGAGGGACTGATCTTTAACGTCCGCCTAAACAAGCATATGGAATCTTGGTGACGTTCCCTATTTATGTGATAAGTAGTACATAATAATGAAATACTTGTATGTCAAAACATCTCAAAGCAATATTTTTTGTAAACTGTAATGACTTTAAAATTGTAGGTCAACCTGGCAGCCAATTTACACGCACAATGTCCCAAAAATTGCCATGAAGTGAATGACCAAATTTGTATCTGGGGGATTATGGCTAGGACAATGTGAAAAACTCCCTCTCTTTTCAAATAGTATAATGTGATCTTTAATATCTATCTGAACAGGCACACGACTCATTAAAATGATTGATATTATTATCTTAGCCAAAGGATAGCACCGTCAAGAATGCTGCACTCCTTCAGCATTGCATTGGAGCATCAGTTTAGATTATGAGCTCAAAGTCCCAATGTGAGACTTGAATGTATATCCTTCTAACTCCGAGGCAGGAAGATGAGAGTGCTAACAACTCAGCTAGTTGTCTAAATTGTGATGATTCAGAAAGATATGAGTCGCAAATGGGGGACTTCTTCCAGCAACTGGATATATGTCACTCTGACTTGCTTTATAATGTGATTTTGTGTTATATTTAAAGTTAGTGGAAAGAGTTCTCATTTGCGACTCAAAGGCCTCTCAAATTTCACTGCATCTTTACCTTGAGACCAATTTGTCTTAAAATTTAGGATCGCATGGAGTTGTGGAATTTTAAAAAAAAAACAGTCTTGGAAGCTGGTTTTCCACAGTTCTTAAAAATAACTGGTTTCCCAATTAAGACTTAATTGAAGAATTATACACAATTCTGTGCAATCTTAAATTTTAAAGCAAAATGGTCTTATAGGCTGAAACTAGATTGAATTTCAAACCTCTGAGTCACTATCAAAGAATCCTGTTAGTATTGGCTGCAATTTAAACCCCATAGTATATGTGCTATCTATCTCTTGGTGGTGGTGCTTTCAATCAGTGCTTAGTGCTTCCCTCCCCTCACCCTGACCATTTCCCCAATGCTCGGGTCCTGACCCAACTGTACAGCGCCTTGGGACGTCCTCCCGACGTGAAAGGTGCTCTATTAATTGAATCTTGTTGTTGTTGTTGTTCAATTTTCTTGAAATCCTTGACTGCAATTGTTTGTTGTTCTGCAGTCAATGCCCAAATATAATCTGAAAAATCGTGATGTTTCCTTTCAACAGAAAAGAGGCTATCTAATAGAGATTTTCAAAAGGGATGTAAGCTTAGCTCATAGAAGAGGTAAAGGGTAGTTCAAAGTTTTTTTTTCTTAGAGAATAATTAGAACATGGTCTGTTTGGAACAAGTACTGTTGTATTAATATCACACCGACAAACATATAAAAAATATATAATGAACATTGCTCTGAAGAAATTGGCTATTATGTTTGCCTACAATTTTACGCTTCACCGTAAACTCCATGAAGTGCTTTGAAACATTTACTTAATGTGAAAAGCACTTTATCAAATGCAAGGATTATTATTCTTATTAAGTGTATGGGGAAAGAGTAAGACTTTAGAAGTAAAGCAGATCGGTCCAATGGATAAGCTCACAACAGTGTCGGCTCAATGGCCTGAATGGCCTATTTCTAAGATATAATTTCAATGATTCTAATCAGCATTCTAATCTTATCACAAACCAGTTTATTTATTCGCAAATAATGCCTGGAACTCAGGGATAATTTTAATCTTGAATGAATATAGGCAGTTAATGCAGCAGAGAAAATATGCAGTCCATCCACTTTACAGTAGTCTGTGAAGTGCTTTGAGACATCGCGAAGGGGTGATCAAGAGCTGTAACAAATGCAAAGATTCTTATTCTTATTATTTATCCACTCCACTTACCTTTCATATTGCTCACCTCTCTGGGAGGGTCATTAAATAAATGCAAGTTGCTGTTGCTGTTGTGCTTTCTCCCAGTTAGTCAGATAAGGAGTCGCACATTTCTTGATATCCAAATGTAAATTCTTAACCTGGGTTCGATACCTGGCAGGGTGAAACGTTGGGCAAGTTTCCTTACTTCACACGCCTCTGTTTACCTAGCAGTAAGTAGGAACCCGGTTGTTAATTGATTGGTGGATCGCTTTTCTGGGGGGAATAATTCCTTAAATTAATAATGAAATTGGTCACTCCATCCAGGACTGTTTGTGGACACTGCTGTGCGCAATGGCTGTCGTGTTTCGCCCACAAAATATAAAGTTAATTCACTTTACAGTATATTCTGTGAAGGGCTTTGAGACGTCTAAAAGATGTGATAAGGCGCTATATCAAATGCTTGGATTATTATTACATTTTATTAGCAAGTTACAATATTTAAAGGTAGACCTTTTCTCTTTATTTATGGGCATATGACCTGATAATTATCTGCCATTTATTCTGTAATATAGTTACAGTGATGTAGAAAATGGCTTAGTATCTCATAGCAATAATGAATTCAAATAAGTTATTAAGTTTCACATCTCTAGATTTGGTTTGATCATTTGCTCCTTCAACATG
Organism: Callorhinchus milii; assembly: GCF_018977255.1. NCBI lineage: Eukaryota > Metazoa > Chordata > Chondrichthyes > Chimaeriformes > Callorhinchidae > Callorhinchus > Callorhinchus milii. The sequence goes on from NW_024704742.1 coordinate 49,352,457, forward strand.
TTTTGATGGGATGTCATGTCATTTTGATATGTGTCAGATAAGATGTATGATCTTAAAACCAAACCTGTAAACAGATTTGCGAGTTAAGACCTTGCTCACATAAAGGCATGCAGATTATTCCAGCCAAGTAGACTGCTTCATTATTGCTTCATTCAGGATCATTATTTATTACGAATTTGATAAAGTGGACATTAATAATAATAATAATTCTTGCATTTGATATAGTGCCTTATCACGTCTTCAAGATGTCTCAAAGTGAGTATACGACTGTTTGTGGGAAACTGCTGTGTGCAAATGGCTGCTGCGTTTCTCCGAGAAAATATACAGTCAATTCACTTTACGGTACATTCTGTGAAGCGCTTTGAGACGTCTCGAAGACGTGATAAGGTGCTATATCAAATGCAAGGATTATTATAAGGATTATTATTATTATATAATATGGCTGTTGTAACAGAGCTGTAACCAGTGTTCTGAAACACTATCCTGCATGAAAGGTGGTGCGGCGGAGGTAAATTTCTGTCTAGAATAGGATATGGGTATTCTCAGTGGGGAGAGTGGGATCATGCACGAATCACAATCTAGGATGACATTCCATGCAATGCTGGGGGATGATCTGCATTGTCAAAGGTGTTGTCCTTCAGATGAGACGCTAGACCAAGGATCCGTTTGCCTATTTAATTGGAAGTTACAAATCCCTTGGCGTTATTCAAAAAAGAAAGATGTTTCTCTTGGTGTCCTGGCAATAATAAAATGAGTCATTCACTTACTAGCTATTTGTGGGGATTGTTGTATGGAAATTGGCTGCCGAATTCATCGCAAAATACACAGCCACTAAACTTTAAAGTATTTCCTGTGAAGAGCTTTGAGACCTCCAACTGACATAAAAGACACAATATCAAATCCAAGGATTATTACTGTTATGAGACAGAACTATAATAATAATAATAATAATAATCCTTGCATTTGATATAGCGCTTTTCACGTCGGGAGGACGTCCCAAAGCGCTTCACAGAACACACTGTAAAGTGAATTGCCTGTATATTTGTGGGCGAACGCGGCAGCCAATTGCGCACAGCAATGTCCCACAAACAGTCGTGGATTGAAAATGACCAATTTATTATTGTTTTTGTTTTTTGGAGGGATTATTATTAGGCGTGTGGAGTAAGGAAACTTGCCCAAGGTTTCGCCCTGTCTGGAATTGAACTCAGGTCTTTCGCTTACAAAGCGAGTGCTCTAACCACTGAGCTACAGGACTCCACTGTAGCATTAAATATGGAGAACGCATCCAAAATTGATGGATTAACTGCAAAAACGGATAGAAATATGGCTGCTCTCCCTTTTGTATTGTCTTTTTACCTGGATGTTACTCAACCTGTAAACCAGACCACAGGATTAAAACTAAACAGCTTTTGATATCTCAGTATCTCATGAATCTGTCAACAAGCTTTTGTAATGGAACCCAAGAAAATTAAATCAGTAAATTTGATATATCGCATCAGGCCTTGGTAATAAATCCAGCAAAAGCAGACAAGCTATTATCTTTGGTTGAAGTCACAAATATTGAAACATCAGTGTATCCACAGGGCCACACATTACAACTGTTCCACCTTCATGGCATAGTTAAAAAATGACAAGATCATCCAAGCTATCAATAGCTATTGTAAGATACTTCACTTCAGCCATGATCCAGAAATGGAATTTGAGGCTCATTAAGTTATCAATTTTATTAATGCTTTGTTCAATGACAGGGCATGAAAGAAACATTGAAATTATTCTAAAGAAGCACTACACAACAGTTGCACTTATATAGCAGCTTGCATGTAGGAGACCGTCTTAAAGTGCTTTGCGCAGTCTAAATGGGAGCTCAGGTTGGAAGAGGAGGAGGGAGGAAGAAGGTGGCCAAATATATAGTGAAAAAGATAGGTTTGTAGAGGTATTGAAAGCAGAGAAAGAGCGATGGAGCAAGGTTAAACTGACTTGAAGATGTTAAATAGATATGATGAAAATCTATTGCTAGCATTAGTATCAACATTTTCCCAGCAAACGGAAAGAAAAACTGGAAGTTTGTCATGTGAAACATTCCTAGTTGTTTTAAGTTTAAGTAAATTCCAATTGTTAATATTGCAGTGATCATTTGTGTTAGAATCTGTTTCTGTAAAATGGGCTCTGGAATTTTGATAGTTTTTCTTGAATGATGGTGATCATTGGATTGATTAATTCTTCAATCTGACTAATTTATAGCTGCCATAATAATAAGAAGCAGTGCATCACAAGCGACTGTATTTTATTCTTCCTAGTCTGAAACCGGGGTCACAGCAAAAGAGAACTGTCGTTTGACTCCGACTCCCATTCTTTGCAGTAATCAGATTATTGTCAGTGGAGTAATTATGTGGGGAACAGTGATTAATTTCCTTCTCACTTTCAGGCCGGAACTCTGAATATCCCACATATCCCAAAACAAGCAAAACCTGACAGCATGAGGAATAAGATACTGGTCAATAACATTTCAAAGTTGAGCATTTACTTTCTTCATTTAAAGGAGTAAAACAAGGTTTGTTTACATTCTTTGCAGCATTTGACCTTTTGTATTATTTACGTCAGTGCTGTGGAGTTAAAGCAACTATAGCATTTCCCTAGGCAATAATTTGTTAATTTTCTTAAGTTCAAGAAATAAGTGCATTCAAGCAACCCAAGCAACATGTGAAGACTTAGCTTGATAAGATCCATAAATGTAAAAATATTATTTCTATAAAATATAATAATCATCATTGCATTTGATGAAGTGTCTTAAGAAGCCAAAACATTCTGTTATGTGTAGTGACTGTGTATTTTTTGTGGCAGCCTAATTGCACATCATAATATTCCACAAACGACCAAACCAATGATTCATTTTATCTGCGGGTTGTTGGCCAGAATACTGAGTGAATCTCCCTTCTCTTTTCAAATAGTATCATGGGATCTTTAACATTCATTCGAACAGTTTAACGTTTCATCTGAAAGCCAGCACCTCTGACAATGCAACACATCCCCAGCGCTGCATTGGAGTATAACCTCCATATGACTATGTGAGCTGAAGTCGGGAAGTGGCGTAATGCTTTCCTGCAACTGTCGCCCCAAGCCTCAGTTTCCTCATTAGCTATCTTGCGGACAACTGCTTTCAGCGTGGTGGAAGGATCTTTACAGGACAGCGTGCAACATCCTAGCCATCTTGATGTTCTTGATGTCCAATGTCGTGTACCAGGCTTACTCAGCACCATTTGCTTAATCCAGGTCCTCATGTGAGGGGCCTTGGCAAACAGTCATGCCCACTGTGAAGCCGCCTCCGCCTCTGCCTCCAGGCCACTTTAGGACAGGTCAGTATAGGCCGGAGTCTGGAGGCGCTTTCCATGTTGCCACAAATCCACCTCACTGCTTGATCCTGGACTTTGTAAAACTGGATTAGAGGAAATTTCTATGCTCCATTCCCCAGGAGCTCGGGTCCATAAAGGAGGAGTGTTTGCACACAGGTCTTATATGCGCAAGCCTGACCTACATTGGGACCTTGCTGTCCTTGAAAAGAGTTGAGCATGACCAGAGTGCCCTTTGCCCCTTCTCTGCTTGGTCCTTCAGGGCAATGTACAGGCAAATATTGGTGTCCACCATGACCCCGAGGTAGCAATAAGAATTAACAATTGGGATTGATGCCCCCTGTATCTTCCAATCAATACCCTCAAGGTCTTCTCTTGGGCTATGAGGAACCAGAATTCCGCACTTGGGGACACCTACAGAAGCCCCACTATTCTGTCAGAAAGGCCTGGAACACATACACCAAGTCCAACCCCTCGATGCCATCCAACAAGTCATTGATGAACACATCAAATAAGCTGGGTGACAATGGGCAGTCTTGCCTTACCTCCTTTCAAGAGGAATGGACTCAGTGAGTCCACTTCTGATCCTTACAAAGATTTTGGAGCTTGAGTATACATTCTGGAAAAATCCAAGATATGGCCATGGCTTTCAGTTTCAATATGAGGCACGAGGTCAAATGCCTTGCAGAAGTCGATGAACACAAAGTGGGTGGTTTTGCCCTTAGCCTTACGATATAGCCTCCAAGGCCTTGTTTCTCCCTACCTCTGTGACCTAACTCCCTACCAACCTGTCCGCTTCCTCCGCTGAGCGGGCTCCGGCTTGTTTCACATCAGCCATCTTGCCCGACCACCATTGGCGGGCAAACCTTCAGCCTCTCAGCCCCCACCCTCTGGAACTCCAACCCAAAGTTCCTCTGGCTCGCCCTCTCCCTTGCCTCTTTCAAGACCCGTCTCAAGATCCTCCTCTTTGACCATACCTTTGGTCACAGTCCTATCCCTAAACTCCCTGTCCTCCACACCTCCTGATCCCAACCACCAGCTCGGGTGTGGATCCGTGACTGTCCAGCGCCTTGGGATGTCCTCCTCCACTATACAAATGTAATTTGTTGTTGTAGTCTTATGCAATCTATCAATGTATGATGGCTTCCAAACTGTATTAGCCGTTTTTCAGTTGTCTGGGTGTGTGACATATGTAGAAATCCATTACCATGCTTATGACTATCCAAATCAGACTGAGAATTTCACATATGTATGCCACCTACACATGTAAATTTTCCTGTGTTGGGAATAGAGTGTGCACTCTCTCCCCGGAGAATCTTCACAGAAGATGGATATCAGTTATCGTCACCGACTTCACATCATTATAGGTTTCAGTGGTTTCTCCAACAACGAGACGAATTTGGTGCTTTTTCAATGTTCACTTGATAACATTAGTGGTGTAACATTAGCAGCAAAATGCTGTTACTGGCAGTGCTACAGGAATAAAATATACCAGTGGTGTTAATGGTATGTTATACAAAAGAGTAGTGATAGATCTTGGCAAAGGGAGATATTGAACAAGGCAAAATTATTTGTACAATTAACTCCTTTCACCAAATAATTTATGGGGTATTTTGTTTGTCAATAAAAATAACTAAAAGTAATAATAATCTCTGGATTTCATCCAGCACCTTTGTCGTCAAGAGGACGTCTCAAATTATTTCACAGGATTCACTGTAAAATGTTGTACTTTTTGGAGGCAAATGTTGTAAATCAATATAATAGGAATCAGCAAGAGCATATTTTTAGTTCCCAGATGCATGTTATTGGTTGTTTAATCAATCAGAGATATTTGTAATCTCCAGGATTCAAGGTTAGATTGAAGCTACAAAAAATAGATAAATCTACTACATTGCTGTGCACAGTTGGGCTGCCATGTTTGCCTACAAATATACAGTCACTCCACTTTACAGTAAATCTTATGAAGTGCTTTGGGATGTCTTGATGACATGATGGGCGCTGTACAAAATCCAAGCATCATTTTATTATTATCAGGCTGGAGGGGTTGGGGGGCACAATTAAATTAGATGTCAAAGTGATTCATGATTTTGAACAATGTTTATTTATATAAGGAGCATGGTGTCAGCCTGGCTGAGTTGATAACACTCTTGCTTCTGAATCTGAAGATTGTGGGTTCAAGCCCCATATTGGGACTTTGAGCTTAACATCTAGGCTGACGCTCAAGCACGGGACTGGGGAAAAACTGCAACGCTGGAGGTGCTGTCCTGAGGTTGATACATGTAGCTGAGAACCCTGTGCAAGAGGATGTTATTTGAAAAGAGAAGAGAGTTTCGCCTGGTGTCCTGACAACAAACTCCAATGAAATTGGTTATTCAATTCATGGTTGTTTGTGAGTCATTACTATGCACAAATTGGCTGCTGTGTTTGTCTACAAATATGGAGTCACTACACTTTACAGTAAATTCTGTAAAAAAAAGCATTGAGACATTTCAATGACTTGTTAAGGCTCTATAAATGCAATAATTTTTTAAAAAATTCTTGTGGATATTGAGTAATACATTTCACTGCAGCACTAATCTAAGTGTTTCTACTGATGCTTGAGAGATTTTTACAATTGATTCTTTTCTCTGTATTTATTGCCAAATAAACCAGCCTGGAACACATATTCTGGGCATTTTCCTTGACAAAGAAGAATTAACTGTTTTATGTTTGATTGGCGGGGTGGATTCACGGAGCTGGAACGGCAGTGAAGCTGGTGATACTGTGGCTTAAAGGTTTCGCTGTATACAAGTCTCCAGGGATTCTTGGTCTGAAAGGAATGAATTCTGCATTAGGAGTTGTCACCTGTGCTCTACAGCACCAAGCTGAGAATGTGATACAGCAATTCTGCTTGAGTGCCTCCTGGACAGACTTGCAATAAAAGACACCATGGATTTATTATTTCAGACACTTCAATTATAGGATCATTTTGAACTCCCTATTCATTGTCGCGCACTAATTTACACATATATTCCGTCATGGTAAAACTTCCCTATCAAATCAGTTTATTGTCATTCATGTGATGATTCATGTAATATTTTTGATCAGGACTACTAGATGTCACATACAGTAGAAATTATTAAAGCAGATATGGAAAGAATAGAATGTTTTTCTCTCCCTACTCTCCTTAAGATATTGAGGACCAATTGTGGGGGCTTTAAACACACTCTGGCCCCTTGTACAAATGACGATTCTTAACGCATGAGCCAACACTGCACATACAGCTTTTCAGCTGAGGATAATATAATAATAATAATCCTTGAATTTGCTATAGTGCCTTATCACATCATCATAAAGTGATTCTTTATATACTGCAAAGTGATGTGACGTTTTGTATTTGTGGTATTTTGTGGGTAAATGCAGCAACCAATTTGCACACAGCAATATCCTGCAAAGAGGGTGAATGACTAATTTTTCTGAGGGATTGTTGGTGACTGCACTGGGAGAAATGCCCTTCACTTTTTGAATAATACCATAGACTCTTTAATGTCCCCTGAACTGGCAAATGGGGCCTCAATTTAACATTCATCTGGACGGCACCTCCAACAATGAAGCACACACCCCAGCCCTGCATTGGGGCGTCAGCTGAGACTAAATGGGATCCAAGTCTCAATGTGCAGCTTGAACCCACAACCTTCTGACTCAGAGATGAGAATGTTATCAACTGAGCAAGGCTGAAACACATATATACTGTACTGTTTCCATTAGCTCTATATTGATTCTATTTTCAGTCTTGTGAGTAGACAGGACAAAATTTTACTATATTGGCCTTTTGCTTTTTTTGTGGGGAGCGAGGTTGGGTGTGAATACCTAATGCCTCATATACTTTTGCATATACTTCAATAATGCAACAAAACATCACATCTATTCTTCATATAAGTAGAACTGAGTTTACCCTTTCTTTGACCGTGCCTTGGTCGCCCTCCCACCTCTCTACCTTCCCTCATCACTACACCACCCCTCCCCCATGTTCAGGCCCCGACACTTGACTGTTCAGCGCTTTGGGACGTCCTCCTAACGTGAAAGGCGCTCAATAAATGTACCTTTGTTGTTGTTGTTTACACACTCTATACTGATACATATACAGGAAGTCAATGTACAGGACTTTTGTTTTTGATCAGTGGGTGTTTGACACATATAATAATAATCCTTGCATTTGATATAGTGCTTTTCACATCTTCTAGACATCTCAAAGTGTTTCATAGAATATACTGTAAATTGAATTGACTGTATATTTGTGGGCGAAATGGTGGAAACCAATCACCATGCTCAACAGTATCCAAACGAGACTGATAGTTCCAAGGTGACATGTCTGGCAAAGGAATATCGGAATAGAGCCAGCCCTCTACGGCAGTCTTGGTAGTCTGTTTCCTGAGCTAGGCGAGTCTGAAGTATTCCAGGGCATTGCTGATGACAGCACAGCCAGCCTGGTTCATCGGCAGGACCTGGAAGGATAGACCAGTCATGAGGGGCAGGGAGTCATCCCACTCAGCTCCTGATACCCCTGCAATTAACTGAAACTGCATAGCTTGCTATTGAGCGCACTGTCTGGATAGCTTCCTGCTAGTTAGCCAGATAGGACCGCCCTATGGTCCTATCTTGCCTTACAAGGTCAATAGAAACCGAGTGGGAAGAATCCCTGCTCCTAACTGCACTTGGGACAACATTCTTCAATCTCACAGCCAATGAATGCAACGTCAACAACAACAAAATTACATTTATAGAGCATCTTTTACGTTGGGAGGATGTTCCAAAGCACTGAACAGTCATGTGTCGGGCCCGAGCATGGGGGAGGGGTGAGGGAAGGCAGAGAGGTGGGAGGGTGACCAAAGGCATGGTCGAAGAGAAGGGTCTTGAGACCGGCCTTGAAGGAGGCAAGGGAGGAAGTGAGGAGAAGGGACCGTGGGATGGATTTCCAGAGTGTGGGGGCAGAGAGGCTGAAAGCCCGACCACCAATGGTAGAGCGGATTGGGCGGGAGACATGGAGCAGACTGGAGCCCGATGAACGGAGGGAGCGGGCAGGTTGGTAGACAGCTAGTTCTGCGAATCTCACGCAAAACTATTTCTAGCCATTGTAATTCATGCCTTTCATATTCTTTTCACTTTCACCACCTTTCCATTTAAGTTCTGAACCAAAGTAGAATGAGATCTGAACCACTTCATACTCCTCATCGCTTATATTTTACTTTGTTTCCTTTTCCCTAATTTCTTTTAATAGCCTTCACAAAACCTTTGTCATCTGAACATTGATCTTGTTTCCATTTTCCCTCTTCCCCTGCCAATACTCTGGTTAGTCGCATTTCATTAGGCAAGGTCAACGCTGTCAGTACTGTTAGCCAGGATGTAAAAAGTTGCTTGATTCACTCAGTGATGAGCTGTCTTCTTCAATTTAACACCACTCTTGTGAATGACTAAAAATGCATGATCTTTATATGATTAAATTTTAACAAATATAATAACGTGGGAGAGGATTATGTCAAGTGATAGATTTGTGTCCGTTCTATCTTTTCTTCAATTAAGATTGTTAGAAAATGAAAGCCACAAACCTAAGCGTGACACAATTGAGCGTCTCTTTATTTGGCAAGAAAAATGCAAATGCTGAGAGGATGACAAGATGAAATAAGTCATGATTCAATATTAAAATTGTCTCGTGGACTGTTGCTTATCTTTGTATCATTCAATATAATGATATATCCTGTAGTATTTTTAACTCAATTCAGGCCACCATACATTATTTCTTAAAACAAAAACAGAAGTCGCTGGGAACACTCAGCAGGTCAGGCAGCATCTATGGAGAAAGGAAAGCAAGTCAACGTTTTGGGTCCACAACCCTTCGGCAGAACTGGGGCATGTTGGGAGGGAGAGGCTTTTAAGGGCTAACAAAGAGGAGGGAGGCAGGACAAGGAAGACAAAGGACAAAATGGGGTAGAGGACAGGGGATGATGGGTTAAAGAGATGTTAATGATGCCAAACAAAGGGGGGGATTGCAACAAAGCAGGGGATTAGAGGTGTTAATACTGCAGAACAAAAGGGGGGGGTGGGGGGGGGAGAACTTGCAACAAAACAGGCAGATCAGGGAGAGAAAATGTGTGTCTGGGACCAAGATGGTGTGGTAACGGTCACAGAAGATGGGGAAGGTGAGCTGTTATGATCTGAAATTATTGAAATCAATAATGAGGCCAGAGGCTGTAAGGTCCCTAGCAGATAAATGAGGTGCTGTCCCTCGAGCTTGTGCTGTGGCTCATTGGAATAGTGTAAGAGACCATGGATGGAGAGATCAGAGTGCGAGTGGAAGGGAGAGTTGAAGTTGCAAGAGGCCGGAAGCTCACGGTTGAATGTACGGACAGAAAGGAGGTGTTCAGCAAATCGGTCACCCAATCTGGGTTTTGTCTCCCCAATGAAGAGGAGACCACATCGTGAGCAGCGAATGCAGTAAACTACGTTGATGGTCGTACACGTAAATCGCTATCTCACTTGAAAACTATGTTTGGGGCCCTGGACAGTGGTATAGGAGGAGGTGAAAGGGCAGGTTTCTTTCTTGATCTAGATGCTTTCTTGAGTGTGTCAACAAAGTAACAACAATAACAACAACATCAATACTAATTTACACTTGGGAGAATGTCTGAGAGCACTTTATAAAAATGCGTGGGAGCCCAAGCTGGGACAGAATCAAGGGTGGTGGTGGAGGAGAACTAACCAGTACAATAGAGAGCGAAGAAACAATTGAATTGATTATATCTCCTCCAAAATTTCTTCTACTGTTTTATCCAAATTTCAAATATATTGGTCACATTTCCCTCCCTTGTTTCCCTCGTGCTTCAAGTAAGCCATCCTGTGCACTCAGGCTTTCTTGATTTAAAAACAATTCTTTTAATGTCTCTGCCCAGCTAATTTAAAATGTTATAACCACTACACCGCATAGCATGTCACGATGTTCAAGAGCATGACCAATCCTGCAGGCAGCCAGCTTTGTGCATATATTCGTCAGCATACACAAGAGATTCTCCATGGATATTAAAACATCAAATAAACAGAATTATTTCATAGATTCAGAAGCAAGGGATGTTCATTTAATTTCACCGCTGTTAAATTATCCAAAACATGGAAACAATAACAAAATTACATTTGTAAAGCACCTTTCACGTCGACAGGATATGAAACCAGATTCTTGGCAGGGCACGGTGCTGAACAGTCGGGGATCAGAACTCGAGCATGGGGGTCAGGGTTGGGCTGAGAGAGGGCAGAGGAGGTAGGAGGGCGTCTGAAGGTACCGTCGAAAAGGAGGGTCTTGAGTCGTGCCTTGAAGGAGGCAAGGGAGGGAGCAAGGCGAAGGGATTGTGGGATGTTGTTCCAGAGGGTGGGAGCAGAGAGGCTGAAGGCCCACTCGCCAATGGTAGGGCAGGCCGGACGAGAGACATAGAGCAGGCTGGAGCCTGCTGAACGGAGAGAGTGGACAGGTTGATAGGGGGTCAGTAGGTCAGAAATGTAGGAGGGGGCAAGGCCATGGAGGGCCTTCAAAGTGAGGACAAGGATTTTGAATTCTATCCTCCGAAGGATGGGGAGCCAGTGGAGCCGGGCGAGGGTGGGGGTGATGGGGTCACGGAGGGTGGTAGGGGAGAGGACATGAGCTGCAGAGTTCTGGATCGTCTGCAGCTTGTAGAGGGAAGATTTGGGGAGGCTGACAAGTAGGAACCTTCCGTAATCAAGCCTTGAGGTGACGAATGCATGTATGAGGGTTTCGGCGGCCTGAGTGATGAGGCAGTGGTGGAGTCGGGCAATGTTGTGGAGGAGAAGGCAGAACTGGTCATGGCACAGATATGGGTGAGAAAGGACAGTTGAAGTTCGAACAAGACACCCAGGTTCCTGACTAGCTTGATGAGGTAGAGTGAGCACCTGTGGATGCTGATGCTGCCAGTGGCTGAGGTGCCGAGGCGCTGGTGTGAGCCGGGCCTTGGTATTGCTGAATTCAGCTGTAGAAAGTTAGCTCTCATCCAGGACTTGATGCCTGACAGATAGTTGTCCTGGAATCGAGGATGAAGGCAGAGAGATAGAGTTGGGTGTCATACGCGTACATGTAGAAGTTGACCCCATGTCTGCGGACGGATGATGTCACCAAGTGGGAGCATGTAGAGGTTGAAGAGGAGAGGACTGAGGACAGAACCCTGAGGACCACTGCCATGACTGTGCGGAGACTGGAGTGGTATAGTTGGCGGAGATGGTGTGTGAGATAAGACCTGAAACATTCAACGACAGAACCTTGAAGGTTGAGGTGAGAGGAGAGACGATGGAGAAGGATGGAGTGATCCACAATATCGAAGGCAGCAGAGAGGTTGAGGAGGCAGAGGGAGCCCCCTGATCACAGATGGACAGAATTTTGTTTGTCACATTGACCAGAGCAGTTTCCGTGCAGTGAGCAGCACGGAAACTCAATTGGAGGGGCTCGTGAAGGGAGTTGGCAGAAGAGGAATCAATGAATCTGGGAAGCAACAACTCCTTCAAGAACCTTGGAAAGAAAATGAAAGTTGGAGATGGGCAGGTTAGTTGGAAAACAGGGATGGGTCCAGGGAAGGTTTTTTCAGGATGGGGTGATTACAGCTGTTTTTAGGCGGATGGGAAAGGTGTCAGATGATAGGGAGAGATTGATGGTGTCAGAGAGTAGAGGGGTGATGAGGAGGAGCTGGGAGGTAAGGAGAGAAGTGGGGATGGGGTCAGGGGAGCAGGTGGCATGTTTCATGCTGGATATGGTGGCGATGAGAGTAGGGGAAGACAGGTTCGAAAATGTGGAGGGAGGGATTGGTAGGGGTTGGAGTGTGGGGGGGAGAAGGGACGGAGTGGCAGTTGGGAGGGCAGAGGCAGCTGAATGGATGCCCTCAATTTTGGACTCGAGGAAATCCAGCATCGCCTCACAGTCAGAGCATTAGGAGAGAATGGGCGAGGATCAATGAACATGATTGTTGTCAAATCGATTGTGGATCAACATGATCCAAGTTTTCTTCAGATAAAGAGAAACCTAATATAATAAAATAATTCTTGCATTTGGAAATAGCACTTTGTCACATCATCGAGTCAACTCAAAGTGCTTCACAGGATTTTACTACGAAGTGTAATGACTGTGCATTTTTTGCAGGTGGATGCAGCAGCTTATTTGCACACAGCAATGTCCCACTGACAGTTATGGGCAATTTTATCTGATGTATTGTCAGAAATCTAAAAAATATCAATGATAGATTCATAGAAAATTACAGTGCAGAGGAGACCATTTGGCGCATTGAATCTGTGGTGGATCTCAGAGCAAATTGTTCAATCCCATTGATCTGAAGATTGGAGAAGATATTTTGCACAAAAGTAAAATAGGCGAAGAGAGACTACGTATTTGATGTAGCGGCTATAAAATCAAAATGTCTCAAAGTGCTTGTTATGTACATGCTGCAAAGTGTAGTGACTACGTATTGGTAGGCTGACCCAGCACCCAATCTGTACAAACAGTCATGAAATGATTGACCAATTTTACCTGGAGGACTGTTGTGCAGGATACAACAACAACAAGATTACATTTGTATAGTAACAATACTGATCAGCAATCCTTTATTATAAATGAAGGAAATGCCTATAAAATATGGAGTCACTACACTTTACACTAAATCTTGTGAAGTACTTTACAATGTCCTCCTTTTGTAACAGGCACCATATCAAATGAAATGATTATCGTTATGAAGAAACCGTGATTAGAAATGGAAGAGTCCATGATCCTCAATAGAACTTGTGTTAGACCCCTGACCCTCCATATCTTGATATTATAATGAATCTGTTCTTAACTGGCCTGATTCTCTGACTTGTCAGATTACATGTCTCTTTTTTTCATAGCAAAACCTAGGAATTAATCTGCAGCATTAAACTGGTCAGATTATCGTCCTCCCCTCATGCTTTTCTTCTCTGTTGCTTTTAGATTTCCCTTTAGCTGCATTTTTTAACTCTTTCAAATATTTACATCACATGCTCTACATTGCCTATGCTTTAGGTATCTTTAACAAATTCCATAATAAAATCTTACAAGTCATTTTGCTTTCAATGGAAAATATCCCGCTTTAGACATACTCCAAAATGAATAAATAAAGGCAGCAAAATAAAATATTACACGGGTGAAATAACCACTTACAAATCCCTCGGGTTCACTTGGTTGGAGATGAAAAATGACTTGTCATAATCTGGAACGTCTACTCAATGGACATAAACAGAAGAACAATTTCATTCTTGCTCCTTTAGAGATTATTCATATCTAGAATCAAAGCTGAGCCATTGTAGATCAAGAATCACTCATTCAAGAGAAGAACTTAAACTTTGTGGCAGATCACCAGCCTAGGGCCTAGGATAGAACTTCTGACAGACCACTTTTAGGGAACAAAGTTAAACCTTGATATATCATTACTTAGGAGACACGGTTCAATCTTGTAATAGATCAAAACCCTCCCGGTAAAAACCTTAATCTTTGACAAATCACTGTTTTTAGGGAATTGAGGTTAAACCTTGTGATAGATCACTACCTTTAAGGGAGGAGCTCTGGGGTGTTTTCTGGAGTGTCACAGGACTAAAGATTAAGAGCAATGATGAACACAGACTGAGATTATTTAACAACTGATATAATGATAATCATCCTTACATTTGATAATAGCCCCTTATATCATAGAGACGTCTCAAAGTATATACAGTAAAAACTATAAATTTCACAGTATATACTATAAATTTCACAGTATGTGCTACACATTTCACAGTATATACTATAAATTTCAGTTTTGGCACCTACATTGAAAATTTAGACAGTATAAGTACAGCTATAATACTGGGTGGGGGGAAGGGGGGGGAAAGAAAGGTAAGCGGGATTTTGAACTGGCTCCAAGGTGACACGTACTGCTGATGACAGCAAAGCCAGCCTGGCTCATCAGCGAGATTTGTAAGAGTAGACTTGTCACTGGGAGCAAGGATTCTTCCCACACAGCTCCTGTTAACCCTTCAAGCCAAAGCCCTAAGGGATAGGGTGGTCCTAGCTGAACAAACAGCAGGAAAGTGCTATCAATGACAAGCTATGCGGTTTCAGCTGGTTAGACTGCAGCAGTCCCCAAGCCTTGGCTCTTGCCAATCTGTTTCTAACACTCTCCGGAATTAGGTAAGCAAGATACATCCCTCCAGGGAGAGAATCAGCATTTAATTCCCCAAAAAATCTTGGAAATTTCCATTTACAGGTGGGAATCAAGGAACTCTCAGTTTGGTTTAGATACTCTTAAGCATGGTAATGGGTTTCCGCATGTGTTAGACACCCAGCTAACCAAAAAAAAGGCAAATCTTAAAAGGGGTAGAAACACAGAGAGGGATCTAGGAGTATAGATTCTCAGATCACTTAAGGAGGAAACCAGGTGATTAAGGCCATTAAAAAAGCCAATGCGAGCTTGAGTTTTATAGTTAGGGGAATTGAGTGTAAGGTTAAAGAGGTTATTTTGAATCTGTACAAAACGATGGCCAATGTTAAGGCGCTAGGGGTCGGATAGAGAATATTTACTAGGATGTTGCCTTTAATGAGGAACATAGTTATAGGAAAAGCTTGATAAACTTCTCTTTGGAGCTCAGACGGCTGAGAGGGGCTATGATAAAGGTACATAGGTGGATAGGGCCATATTATTTTCAGCGTTCAAGGGGTTTAGAAATCAGAACTGGGAGGTCCAGAATAGACATTATGAAAAAATTTTCAAGGATTATTATTACTGATGTTTTTCACATGGTTACCACAACAAATGCTATGGCTGCTACTCTAAACCTACTACACATGCTGATTTCTTTTACAACACAAAATAATTGGCAGTTTGCCTTTTGCATTTACTTGAGATAAATCTCTAGTTCTTCAGCACGAGGCATGCTGTAAGTGTGACTTGTGCTACAGCCCTGCTTCTGGTATCATGTGGGAGGACACATATAGTACAGATTAAAGCTATTGAGGAGCATGAATGGTGTTAAAATGTATTGCAAAAGGGGCATTGGGATTAACAGGTCTGACAAGATCTAATAAACTGGTGGAACAAAGCTCAATGGGTTGAATGGCCTCCTTCTGTTCTTGTCTTGCTATAATCTTATCTCCAGTTAGGAGCTGGCACTAGCACAGACACGATGGCCCAAATGACCTCCTCTGTGCAGTTCTAAAGGTTGAAGCGGTCCAAGTAAATAAATAATTTGGTTTAAATCCAAATGCTAATTGCTCACAATATATTCTTTTCCAACAAGGAGCTGCAAGTTTTTGTGAAGATAAAAACAAATCAATTTTCTATTTGTAATTTCATTAGCATTGTATTTGCATTGAGAGGAGTGCACTGCATAACTCATTGTATGGTTCAGTAATATAGTTATGAGGTATCTTCTCTTTCAGCAACAGGCTCTCAACTCTTCCTATCCCTATTTTGAGAGACTGTTTGAAGGATATTTTAGTTAGTTCAGCGATATTGTTCTTCCCTTAAGATTATTTAAAAGAAAAACGCTCCAATTGAATGAACAGCATATTAGATTTCAAAACCAAAAGCCGAAATAGACTTTGCAAAATAGGTAAGAAAAATCCTTACTTTCAGATTGTGGGCTGTACAAGTAAGGAAGCAATACGACTGTAAATTGCTACTTGCCAGTTAAAATGCTTTAGCTGGTTCTAATTCCAAGATAGCTTCTTATTGGAAAACATTAAATCAGAATTTAGGGAAAGATAAAATGTCTTGTACCGATCTGTCTTTAGAAATGGATGGCAAATTGTTGGATGAGAGTTAAGCAAAATCAGGTTAATTTGATTTTTTTTTAAAATTGAATCAGCAATGGTATGTGTAAGCACGGAATGTTCCTAACCTTGAGACATGAGCTGAGAGCACTTTATATCACTGCCTCTTCAGCGGATACCATGTTATCCCCAGTTTAATTACATTGGTCTGAGATTTATACAGTTTTCAACCCGAGCTTCTCTGCATTTATTGCAGTTTCTTTATTCATCTGTTCAATGTTCTGCAAAATATTGATACGTTAAAACAAATGGATACATAGGAAAAGGAGGCTATTCAACTCTTGTAAATATATTAGTTCATGATGGATCTTTTAATCCCATGTTCCGGACTTTCCTCCATCCCTTAAATATTCTTACTTTCTACAGATCTATCTTTCTGCCTTTTAAACATCCTAATGTATTCTGCATTTATAGCCTTCTGAGACAGTGCACCCCACAATTTCGCAACCTATCACTGTGCTTAAGAGTCTCCAAACCAAACTACTGAAAGTTCCACATATGGATGGTTTCTGTTTGCCTGGTATGGAATGTCCACACTCTCCACGAGGGATGTACCCTACTTATGTAATCATTACCTATTCAAATGCAGGTTGTTAAGAGCCAATGCTTGGGGACCTAAAGTGTTCATTGGGTGCTGCTGGAGATTAATCAGTGAAAAACATTTACCATTATGAAAACGACTGGCTTCCTACTGCCTGGTCTGTCCAGAGGGACCACTTTGAAGACTGTAGGAACCAATTGAGAATAATTCTTGCTGTCAGTAACTGATCTGTTTCTCCAAGTCTTGCTAATAAGCCAGGTTGACTAGTCCATCGTCAACAATGCCTTGGAATCCTACAAATGCACCTGGTTGTTGCTCCTGTAACAATACAATAATAATAATAATCCTTGCATTTGATATAGCGCCTTATATCATTGAGATGACTCAAAGAGCTTCACAAAATATACTGTAAAGTGGATTGACTGTGGTTTTTTGTGGACAAACGTGCCAGCCAACTTGCACAAAGCAATGTCCCACAAACAGACATAGAGAATGAATCTATGCAAACATTATTTCAGTGAGCGAATAGTAAACCTGTGGAACAAGCTCCCTGGGGTGACGGTTGAAGCAGGAAGTGTTGATTCTTTCAAACACACATTAGATAGTTGTCTTTTAGGAAATAATATTATGGGATGTAGTACATAGGTAGTTTGGGATATATGTGCATGGGACCTCCAGTAAGGTGGAAGGCGAACAAGATGGACCTTGGTCTTTTTTCGTCTAGCATTTCTTAGGTTCTTATAATAATAATAGGTCATAATAATATTAATCCTTGCATTTGATATAGCGCTTTTCACATCTTCTAGATGTCTCAAAGCGTTTCACAGAATAGACTGCAAAGTGAATTAACTGTACATGTTGTGAGCGAAACGCGGCAGCCAATTGCACATAGCAGTGTCCCACAAACAGTCTTGGATTCAAGTTACCAATTTATTATTGTTTACACAAACATACACAAACATACACAAGCATACACACACACAAGCTTACACACACACAAATATGCAAACAAACATATTAAAACTTACGTGAGTGACAAATTTTATCTGGGGATTTGTTGGCAAGACATCGAGAGAAACTCCCTTCATTATTTTCGAATTGTGCTATGCGATCTTAATACCTGTCTGGACAGGCTGATGAACTTCAGTTTAATGTTTCTTTCAAAGGATGACATCTCCAACAATGCACCACACCCTCAACATTGTATTGAAGTGTCAGCAACAACAATAACAACAACTTGCATTTATGTAGCACCCTTCATGTGGGTGGTACACATGAAGGTGGTACACATGAGAAGAATTCCTGCTGTCAGTAACTGATCTGTTACGAGAAAAAAAGCGTTCTGGGACACCGTCCGGCGTGGAGGGTGCTATGTAAATCCAAGTTGTTGTTGTTGGTATCTTGGAGCACTTAAAAAGACTATGTTGGCTCCATAGTTGTGGTCTTACCAATCCTGATTTTCAGGTAATAACTTATAATCAATGGTCTCCTCATACAGCCTGTAATTCCATTTATCTTTTTTGCCATACAATGTGACATTTACAGTTTAGTCGAATAACGCAGCAAAGTTCACTTTCATGCTCCACTTTATTTAATAACATATGCTCACTAAGTAATGATATTTTCTATTTTAAGCATTGAGCATAAACATTGTTCTTCGTTTTTCAATATCAAATGCCACTATCATTCAACTACCCAGTTTTTAAGTGACTTTTGGCTTAACTTAGCCTTGGCTCCCAATTGATATTGAACCACTAAAAATAATGAATAGAAGAGAAACCACTTGGCTGAGTAATGAAATGACACAGTGTACATCTGTATCCAGCCTGACAAACAGCATGATGAGCTCTAGTTAACAGGCCTACCGTTACACAGTGAGGTTTTTCAAGAAAAAATATTTCTAGGAGTTTTAAGTTTTCAAACAGAAAAAGTTATCAAACATCCAAAATACATAACCACAGTTGCACATTAATTCTAAATAAAAGGATGAAAAGCAAAACCACATGATCCAGCTGCTATATTGACAAAGCATGCATAAGGATTACAAACAGACTCAAAATAGACATTCATCCAAAGATTTACAAGGAGTGTACAGCATGGAAACAGGCAACTCGGCCCAACTAGTCCTTCCTGGTGTTTATACTCCACACGAGTCTTCACCTATTCCTTACTCCTTACTAGTACTTCAGTTTTATAGCTCATTATGGTGGAGTTTAATAATCAGTCAACATTTCAAACCACTGACATATAACTAACAGAGCTATAGTGATTTTTAAAATTAGTAAAAAAATCATTTCTTATTTTTAATTAGATAAGAAGGGATACTGTATTTATCCAACAATATAAGGAAAAGGCCAAGGTAATAGTTTTTTGAAATCTTCCTTTAATTTTAACACCAAAATATATTATAAAGCAATGACATATTTTGACCCACTCTCAAAATCTCCAAAGGATGGAAGCCTTATTAAACAGCTAAATGAAGAATTCAATATGGGGAAGAGACATTTAGCTAACACTGATGAGGGATGACCCAGAAACAATTAATTAAAATAACATTGATAAGGAATCACACACCATTTCCCCATCACACGGTCTGGTCTGTTCGACAAAATGTCACAGTCAAAAATGGCGGCGAGCCAGAGGCTGGAGTCGTGAGGAGATCAAACCTGATCGCAAAATCAGCGGGAAAAATGCTGTCTTTGCAATCCTGGCGATTGGAGCTGAGCGGGGGAGGGCAGGAGCTACCGGCAGACAATCTTTGCATTTGATGTTGTTCACAGGATTTGTAGCCATGATTGGTTGATTGGTTGATTTTGATTGATTGACTGATTAAATCATAAGAGGTGCTGACACACTTTATGAGTTGTTTTAACAACCTTTTAAAATGTACAAACAGCACTGGCAAGGAAACTCACTTCACTGAGCAAATGCTCTAAACATCTGTCTCAGTCAACAGCACAAAATATTTGAAACAAATTGATAAAACTGAACATTGAATATGGGCTTGGTCTATAGCTGCTTAAATAAAACAATTAAGACCAGATTATCTCAGAGTATTTGGTCTGCCACAGCTTCGTACCAGCTTCAAAACAAGGACAGGATCATTGTGAGAGCTTGTGCATTAACATCTTCTATTGAAATTCACAGTGAATTGCCTTGATTGACTGTACTCCAAGCAGTAAAATTGTCCATTGTTTCTCTAATATACTGCCTAGTGCATAGCTACTCATCTATCACTGATACCAAACAGGATCCAGAAACACATTGACTTTGCAGCTTGTGTTACCTCAACCAGAGAAAAGTCAGCAGTTTGTTTTGGTCAGCTGGGCGCCGGACTTATGCCAGAAACCCATCACCGTGCCTGAGTATTCAAACTGAGAGTTCCACATATGTCACTTGGAAATTCCCATTGCAGACTCTCTCCCCTGCTTGCCTAAATACAGAGAGAGTTAGGCACAGATTGGCAAGAGGCAAGACTTAGGAACCCCTAGAATGTGCATTGGGGTACTGCTGGAGTCTAACCAACTAAAACTGCATGTATTCTAATGGTGTTTTTCTTTAATGCATTGCTACAGTTTTAATATTGAACTTCCTAGCATAACAGTTTAATAAGATCAATAGTGGGCCTATTTTATAAAATGTGCCTTATGCTTCCTTACCCTTTCCTAACCAAGTTTTATTCAGATGTTCAGCCATCATTTTCATGGTTGGTCTTATACATTTTAGTCATTGTTCTCTTTGTTATATGAAAGTGAAAGACACAGTTCCAAAGTTATTAATGATAATTATAATCCTTATAATTGATAAAGCACCTTCCACCTTGAGACGACATCTCAAAGCACTTCACAGGATTTACTGGACTGACTGTATTTTGTGGGTGAATGTTGTAAGATAAGCTGTAAAAGTGGCTTTAGCAGTCCTGCCACGTTTCACTCTCCATATGT
Organism: Callorhinchus milii; assembly: GCF_018977255.1. Classification (NCBI taxonomy): domain Eukaryota; kingdom Metazoa; phylum Chordata; class Chondrichthyes; order Chimaeriformes; family Callorhinchidae; genus Callorhinchus; species Callorhinchus milii. The sequence continues at coordinate 49,373,130 of NW_024704742.1, forward strand.
TATGCTGCAGTTTGAAGGTCACATCAGAACCAGGATCAGATGGAAGTTTACCTTCTAACAGATTAGATTTAGCCTGATTTATGCACTCTATATTGATTTGGGTATGAATTGGAACCACGTTTTGGTGTTGGATTTGTGCCAAAAGTGTTTGAGACAATTGTCAATATAAACTGGCAGAGACTCCACAACAGATTGTCTCGCTGCATCTGCCGTCCACATCCCCTCTGTGCACTGCGTGTCACAGCCATACTCTTCCACCCACCACCATGTGTTTGTTGCCCTCTTCAATTCAGGTCGATGTCCATATTCCATGTTTTATGCAGCTGCACAATTGAAGACTTCTTATCACGCACTGCTTTTATCCAACATATGTGCAGTGAGTCACTGCCAAAAGTGTTCACCACCAGGAGTGAAGCATAGACTCAAAATACTGCTCCTTTATACAAAGGTATAATGGCAACAACTTTCACTTGTGCAGCAAGTTTTACCTTCGAGAATGTCTCAAAGCACTTTACAAAGACGGAATGGGAGCCTGGAAAGGGAGGGAGATAGGCTGAAGGTGGCCAAAGCTGCTGTTCAAGAGATATGTTTTTAAATATATTTTTAAAGCAGAAGTGGGAATGAACATCTAGAGAGATGTTTCGAGTATGTAGTGGCAAAACCGACTGACTGGGGAGAGGGGAAGACATGCATCAGGCCTAAGTTAGTAAACCTGAGTATGGTGTCCTGTAGCTCAGTGGTTAGAGCACTCTCCTCGCAAGCGAGAAACCTGGGTTTGATTCCCAGCAGGGCTAAATGTTGGCAAGTTTCCTGACTCTACATGCCTCTGTTTACCTAGGAACCCGGTTATCAGTTGATTGGCGGATCACCTTTCCGAGGATAATAATCCCTGAAAAAAATAATAACTTGGTCACTCAATCCATGACTGTTTGTGGGACACTGCCTTGCGCAGTTGGCTGCCGCGTTTCGCCCACAAATATACAGTCAATTCACTTTACAGTATATTCTGTGAAGCGCTTTGAGACATCTAGAAGACATGAAAAATGCTATATCAAATGTAAGAATTATTATTATTATTTATTATTATTATATAGAGCAAAGGCGCCGGGGGTGTGGGGGAGCAGGAACGTAGGAAGCGTTTTAAAGTAAGAACGAGGATCTTAAAGTTGATCTACTGTGGAATAGAAAGACATTAGATTCCGATGAGGATGTGAATGATGGGCTTGCAGTGCTTCGTACAGAGAAGTAAGGGTCAAGCAAAATATTGAATTCTCACTGGCTCCATGAGCGGAACTGAAGAAGCAAGGAAAGGGTGCTGATGGGAGCAGAGCAGGTTAGTTTCTGGTTTATTGACTTGGATTGATGGCCAGGACTCTTTTCAGTGTGTTAGGATCTTCAACTTGATCTGAATATGCAGACAGGACCTTGGATTAACATGCCATCTGAAGGAAGGCACCTTTGACAGTTCAGTACTCCTCTAGCACTGCATTGGAGTGTCAGCCCCTAGAGTATGAACTCAAAGTCCAGATATGGGGAATAACAGAAGGATCCTAGTGAACAAATGTTTTTAATTCCTTGTGGTAAATATAGTAGAACTTTATCAATTAAGGTTGCGTTTATTTTCTTAGAGTTCACCGTTTCTGAGCTGAACATGCATGCTGCCTCAGCCCGTGAAATATTAACAACAACAACAAGATTCCATTTATAGAGCGCCTTTCACATCGGGAGGACGTCCCAAGGCGCTGGACAGTTGGGTCAGGACCCGAGCAGGGGGGAAATGGTCAGGGTGAGGGGAGGGAAGGTAGGGAGCGAGGAGGGGGTAGAGAGTCGAGAGGGGAGCTAAAGGCACAGTCAAAGAGAAAGGTCTTGAGACCGGCCTTAAAGGAGGAAAGGGAGGAGGCGGCGAAGGCACTGGGGGATGGAGTTCCAGAGCCTCGGGGCTGAGAGGCTGAAGGCCCGGCCACCGATGGTAGGGCGGTTGGGGCGGGGGATGTGGAGCAGACCGGAGCCAGAGGAAAGGAGGGTACGGGCAGGTAGGTAGGGGGATAGTAGGTCGGAGAGGTAGGAGGGAGCGAGGCCGTGAATGGCCTTGTAGGTGAGGATGAGGATCTTGAATTCGATCCTCGGGGGATGGGGAGCCAGTGGAGGAGAGCGAGGGTGGGAGTGATGTGGTCCCGAAGCCTGGTGCGGGACAGTACACGAGCTGCAGAGTTCTGAATGACCTGCAGCTTGTGGAGGGAGGTGCCGGGAAGGCCGGCGAGGAGAGAGTTCCCATAGTCCAGCCTTGAGGTGATAAAGGCGTGGACCAGTGTTTCAGCAGCGTGAGGGGTGAGGTAGTGCCGTAGTCTGGCGATATTCTGGAGGTGATGGAAGGCGGTGCCAGTTGTGGTGCGGATATGAGGAAGAAAGGACAGCTCAGGGTCGAACAGAACACCGAGGTTCCTGACTGCTTTGAGAGGTGGAGAGTGCAGCCTTGGATGCTGATGCTGTCAGCACCTGAGATGCGGAGGCGCTGACGTGAGCCAATCAGGAGGGCCTCAGTTTTACGCACGTTGAGCTGAAGAAAGTTGTCTCTTGTCCAGGACTCGATGTCGGACATTCATCTCATTAAAAGACTCTTAAACCTCACTCCCTATGTCGATTGACTGAAGCTTTTATGAACAATGTTGATAGCAATACTTTTTAATCACTCAAATGTCTTTCGACTCCAAGCTACCATTTTGTTGGAGCCTTGTATGATCTATCTATCCTAACAGCTGTGAACCTGCAGCACAGATGGTTAGAGAATCAAGTCACAGCGCTGCCACACTGCCGCAAAAAGCTTATTTATATACAAAGCAGCAAATGGAACTGCCTGTATATCACTGGACATAGCAATATCTCATCTTCACTGTCTGATGGTTTCACAATGCCTCATAATCTCTGTCAAGACAGTACCAATCATTATCTTTATAATCAAATAAGTCTTTCAGCATCGAAAAACATCAGTCATAGTTCTGATACAATTTGAAGTCAGCCAGAAGAGACAGCCATGAAATTGTAACAAGGGATCTTGTGTTCTGTTTTCCTGTGTTCCACTCACAGTGTTTGTCCCAGTTCATGGTTTCAGTTTCTCCGTTGATTTACTGATCTTTTCATCATCTTGTGTCCTCTGAGTATCTCTTCACCTCTGCCATTATTTAGGTGTCGGTAATAAGTTTGGAGGGAATTGGATTGTTGGAAAATATTTAATAGCTTGCATATATGGTGTACGGAAGCTCATATAAATTTGAATCATGATGAACAGAAATACCATTTTGCAAGGTGTCCAAAATTAGGGAATGTTAGGAATGACATTAGCAATAAGTATAAGTGATACAGATTGTGAACTTGTTTAAAAACATAGGAATTAACAATAAGGTTATACATAGGGTTACATCTCAGAGATCACTTGTGTTAGCAATCAAACTGTTTGACCCTGAGCTGTCCTTTCTTCCCCACATCCGCGCCACAACTGGCACCGCCTTCCACCACCTCCGGAACATCGCCAGACTACGGCACTACCTCACCCCTCACGCTGCTGAAACTCTGGTCCATGCCTTTATCACCTCAAGGCTGGACTACGGGAACTCTCTCCTCGTCGGCCTTCCCGGCACCTCCCTCCACAAGCTGCAGGTCATTCAGAACCCTGCAGCTCGTGTACTGTCCCGCACCAGGCTTCGCGACCACATCACTCCCACCCTCGCTCACCTCCACTGGCTCCCCATCCCCCAGAGGATCTAATTCAAAATCCTCATCCTCACCTACAAGGCCATTCACGGCCTCGCTCCCTCCTACCTCTCCGACCTACTATCCCCCTACCTACCTGCCCGTACCCTCCGTTCCTCTGACTCCGGTCTGCTCCACACCCCCACCCTAACCGCCCTACCATCGGTGGCCGGGCCTTCAGCCTCTCAGCCCCCAGGCTCTGGAACTCCATCCCCCAGTGCCTTCGCCGCCTCCTCCCTTTCCTCCTTCAAGGCCGGTCTCAAGACCTTTCTCTTCAACTGTGCCTTCACCTCCCCTCTCGACTCTCTACCCCCTCCTCGTTCTCTCCCTTCCCTCCCCTCACCCTGACCATTTCCCCCCTGCTCGGGTCCCGACCCAACTGTACAGCGCCTTGGGACGTCCCCCCGACTTGAAAGGCGCTCTATAAATGCAATCTTGTTGTTGTTGTTGTTGTTGTTGTTGGTACACCTCATTGTTTATTTTCTCTCGCCTCTGGAGCAGAAAGTGATGAATGCAAGACCACATTGGAACCTGATCTCATGTTATGGTCTGACAGTGCAATGTGGTAATGGGTGAGAGTTGCAATCCTGGGAGATCCAAAAGAGAGATGCATTCCAGACATAGGGACATTTCCAATGTGTGGATGGCATGGATATATGGAACTTTGCGCAAAAATTACGTAGTCACTCCACATTACAGTGTATGCTGGCCTCCTTCAAGGCATGTCTCAAGTCCCTCCTCTTCGACAGTGCGTTCGGCCACCCTCCTATCCTCCCTGCCCTCCACCCTCCCTGATCCCAAGCCCCAGCTCAGGTCTGAATCTATGATTGTCTAGCGCCTTGGGACATCTACAGGATTTTAGGAGTCCTGTAGCTCAGTGGTTTAGAGCACTCGCCTTGCAAGTGAGAGATCTGGTTCAATTCCCTTGGGTAAGTTTCCTTACTGCACACACCTGACAATAATCCTTCAAAAAAAAAAAAAAATTGGTCACTTTAATCCACGGCTGTTTGTGGGACACTGCTGTGCGCAATTGGCTGCCGCATTTCACCCACAAATACAGTCAATTCACTTTACAATATATTCTGTGAAGCGCTTTAAGACATCTAGAAGATGTGAAAAAGCACTATATCAAATGCAAGGGTTATTATTGTTATATTTCAGGAATGCAGATTTCCAGCACATCAATAATTGATAAATGTAGCAGTTTCTAGCAGTTTCATTATTTAATGTTACTAAATTCAAAGAGCACTTTTACAATGATGGTTTTCTTAAGAAAAATTGCAATTTCCAATTTACAGTTTTACCAAAGGCTGTTGTGAAATTTTCTTTCTGTAATTTTTACTTCTATACTTCCATTATTTCCTCATAGAAAAGTATTACTCTTGCAGACTCAACTACCCCCAAGGTATTTTTTTTATATTGGATAGTAACAGGTTTATGTTGGAGTCAGGTTATAATCCCATTACACACAACACGTCTCTGGTAGGAACAGTGATATTGATGTTCACAGTAGGAACAAGGTGAGATATGAGCATTAAAAGTTTTAAAGGAGGACATACCTATCAGTATTGGTCAAGGCTGAATTAACTCATCTTGTCCAAGGAGTAACGTGAAAATAGCTTTAAGATAAACATAATGACAGAGTTATGTGATAATGGAACCTCTAGAATTGTAGGGTATCGACTCCAACTAGCTGTAAATGTCACAGAGAATAAAATTATATTCGTCAAGGCATCCCATCGACACAAGCTCAGGAGTTAACAGACATACTGTTCCAGAAGACTGTCAGATTCATTTCTCTAAAGTTGCTGAGTTGGCTGGATAGCAAAAATGTTGTGCCATTGGAGGCTTTCCCAGAGCATGAAATAGTGGATTGTCCCCAGACAGTGCCATCAATCAATGAAATGGTGCATGTCATCCATAAGTGCTTCCTTCAATAAGTGGTGTGCAATGCCCAGAAAATGATACTCCCGCTTACCGCAAAATAGCCAAGGTCAAGACAAGAGCATTGATGTTTACAGGGTTAATATGAGAAAAAATGCTTTTTATATCAGTTTCCCAATTTCACTGATGATCACGGGGATCCATCCATTCAATGGAAGCATATGCTTGTTGGTGGTATTGGGCTCTTCAGTGCTTAACCAAGAGAACAGGGGGAAATGATGATTAGGAACTGCAAAAATATTAAAGTAAGGTAAAGGATTTTTTGAAATTCTTACCCCTGCATAGTTAAGGGTAACTCTGCCATTGGAATGATGAGAATACATCTGTAAAATAAATTGTTACAGAGACATTTGTCAACAAAAATACAGACATTACACTTTACAGTATATCCTGTGAAGCGCTTAGAGATGTCCTCCTGACATGAAAGCAAGTATTGTTTTATTAATGCTACAATCCTACGGCCAGTCAAGCTAGGCAATGATTTAATAAGTGAGAGCAGGAATAAATCTACATAATATGTAGGGACCAAATGAATCTTGAAGATGGTGATTTGTTCTGAGCAGCAAATATAGTTGTTAAATTAGAGGAAATTATTTAAATGATTACCATCTCTGCAGGAGAGCTTAATGTTAGGTACTGTTACTGGTGCAGAATTTATTGCAAATATTGTTGAATCACTGTGACACTGATGAAAACCTGTACTTTTTTCCTGTTTAAGGTCTATCCACATTGAGGAGAGGTGAGAAGGTTTCCTTGGAGCTATGGTTATAACTGTATATTGGAATTAAGTCAAACTTATATTGTAGTCTGGGTTATCCACTTCCTGAGCCAGGTGGGTCTGCAGTACTCCAAGGTCCTGCTGATGACAGATTAGGTAGCCAGGTTTGTCAGCAGGACTAGGAACAGGTATTCTTAAACTCCTCTTAACCCTGCAAGACAAAGCCAAAGGACGAGTCCACATTCCATTTCAGACCCAGAGAAATTCCCTTGTATAGGTTGCACGCATATGTGATTGCATAAGTACGCTCTCAATCTAGTTTGAATATTCTTATTGTATGAGATGGGTTTCCGCACGAGTCAGAGACCTGGCTTACCAAATAAAATATCCTATGAAATGGGAGGTTAGGGAAAAAATAGTTCAATGAAGGATAGTTAAAATCTGCACAAACCTTATTTAGGACAGAGTCTGGTGTCCTTTTAAAAGGGAATGAGATGTTTAAACAGAGGAATATTAAAGGATGTGGGAAGTGAAATTAGATTGAGATGTTGGCTCATGGGTAGAAAACCATCAGTATAGCCTTGATGGGCCAAAAAAACTATTTCTATGCTGTGGCATTCTTTGATTGTGTGATGCTATTTGATTTGAGCTGGATTCCAACTATGGTTATGGTCAGAGACAAAATATACTAATTCCAGTACTATTCATTCTAATTCAACATGGTATGAAGTCATAAACTTGCAGTATCTCTGATCTTTCTACACTTATAAGAAGACCTTTTTATCAGTCTGCAATACTGTACTATACACAATGTTCTCTCTTTCAAAAATGATTGCTTAACACTGTATCATTCTCTTCTCTGTGATGAACAGAGCCTGGGAGAAGTATGCTTTTAGTGTATGAGCTATGGGGAATAAGCAGGTGAATCAGACTATCATTGTGATATATAGGAGCTTCTCTGCAATGAGGAGCAGTTCACATTACTTGACTTTTTTTAGTGAGTGGGAGATAGTAATGCTATTGCTTTTGTAAGGAGCACTTTTTCAACCCTGTTGTCATGCTTGGTACATTCATTAGCACCAGCCAGAGAATAAAAATAATCCTTGTGATTGATAGAGTGCCTTGTCATGTTGTCTAAATGGCTCAAAGTGCTTGACAGGGTATACTGTAAAACATAGTGCCTGTGTATTTGTTGACAAACGCAGCAGTCAATTTTGCACACAGCAGTGTTCCACAAATAATAATGAAAGAAATTATCGATTTTATCTGGATGATTGTTGGCCAAAACACCAGGAAAGACTCCTATCTCTTTTTTCAAAGTGTCATGGGAAATTTAAAGTCCAGCTGAACAAGCAGATGAGGCCTTGATTTAACATAATACCCGAGGATGGTACCTCTGACAATACAGTGCTCTGTTAGAATTCCACTGGAGTGTCAGCTTAGACTATGAGCTCATGTTTTCATGTGGGAGTGAACCTACAACCTTCTGAATCAAATGCAAAAGTGATACCAACTGAGCTAGGCTAAAGCCTAGTAAGATCTTGCCTAGCAAGATCTCATGATACATATCATTAATTTAGCAACATCTAGTGAAATGCCTTAACAAACTCATCACCATCATCAAGTGGACATACAACATCAAGTAGTTGAAGGTGTGATGCTGATGGCTGGTTGATAAGTAGATCACTTGATCTGATTAAAATGGCTTGATGTTGTCAGTCGGAGAATAGACCACTTCCTGTTTTTTAAAAAATATATTTACAACATGAAAAATATGAAGTTTTACAACAGCTTTGATTTTCACATTGACTATTACGAAATGCCATATTTTTCACCCCTATTACTCTCTAGATTATATTGTTTATTTGCCTTGTGTATTCATGTGGTCAGATCAAATGATGGTTGTTTGCCCCATCATCAAAATGAGCTTCTTGAATAAAGGTAGCCTTCTTGGGTTTTCGATGAGAGGTTCAATATGAACTGTATCTGCAGCAAAGAAAGATCTAGTTTGACTGTAGTTTTACCGCTCCACTCTAGCCTCGGCCAAGTCGTCCTTCTACTCCAGGATAATCCTGGAGGCGAAGAACAACCCCAGGCTACTGTTTTCCACCACAACCCGACTCCTCCGTCCCCCCCGCCACCCCGCGCAGGTCATCTCCTCCAACCTTCACTGCGAGGAGATGCTGGATTTCCTTGAATCCAAGATCAAGGGAATTCGCTCCGCGGTCACTTCCCCTCCAACATCCACCAACCCCCCGCCCCCTCACTCCCACACTCCGACTGCTACCCATCCTCCCCTACACACTTTTGTACCCGTTTCCCCACCCTCTGTCACCAAACTCATCCTATCCCTGAAACCAACCACCTGCTCCCTTGACCCCATCCCCACTCCACTCCTTATCTCCCAGCTCCACTTTCTTGCCCCACATATCACCGACATCGTCAACCTGTCCCTCTCCTCTGGCTCTGTCCCCATTCCCTTAAAAACTGCCACCATCACGCCCACCCTGAAAAAACCCTCCCTTGATGCGTCGCAGCTATCAAGCTACCGGCCCATCTCCAACCTCCCCTTTCTCTCCAAGGTCCTGGAAAGAGTTGTCGCCTCCCAACTGCGCTCTTTCCTTTCCACCCATTCACTTTTTGAACCCCTTCAGTCAGGTTTCCGTGCTGCCCATAGCACAGAAACTGCCCTGGTCAAGGTCACCAATGATATCCTGACCATCTGTGACCAGGGCTCCCTCTGCCTCCTCGTCCTCCTCGACCTATCGGCAGCATTCGATACGGTCGACCACGCTATCCTACTCCACCGCTTGTCCTCCCACCTCAACCTTCAAGGCACTGTCCTTGAGTGGTTTAGGTCGTACCTTTCTCACCGTCTTCACTTTGTCTCGACAAATGGCTTCTCCTCCACCCCCCGCACTGTCTCATGTGGTGTCCCTCAGGGCTCTGTCCTCGGTCCCCTCCTCTTCACCCTCTATATGCTCCCCCTTGGTGACATCATCCGCAGACATGGAGTTAACTTCCACATGTATGCGGATGACACCCAACTCTACCTTTCCTCCTCTACTCTCAACTCCACGACCACCGATGTCCTGACAGCTGCCTGTCCGACATCGAGTCCTGGACGAGAGACAACTTTCTTCAGCTCAACGTGCGAAAAACCGAGGCCCTCCTGATTGGCTCACGTCAGCGCCTCCGCACCTCAGGCGCCGACACCATCAGCATCCAAGGCTGCACTCTCCACCTCTCAAAGCCAGTCAGGAACCTCGGCGTTTTGTTCGACCCTGAGCTGTCCTTTCTCCCTCACATCCGCACCACAACTGGCACCGCCTTCCATCACCTCCGGAACATCGCCAGACTACGGCACTACCTCACCCCTCACGCTGCTGAAACCCTGGTCCACGCCTTTGTCACCTCAAGGCTGGACTATGGGAACTCTCTCCTCGCCGGCCTTCCCGCCACCTCCCTCCACAAGCTGCAGGTCATTCAGAACTCTGCAGCTCGTGTACTGTCCCGCACCAGGCTTCGCGACCACATCACTCCCACCCTCGCTCGCCTCCACTGGCTCCCCATCCCCCAGAGGATTGATTTCAAGATCCTCATCCTCACCTATAAGGCCATTCACGGCCTTGCTCCCTCCTACCTCTCTGACCTACTATCCCCCTACCTACCTGCCCGTACCCTCCGTTCCTCTGGCTCCGGACTGCTCCACACCCCCCGCCCCAATCGCCCTACCATCGGTGGTCGGGCCTTCAGCCTCTCAGCCCCCAGGCTCTGGAACTCTATCCCCCAGTGCCTTCGCCGCCTCCTCCCTCTCCTCCTTCAAGGCCGGTCTCAAAACCTTTCTCTTTGACCGAGCCTTCAGCTCCCCTCTCGACTCTCTTCCCACTCCTCGTTCCCTCCCTTCCCTCACCCTGACCATTTCCCCCCTCCTCGCTCCCTCCCTTCCCTCCCCTCACCCTGACCATTTCCCCCCTCCTCGCTCCCTCCCTTCCCTCCCCTCACCCTGACCATTTCCCCCCTCCTCGCTCCCTCCCTTCCCTCCCCTCACCCTGACCATTTCCCCCTGCTCGGGTCCTGACCCAACTGTGCAGCGCCTTGGGACGTCCTCCTGACGTGAAAGGCGCTTTATAAATGGAATCTTGTTGTTGTTGTTGTTTTTCAGTACTTTCAATGTTAGAAAAAAAAGGACACACAAAGACACTTTTAATATTTAATGATTTGTATCACTTTACCTGATGCTGGTATAAAGTCAACCATGATGCAGCCTTATGCATTATTGAGGTGGACGGCTGGCAGTGACTTTATTGTCTTATGTCTGAATGGTAACGGCTAGTGCTAGATGTTTAAAACGTCTCTCCACGATATATGGCTATGGACTTATAAGTTTGCAAGTGTTTGTAAAAGATTTTCTGCTGACAAAGACAATGTGAACTGTACTCTTTGATGGATGAAGTTAGGCTCAAGAGCACAATGAAGCCGGAGGGAGAGAGGCCGCAAAAGAAAGTCAGGTTTCGGATATCTTCTGCGAAGAGTGGCAGGATCCTGAAGGAGGTGTACACTGATGAAGATCCCAGGGAGCCGCAGGACTTGGAATGTGCCAGCAATTCAGGGACTGAGCCGTACAGTGGACATAGCGAAGTCAACGGCCATAACGAGCAGCACTTTGGGTTAGAAACCGATGAAAGTGAAAGCGAGTGTGACGACATGCTCTTATTAGTGAGCACCACAAAGGACAGAGGCTTCAGTGCAAAGAGAATTAATATCTTGAGTAAAAATGGTACAGTCAGAGGTGTCAAACACAAAGTCAGTGCCGGTCAGGCTCTTTTCAGTAACTTGTCAAACAGTGCTGCTCAGGTATGTCGTTAAGAATCTCAAACTTGTGAGAAGTAAAGTTATTGCTCGTTGTCGTGATAACTAACACTGGCGTCAACTTGTGACTTTTCTTTAAATTTGCAGAATCAATACTTCTCAACGTTCCCATAGGTTTAAGATTTGTAACAAGATCTGAAAACCGTAAGGAAAGAGGAGGTGAAACCAGCTCCTGAGTACAGTCCACAAATTAAACTGAAATGAAATATACTTAAGTGGAAATGTTGTTATTCTGAACTGGAGTTGCTGATCTAAATAAATTGATTGGCCCCCAAGCTTTCTGGTTGTCTCTCCTTGAAGTCCAGAGTCCAGTAATATAAAATACTGTACCACTTTATCAAGCGAGCGATGCAATGGATTAGGATTACTGCTGGCTCCTTTTCTGTTTTCTGTTCCACCCAGTCTGCAAATACTGTATCAACAGCCATCTGGTGCTAGAACATAGGAAATACAGCTGAGAGATTTGGGAAATGGATACGTACGTCATTGGCAAATGATACATTGGAGGATAAATAGGTTCTAAATAAATTGGAGTTTATGTCCCTTTGTTAAAAGCAACGTCTTACTTTTCACTTTTAAAATCTGTTTTAATTTTATTTCAGTGAGGTTTTAAAGGCCTCATTAAAATGTATAGCTTCTGTCCAGTTGCAATATTATAATAACAATATTATAATCCCTGATTGTGACAAATACCAACTTCAAGCATTTAAATCAATTTAAATAAGAAACTCGGATGTCTAATTTGCGATATTTCTTAATGGGCTTACTTAATAAGGAATCAGTCTCGCACAAATGGGTGTTTTTTCAAGAAAGCAGATTTACGGCATCCGGGACATTTTCTCTGATGCGGTCTACTTTCAGAGTGGAGATAAGGATTTCTTATTAAGGAAACCTGGTGAGAAATATTGCAAGTTAGATCACTGTACATTTCCTCATTTTAAATAAATCATTTTTTGGCCATTCATAATTTGTCAGTGTGATGCATCAACTGTGACTGCACACAATGAAAATAACTGAGGTTTTTCTGAAACTCACTGCACAACAGTATCTGAACCCAGTGTGTATGTGTGCCTGTACGCATATTATCCCTGACTGCCTATTGGAATGTAGATTGCCAACCCAACGTATTGAACTAAAGATGGTAGGAACAAACCATCTTAAAGAGGATGAAGGAACAGAGAGACCTGGGGGTTCATATAAGTAGATCTTTGAAAGTGGCAGAACAGGTAGATAAAGCTGTTAAAAAAGCATACAGGCTACTAGGCTTTATAAATAGGGGCATAGAATACAAAAGTCAGGAAGTTATGATGAACCTTTATAAAACACTGGTTAGGCCTCAGCTCGAGACTGTGTTCAGTTCTGGGCACCACACTTTAGGAAGGATGTCAAGGCAGTAGAGAGGGTGCAAAGAAGATTTGCCAGGATGGTACCAGGAATGAGGGGCCTCAGTTATGAGGAGAGGTTAGAGAAGCTGGGATTATTCTCCTTGGAGCAGAGAAGGTTAAGAGGAGACTTAATAGTTTTCAAAATTATGAAGGGATTTATTAGGGGTGAACAAGGAGAAACTATTTCCACTGGCGGGTGGGTCGGTAACCCAAGGACACCGATTTAAACTAGTTGTTAAAAGAAACAGAGGGGAGATGAGGAGAAATTTTTTCACACACTGAGTTGTTTGGATCTGGAGTGCGTTGCTTGAAAGGGTGGTGGAAGCCGATTCGATAACAACTTTTAAGAGTGAAATAGATAATTACTTAGCAGGACAAGTTTGCAGGGCTATGGGGAGAGAGCAGGGGAGTGGGATTGATTTGGATAGCTCTTTTCAAAGAGCTGGTACAGACACGATGGGCCAAATGGCATCCTTCTGTGCTGTAAAATTCTATGATTCTGATTCACTGCATGTTGTGATATTATTTCCTGAAGCTCATTGTATTACAGAGCTTTGAACTGTCTCCAACCGTTACACTTGAGCTGACACAATACTATTCAACTGCTGATGGATGGCTCTCAGTGGAGTCTAAACAATAGGAATTGCTTTTGATTTGACGGGTTTGCAGTGGGATTATCATGCCACATTTATTTTGCTTTGTACGTAAATGCAAAGCGGGATTTCTAATTAGCCAGGACATTACATTTCTGTCCCAGTGTCATGGTGTCATCAGTGTAACAAACCAAACAATTTAGCTTACCAGCTTGGAACAATCAATGAGATCGTGTAATTCATAACAACATTCAGCAAAGGTCTTTCAGCCCATGCAGCAGATCATTGTTATTCATCCAGACCCAGCTTTCGAAACTGACCTGATAAGGTTTTAATTTCTGTTTGCTGTTTCCTTCCAGTGACCCATAGCCCTCCACTCCCAGTTGAACCAATTGTTCAGAATATTTAACAATTAAAAATAATAGTCCTACATAATTCTTGCATTTGATAAAGAGCATTTCCCTTCAGGCAGATGTCTCAAAGGGCTTTGCAGGATTTACTATGACGTGAAGTGACTGTTTACTTTGTAGATGAACGTGGCAGCCAATTTATGGCCAGCAACATCCCACAAAACAGTAATGTAGTGAATGATCAATTTTATTGTTGCAGTATATATAGCATTTGATGTCAATCTATTAAATAAGTTATTACCACAGAGGTTATGTTTTATTCCTCTGTTTAGGTCAGTTTGTCGCTTATTAGCTTGTCTCCTGATTCTCTCTGAACCCAATGTACTGATTTTGCATTATTTTTAAAACATGTTCTACCCTAATCTTTTCTTTGAGTTATTTTTTAGCCTGTCTTCATACTCACTAGGAATCTAAAACTTTGAATCTTAGTTGTCCATGTTTGAATCCCTCTACAAGTATAGTAATACCTCCTGGATACATTGGTAGACACACACATTGGGTAACGTTTTGCTGGTAGGTAAAGTTCAACTAACTATCATATGCATATATTACAATTTCTCCGTTATAAACAATGTAAAGAAGAGCAACATGTATGACCTTAGTGATGGAGAAATGAGCTATAAGCAACAATTAGACAAGCTAGGGGTCTTCAGTCAGAGACTTCTTAAAGGGGACCTTACAGAGTTATGTAAGATTTTAAATGCGATTTTCCCTGGACATTCAAGCTTTCCCATTCAGTAATAAGATAAGTGGGGTTTCCTTGGAGCTGAACTGGCTCCAAGGTGACATGCCTGGGAATGGGATGCCAGAATTGAGCCAGCCCTCTGTAGCAGTCTTGGTGGTCCTGTTCTTGAGCCAAGCAGGGCACTGCTGATGACCGCACAGCCAGCCTGGCTCATCAGCAGGACCTGGAAGGGTAGTGAATCTAACCCAGGTCTCTTGGGTGGTCTAACCACTGAGCTGCAGGACTCCACAATAGCATCATTCACATCATTAGGATGCCTCAAACTGCTTCACAGGATTTACTGGGAAGTATAGCGATTGTGTATTGTTTAGATGAAATCAGCTGCTAATTTGTTCAGCGTAATGTCCCACAAACAGCCATGAAATGAATGACCAATTTTATCTGGGGGTTTGTTGGCCAGGATTCTTCTGAATATTGTGAACAGCAGAGGTTCTCGCACGGTTCCATGGAGTACGCCCACCAGTCTCAGTTATCCATTTAGAACTATTTTCTACCATTGATCACTACCCTGTACTTCCTATTAATTAACTTATTTGTTGCTTCCTCTTTTACTCCAAAATCTTTCATTTTAAGACGCAAGTGTGTTATAAGTCACTTCTGACTTAATGTCTCCTGAACACCAAGCTACATAACATCCTTTACACTAATATCAACCATTAATTTGGTGCAAACCTCAAATAATTGAAATCATTTTATATTATGTTTGACTTTCAGTGTTGGCTTGGAATTATTGCTGTTTTTCTTATTAACTGTACTCAGCATACAAGAGTCCAATGTTTTTCTTATTACAGTTAAATCTAACAGGCTTGGAATTCCTGGAATCATACTTCGCTGACCTTTTAAAAAATTGGAACATTTGCTATTTTTTGATCAACTTCTCCTGTCCGTATGTTTAAGGAGCTGCTAGTAATTTCACGCCAGAGCTGCCCCTGCCTCTGTTCTAATTTCCTTAAGTGCCACTGAGCAATGAACATCCCTCTGCCTGAGAAATCTTACCTCCCTCACTAGAAACTGGCACTAGGCCAACCTGCTCAAAAGCACGAACAGTAAAATGTGCAACACTATTTATTTTCCATATTCTAGACTTAGTATATTTTTCTGCCTCTTTCATAACTCCTCATCTCCATGATATCCTGTTATTCTGTCATAAAAATCTCCCAACACCCTAGTTAAATCTACGCAGAGATTTGCCCATGCTATACTGAATGAACTACAATTCATTTATGTTATGTGTTGGAAACATATGGTTCAATAAATTTAGTGGTTCTCACTTTTTGCATAATTTATTTCTCGTGTCACATGTGATTAATTTCCTACTCCACTCGATTTCCAGAAGTGACTCATTCAATGCCCGGAAAAATAATACATTCAATAATCTGTCCTAGATCGAGTCTATATTTCTAACTCGGTGACTCTTGGTGCTATAAAGATAGATATATAAAACTGGTAATGCAGGAAGGGGTTGAACCAGAGAGTACCTATTTTACTGTAAAGCCATTGAGTACTATAGCAAGACTGTGAAAAAATTGTTCTTATTTACATTAATGCCTATACTTAAAATATAAAAACACAGGGGTGTAAGGAGATTAATTTGCTCCAGCGGTAAGTTAGGTAACATTTGACAGTTTGTATGTAGTATGAAGCAACAGAAAATGTCCCTTACATGGAGCAAAAGGCCATTAAATGCATTGACAAGGGGAAAGTAACCACTTCAATGAGTGACACACCATGAATATTCATTAGTTTCATTATAACATTTTAAAACAAATGTTTAAACAATCATCTTATCACTGGGAGTTTCTCCCTCCCTAATTTCTAGCTGGAATCCTCAACAATAGGTTTTCACAATGTGAACAAAATCTAGAGAGGAAGGGAGAGCAAAAAGCACTTTACACAATGGGTTAAAAATGCAATGCCAGCTCGTACTCCAATTCACTGTCTGTCTCCTTCACTCAGCATACCTCCAACCCCTCTATGCTATCTATCATCAGTGGCCATTCCTTCAGCGCCTACACCCCTAACCTCTGTAACTCCTTGCTTCATTCCCTCTGCTTTTCCCCTTCTTTATTTATTTTTAAATCCTTTTTTAAGATTTACCTCTTTGCTTGCACCTATGGTCACCTTCCCCCCTTCCCCCCGCTCAATGTCCAACCCCGCCATTGTGCAGCGCTCTGACATGCTATCCTGTGTGAAGGGAGCTATATAAATTATTCCACATTCAATGGTACGCCATAAAATGTTATCTACATATTTCCGTAACATGACAGCCACCCAGCTAAAGACCTCATCTGGTTTTGTTTCCCATAATGCTATCACCAGTTGGCTGTGAACTTGGGTGTAAGGGAGTAGAGTTATGCAGAGTTACATAGATTGATCCAGCATGAAAACTGGCCATTTGGCCCAACTAGTCAGTACCTGTATTCGTACACAAGCACTCATACCTCCAATTCTCCTCATCTATCCCCCAATTTCCTTCATTTATGCTCCTATATATTGAAACTACTTTATTTATATTTAAATGTCAAATTGATTCTTTTCTCCATTTTTTGTTGGAGCAAACCTTTTGACTTATTAATAATAATTAATAATAATCGTTTACCATAAATATACAATCAGTTCACTTTACAGTAAAATCCTGTGAAGCGCTTTGAGACATTTTGATGACATGACAAGGCACTATATTAAAGGGATTATTATTATTAATTGAATTTCCAGATCACCTTTAAACTCAAATCTAGCTTTAACTATAAGTGTTTAAGTGAAGTTTTTAATTTTGAGGTTTCTTGACGACGTGATGAAACACTGTATCAAATCAAATACAAGGATGACAGAAAAACAAGCTCCCAAATTAAGACTTTTTTTAAAAAAAACAGTTGTCCAAATCTGCATGCTGTGAAATGTTAAGAAAATAGCCTTAAGTCTAGAATTGGGTAGAATTGCTGGTCCATGGATCAAATTATTAAATACGTTTTAAAAATTGAAATTTATTTAGTGGGTAAAATGCCGTAAATATAAGAATTTTAATTGGGGAATACCTTAACGACAATTTCTAAGGGGAGCTGTTAATAATGTCTCTGAGCCACAAATATCCAAGTTATACTCTGATAACTTCAAGTACATCATGCGAGCATTTCTCTAACTCAATCAATTTTTGAAGTGAAGTTTCCAACAAGCAATGTGGTGAACCTGGTTTCTGGAAGGAGCCATATCTGTAGCTAGAATTTGACTCCCATCACTGATTGTCTCAGTTAAAGGATCCAATATTTATTTAGGAAAATGCAGCTTGGATTTATAGCAGCTTGGATTTATAGCAGCTTGGATTTATAGCGGTGAGGACATTGTAACATTTATCAAATATCCCTGTTTCTGATGCAGGAAGTTTTTAAAATATTGGGTTGAAAATTGCAATATGTGATGTGTTAATTGTAACTGATGAAAATGATCCCATTGCAGAAAATTCCACTCTACTCTGTTAATCCTTCAGAATGATTAGTCTCGAAGCTTACCCATGATTACCATTAGACTTTCTGGCATGCAAAGGGTATTGTTGAAATGCTGGATAACTGGCTTCCTGCTTAACTCGACAAAAAACTGAGTAATGCTACCAATAATGGCAGCCCATGGCATTGGAGTACCGTTCTGGACATTCCCTAATGAAATAATGTAGAACGTACGTACTTACAGCAAATGAGGTCTCACAGCACCGAATACACAATGAATATAATGAAATTGGCAGCTAGACAAGCTGAGCTTCCGCACTGCCTTACATCAGTGCTTCATAATGAATATTATTTCAGTAAATAACTTTTTTTATTTTAAACAATTATGCAAATGATAAAAAAAGTTGAACAACCAAATTAAGCTTCTAGAGTAAAGAAAAGCACTTATGCAAACATTAAATTGTAAGGCAAGCTAGCAGAGTATGCAGCAGATGGCTTCCCCTGTCTATCACTATGCAGGGATGCTGTTCCAAAATAATAATTGACAGCACTTAAATGACACAAAGGCAATCCTACCTGCACACATGATGCAAAGTTGAATGTTTCCAAATATGCAGCTAAGCGAGGCTAAATCAAAATGACAGCCAGACAGCTTGAGCTGTTCCTACCTGCCAGTTAGATAGACAGGAAGAAGCAAGTAAAAATTGAACTTTTATGAGACCTTTTATGAGAAACGTCTCAAACTGCTTCACAAGCAATTACTTCAAGTCTAGTGACTGTTTTCATAGGCAAATGTGGCATCCATTTGAACACCGCATCATCACACAAGCAGTAATGAAGTGAATGATGATCAATCAAGTTTGCAGATGAGCTGGGAAAGTAATAAACAGTGAGGAGAATATAGCAAACAGCAAGAGGACATAGACAGACTGGTAAAATGGGCAGACATGTGGCAGATGAAGTTTAATGTGGAGAAATGTGAATTGATGTATTTTGGAAGGAAGAATGAGGAGAGGCAATATAAGCTGATGGTAGAATCTTAAAGGGGGTGAAGGAACAGAGAGACCTGGGGCTTCATGTAAGTAAATTGTTGAAGGTGTCAGGACAGGTAGATAAAGCTGTTAAAAATGCATATGGGATACTAGGCTTTATAAATAGGGGCATAGAATGCAAAAGTTAGGAAGTTATGATGAGCCTTTCCAAAATACTGGTTAGATCTCAACTAGAGTACTGTAATAATCAGTTCTGGGCATCACACCTTAGGAAGGATGTCAAGGCATTGGAAAGGATGCAAAGGAGATTTGTCAGGATGGTACGAGGAATGAGGAATGAGGAAGCTAGGATTATACTTGGAGCAGAGAAGGTTAAGAGGAGACTTAATAGAAGTTTTCAAAATTATGAGGGGATTTGATAAGGATGAACAAGTAGAAACTATTTCCACTGGCGGGTGGGTTGATAACGTGATAACACCGATTTAAACTAGTTGTTAAAAGAAACAGAGGGGAGGTGAGGAGAAATCTTGTCACACACAGAGTTGTTCGGATCTGGAATGCATTGCCAGCAAGGGTGGTGGAAGCCGATTCAATAACAACTTTTAAGAGAGTAGATAATTATTTGGGGAAGACAAGTTTGCAGGGCTATGGAGGACAGTGGGGGAGTGAGATTGATTTGGATAGTTCCTGTGTCTCTGAGTGTGTGTGTGTGTGTGTCATTCTCTGTGTCTGTGAGTGTGTCTCTCTATATCTGTGAGTGTATGTGTCTCTCTCTATCTGTGAGTGTGTGTGTCTCGCTATATATGTGAGTGTGTGTGTCTCTCTCTGTGTCTGTGAGTATGTGTGTCTCTCTGAGATCAAATAGATCGATGGGCCTTCTTCATCTTGTGACCTTTTGAACTGGGTATTTTTGACAGTGTTGATTTAACTGGTGTTTATGTACTCGGAAAGCAGGGCTCCTGACTAAGTAATTCTTTATATGGAACTTATTAACTCTAAGGGAAAGAAGAACCTCCTCCCATTACATGCTGATGGCAGATGGCAGGGGTACAGACATGATGAGCCAAATAGCGCCTTTCGTACAATTGTTTGTTTCTATATTCCATGTGAATGACCAGAGCATTGAACTCATTTAAAAAAGAGCTTGATGCTGTGATGGGAGGATGGTGGGATGGATGAGAAGGATGAGATCAAATAGGTCGATGGGCCTTCTTCATCTTGTGACCCTTTGAACTGAGAATACATTACTTGCCGGTGGTCGTTATGCATTCAAGGGATTTTTCAAATACATTGACTATGCTTTACAATGCAGGTGACCAGAAACAAATTAAACTGAAGCTCTTTAGAGCCAGTTACTTGTAAATACCAATTAATTAGGAAAGTAACCTGGTATGAAAATGGTGAGACTGAGTTTGAGACCATTTGTTGTATATTTTGCAGCCATCACTAAAGCTAGAATTTGGAAGAATAATAATCTACACAACCAGCCTCCGTGTCGTAAGGACCACATTTGACCGCTGTGAACTGGTGAGGAAGATTTTCCAGAATCACAGAGTAAAGTTTGAAGAGAAAAATATTGCTCTGGATAGTGACTATGGCAAGGAGCTGGAAGAGCGCTGCAAGAGAGCAAGTGAATCCCCTTCGTTGCCTGTGGTTTTCATTGATGGTCATTACCTTGGGGTAAGTTGAAGAATACTGATGGGCAAACACTGGGTGATGGGCAAACGGTACTTTGACATAAAGTTTCTTCATCTGCCCATTTGATCCTTTTTTTTACATTTTAAGACCTTTTTCAAATCCAATGACTTTGCTTTCCACTGTTCCTCCCTACTGCATCACCATACTTTCATATTTTCTTCTTTAGCTAGACAATTGTATTCCAATCTAATCTCTGGATGTCTCCATAGACGCAAACAGTGCTATATGGTTGGTGGACAGAAGGTGCCAGTTTATTGTGGGGGAGGATTAGTTCTTACAGTTTCTTCAACCCAGAGATGGAATTCAATTAACATAGTACATTAGTTATTGCAAACTCCAGTGGATTAATCAAGTATTCATGTACGTTTTGACCTGAAATCTGATTAGGTATCATATATACACTGCTACAAGCAGCCTTATGCTGTTCAGCTGCTAGATGTGAAGTTGTGTTCTGAAGCAGTATCCTTTGTGAAGGGCACTATATAAATGCAAGTTGTTGTTGTAAACAGTAACAGTAAGTAAATGTTTTTCACTCTTTGTATGGTACTTTATTCCTTCAAAGATTTCTTTAAGAAATTAAACATTTCTAAAGAAATCAATTTTTGGGGGGCCAGCAAAGCTTTCTTAATGAGAAGTGAAACAAGGCCATTTTGTAGAGTCTTCTTGTCGTGATGCAGGGTAGGAAGATGCAGAAAGAAATAGTTGTAGAATTAATATAAAAAATTTGGTCAAGAGTTCTGAAGTTGCATTGATTGAACTTAGATGTTCATTTCAGGCTAATTTGTGAACACTTGAAATATCCCAATTGGGTTATCTGAGTTTAGCATGGCATCTTACAAATTACAGCTTATAATAAAGGTGATAAAGACTCACTGATCCTCCAATTGTTCCTCAGTGAATTACATTTTCTTCACCTTGATATGTGTTGTATTCCTAATAAGATATAACTCGTATCAATGACACCAATGAGAACTTCACTAGCAAAAGTACAACAACTTGCATTTATATAGTGCCCTTCACGCTGAGTAGCATCCTGGAGCGCTATCGTAGCAATATACAATATTAGTAGAATCTTATAAATATACTTAAGATACATTCATATTTTAATAATATTCCCAAACACTTCTTGTGATTACCTGTCACATCAGTATCTGATCCTTGGCAGTCAATCTGGTGATAAAGAATAGTTCAGTGGAGGTGTCACTGATACTGCCACTCTTTTTCAGGATGCAGTGAGGCATCTAATTTGCAACTGGTGAGAGAGAAGTATACTTTGGTTTTCTCCATTATTTCCCCTGTTACTGTTGTTGCATGAGTTGACATTGGTGAAGATTATGGTGATGGTTCAGTATCATGCTGTGGATTCAAATGCTGTTGAGTCCCAAGAACCATAGAACGATTGTGTTATTAGCGGACAAAAATACAGACAGACAGACACACATCAGACATTTTGTCTTTATTAGTATAGATAATTATACAAAATTATATACATAAGGAGAGGGGGAGGGGCTAAAACCCATAGAGGAGAGGCTAAACCCCAGCCAGCCCTGGGTGAGGCCCCAACTCGAGCCCCAGGCTTCATTCTCCCCGGCTAATCTCTGCTACACCACGGCGCGTAGGAACCTGGAAATCCCGCGACCTTACCGAGCCAACCGTCATCCGCCATGGCCCAACTCTGACATGGCACTGCCCAGCCCAGGGCCGCCCAGGAGCAGCAGGAAAAGCAGCCGAATGGCTGCCGTCAATGCCGCTCAAGGCAACTTCCACCTCACCACAGTCATCTTGTTCCCACCGCTTGGCTTCATCTGAGTGCATGCTGCGTATGTACGTACATGCATGCATGTATGTGCACAATGCCTCAGCGCCACTAGGAGTCGGAGAGGCCACCAGGTGTAACTGCAGCGCAAAACGCAAAACTGCCGTACATATGTGATAAACGTGTTTAGGTCATGGTTTATCAACGATAGGCGATTCCTCCCCCAAAAAAATATGCCAATGACACTCCCCCATGCAAGACCTTTCCGATGAGGTATAAATCATGTCTCTACGTCAATCGGTTATTGAGTTCTTGGTGGACAGACAACTACACAGATAGACAGACATTTCGTTTTTATTAGTATAGATATATCATATTTTACTTGTGCCTTTCATTTATTTATTGCATTAAAGTTGCATGCCCAGAAGTTCTTCCATAACTAAAGAGGAAGTTCCATGAATAAGTGTTCTTTAAAAATCAAACCATTACAAATATTATAATTATCATTAACATTTTATAATGTTTGACATAAATTATTGCTAGGAATAAGAAATTTCACAATTATAAATTGACATTAATAATTGCTGGATTATAATTATCACATTGAACGTATCATGAAACACCACAAATTTCACCTGATATTTTTTATTACTCTTTCTGGTTCTGTATTTTTTGTGGGTTCTAGTTAATCTCCCATGAGGTTACTCATGGCAAAAATGAAAATAAAATCTCCTGGACAATGTTTACAATTGCTTACATATCAGAGGACAGAAATAGATAAACAGCATAACATAACTATGATATAATTTTATAGGTATGAATAGATGTAAACATAGTAACTGAATTAAGTCATGGTGGTAATGGTGATGCAAAAGGAAGAAAATTGCTCAAGTATTTCATTAATGCCATGTTAGACTCCATTTTGGTTACATTTGTGCCTACCCAGCGACATGAAGGTACTCTATTAGCAATCAAATATCCAAGACATGCCCATAAACTTTATAATTACACGCTGTTCACGAAACAGAGTAATACTCATTGTCTTGTCCCTGTGACTTGCTAATCTTTAGAGCAAAATGTGGACCAGACATTTCCGGTCCAGATCGGTGGTACTTCATCAAATGGTGGGTCAGCATCAGAGTAAATCAGAGATGTGGGAGATGCACTTATGATGTGTAGTCTCAGCATTGATTAAGCATTAATTAGAGACTAGAACAGATTACTACGAAGGATGGTTGAGGCCAGTGGACTCATTTAAAAAGCATCTTGATGCTCTGATGGGAAGGTGGGTATAATGGAGGGATGAGTTCAGATGGGCCTTATTCATCCAAACCAATCTTGTGAAATTAAATATGCGCCATTAAAAAAGGAGAGCACAGGTAAAGTATATAACAGTGCCTAGTGACTGATCACTACATTATTACCTGGGCTGAAGGAAGTTATTGATGAGTTATTAAAAGCATGATAGACAATGGTTTATGTTCCTTAGAGGAGAGGAGGTTAAGGGCTGATTTTATTGAGGTGTATAAAATAATGAAAGGAATTGACAGATTAGACAATGGGCATAGCCTTACATTCAGAACCAAATGTTTTGAAGATGTGGTATGCCCTTTGAAAGAAAAGTGCTAAATAAATGCAAGTTGTGGTGTTGTCGAATGATCTTCCCCAAAAAGCTGAAGAGGCTGAATCAATATGGATGTTTCAAAGATAGACAGATACTGAGGTAGTAGAGGTATTAATTGATATTATTATTATCATTATACGGCGCTAAGTATTAGTGGCATGATATTAAGTGGAGAGTAGGTCATTGGTATTAAAATATCTGGTAAGATCTATTAAACTAATGGAAATGCTTCTTTTAAGAGCATTAGATGCTTGAAAAGGAGAAATGCTTTGAATCTATTTCAAAATCACATCCTGAAGTGAAGTTCAGAATCGAATCAATGACCCTCAATTAAGAATCACAATACAATACATGGGAAAACCACACTGGTTTGATGCCAAACATAATAAATAATATTAATCTCTACATGTATTATAGCGCCTTTGACGTCATAAGGATAATAATAATAATCCTTGAATTTGATATAGCGTTTTTCAAGTCTTTGAAGTCTCAAAGTGCTTCACACAATATACTGTAAAGTGAATTGACTGCATTTTTGTGGGTGAAACGCGGCAGCCAAATGCGCACAGCAGTATCCCACAAACAGTGGTGGATTGAAGTGACCAAATTATTATTGTTTTTTTTTCTTGAGGGATTATTATCAGGCGTGTGGAGTGAGGAAACTTGCCCAGGATCCATCAAAGTACTTCACAGGATATGCTGTAAAGTGCAGTGAGTGTGCATCTTGTGGGTGAATGTGGTAGCCAATTTGTGGACAGCAATGTACCACAAAGAGCCGTAAAATAAGGGGGCAAGTCATTTTTTTAGGGTTTTACAGCTGGAGTTTCCATAGATGTGCTTATATTCAAGGAGTTAAAATACGTTACATCATAATATTATGCACAGAACCACAAAATAGAAATGGTTTATGCTGATTATATTCAGCTGTAAAGCTGTTCTTCTGAGATCTTATTATTCCAATTTGATAATCATGACTGTAAGTTCCCAGTTTACAATACAGGGGTTAGCTAGCCTATCACCCTCTGAATGCAGCTTTCATCTGTGTAAAGCAACTACCTAAAGATTTGAATAAAGCCTAAAAATCCTGGCGAGATAACTGAGGAAATACAGCACAGGAACCAAGTTATGTAATGTATGCTCAGAACATTTTTCATGTCTTCTCAATAATTAATGCTATTTTTTTGGCAATTTTTAGTGAATTGGTGTGTACAAGAGAAAAAAAGTTTTATTTTAAAATAAATGTGAAATGCTCCTTAACTTCAGGGATTGATTTGAAAATTCTCTTAGTCCTATTGTGCATTTATTTGCTAACAGGGTGCAGAGACAATATTGGCAATGAATGAATCAGGGGAGCTGCAGGATCTCTTAACAAAGATTGAGGTAAATATATCTTTAAGACCAAACAAGCATGCCTTAGATTTAGAGAAAGTTCAAATTCATTAAAATTGATCTGCTGTTCCTTGGCAAAAGATTTAACAGAGTAGCTGATCTAATTAGTTAACTGATGTATTCTGAAGATTACTTAAATGCATCCAGGTTGAATGATTCCAAAAATCCAACGTAATTTAAATTGATCTTTTAAATTTTGTGGCCTGATTTACCACACTGGAAATATTCTTTTGACCTTTGGAGTACTGAGCCTTTGTCCTCTTGGATGCAACTTTACAGATTACAATTTTGCAGAAAATGTTAGTTTAGTGAAGAGGGATGGAATGTTGAGAAATCGTGTTTAAGCTTGTCTCAGATTGAACAGCTGAAAGATTTAATGGAATTAAATCAATGGATTAAATCAAATCAATGTTTTAATCTATGATGTACATGTTCAATGTTGCTCCTTGGTTTTGCTGCTTGGTGGTAGTGTGTAACCTGAAGTCCTTTGTGACCATAATTTGTACGAAAGCCACACAAAAAAAGGATGTATACCGCAAAGCAAAAACGTAAAAAGAATGTTAAATCGCATTTGCAGAACTGTACATGCATCCATGCGAAAATGTATTTCCTGAGCAATTCCCAAAAAACTTACATTTGATATAGGATATTTCATGTCAACAGGATGATTCAAAGTGCTTCACAGGACATACTGTAGAGTGCAGTGTCTACTTTTGTAGGTGAATGCAGTAGCAAATTTGTTTACAGCAATGCCCACAAACAGCCATGTTTGTGACTATTTATATCTATTTATATCTCAAGTGACTATTTATATTTCAGAGATTGTTGGCCAGGACCATAGGCAGTGGGTGGCTGGGGCTTGAGTGGCTCACACCCTTCAATCTATTTACAGTCACCTCTTTAAGAGGAGCTTCAAGAGAGAATCCCTGAGCCGTAAGGAGGACCACAGCCAGTCCGCTGAGCATCCCCAACCTGCGGCACCCAAAGGTCCCCTCTAACCCCTTTCCTATCTCTTACCAACCCTTTAACTGAGTTGTACTTAGCTCCTCTCCCCCCAAGAATTTTTCACCCACTGCCTATGGCTAGGATACCGGGAGAAATTAACTTGTCTTTTCAAACAGTACCATGAGATCTTTAACATCTATCTGAACAAACAGAAGGGATCTCCCATTTAAAATCTCATCCAAAGGACAGCAACTCTGACAATGCCGCACTTCCCCAGCACTGCACTGGAGTGTCAACAACGTATGAGCTCAAAGACCAAACAGGGACTTAAGGCCACAGCCTTCTGACGCACAGGTGAAAGTTTAGCATTTACAGGCTGAGAATTCATGCTTCTAGCACACCAATGAGCTGACTGAATGACACACAGTGGAGAAGTGTGGGGTGGGGGTGCAACCAGGAAGTGTGGATAAAGTGGAGGTGTGCATGCAGTGAGGAAGGGCAGAATTCAGTGTGAACGGTAAATGTATTAACCCAGTTTTCGGACAAGGTGGATACAGCAATGGAACAACAACATAAATATTTTGCCTCCATCCTGGTTGCAGATTTTTCATTAGAAATATGTAATCTGTAGATTGCATTCCCTAAGAGATGCTGCAAACTGTAAAACAGTATTTAAAGGATTAATGTAAATACCACACAGATATACTGAGATATGAGTGACTGCTCATTTAATGAGATAAGAAATAAGAGCTAATTATTTCACTAAGCTGTTAGGAGATGAGTGGCAATGAAAGTTTTAATTTGTGCATGGGCATAGAAAAAGTGGAAATGTTTGTTTTCCATCCTTGTTACTGTAAATTATTTTGTCCCAGAAAATGACGTGCTTTAATGCCTTGATATTGAAAAGTAGGTAAAAGGTGGTTTTGATTGAGCACTTGTTGGTGTGTTGACGTCCTGTAGCAAAAGTTTGGTACAATTGTAGATTTATGGTACGATTATGGATTTGTGGAATTCCCTGCCTCAATCCTTCCACGTCACCCACTCATTCTCTTTAATGCCAACTGAAGACCTACCTGTGAAGACTGTCCATATAGTCACTTTGCCTCCCTCTTCTCTCTTGCTTGGCATCCAACTATCCAGAATTCCGAGATGCTATCCTGTGTGAAAGGTGCTTTATAAATGCAAGTTGTTGAGGTAATTTTTTCTTTTGGGGGGTGAGGGTCTGTCCGTTGGTAAAATTGTGGATTTGTGGTTTTAATCTTGGACCATTAGGGAATGAATATGCATTCTTCCATTGTGGGTGGGGAGGATGAGGATAGTTAGGCACTCTGGCCAGAGAGAGCAGCAGGCAAAGTGGTCTTAAGCAAACCAACTACAGTGGGGAGGTGTTCTGGTTATACAGTGAATGGAGTAGTGAAACACACCTTTTTTTGGTCAACTGGGTGTCTGACTTGTGTGGAAACCCATCAACAACAAATTGCATTTATGTAGCACCGTTTACAATTGGACACTGGACAGTCAAGGGTTTGCACCTGAGCTGGAGGTTGGTTTCGGGAGGTGTGGGGAAAGATGACCAAACCTGTAGTCATGCTTCATCATGTTGAAGAGGATCCAAACCAGACTGAGAGTTCTAACTAATAATCTATTTATAACCAATACATAGTCCATATGCCATCACATGTGGCTCACTCCCTTCTATAATGTATTGCATATTCTGTACTCTATTTATCTTACTGTGCATACTGTGAACAATTATTTTAAAAAAATTCTGGTACAAATGAACAACCATGTATTTGTACAGGACTGCATAGAATAGAAGCCATTCTATTTGGAGATTGTATTGTGAGACATCTTTTTATTTGTTAACCTTGATTGTACAGGATAATGGCCTTATCATTCCTCCTCTTTTACTACGTGAAGTATGTTCCACCATGTGAACAATCTTTAGCTACTACCTACATCGGCACTTTCCTGGATTTGATTGAGGTAGTGTTATTTCAAGAGGGAACTCGGTAGATAACTTAAAAAAGGAGTAAGTTGCATGGGTATCAGGAAGGCCAGGTAAATAGGAGTGAATGGATTACTCTTGCAAAGCACCAGTATGGACACTGGTCTGAGTGAATTTCTATGGAGTCCTGTAGCTTTGTGGTTAGAGCACTCACCCGTAATCGAGAGGACCTGGGTTTGATTCCTGGGCAGGGCGAAACGTTGGGCAAGTTTCCTTATTCCACATGCCTCCATTTACCTAGCAGTAAGTAGGAACCTGGTTATTAGTCAATTGGTGGATCGTTTTTCTGGGTTAACAATCCCTTCAAATAAATAAATAACAACAATTTGGTCACTCAATCCATGACAGTTTGTGGGATACTGCTGTGGGCAATTGGCTGCCACATTTGGCCCACAAAATATACAATTAATTCACTTTATCTATATATAATATATATCTGTATAATATTGTGAAGCGGTTTGAGACGTTTTGAAGATGTGATAAGCGCTATATCAAATGCAAGGATTATTATTATAAATTTCTATGGTTATATAGATCTATCACATGATAACCCATGACATTTTAGAAATTAATATAAGGGCTAATATGAACCTTGATCCTTAGGTCAACATGCCTTTTCTATGTGAGTATAGTTGCTGAATAGGATAGTGACTGTATACATTGAAGGCAAACGCACAGCCAATATGCTCAGCAAAGTCCCACAAACATCTAAGTTGTGAATAACCAATTTTATCTGAAGGACTGTTGGCCAGGACCCTGAGAGAAACTCCCTTCTCTTTTTTTAGAGAGTGGCATGGGATCTTCAATGTCCATTTGGATAGGCAGATGCACCTCAGTTTAATGTCTCATCCAAAGGACGACAAGGAACTCGAAGTCCCTATGCGGGGCTTGAATCCATAAGCTATGACTCAGAAGCAAGAGTGCTACCAACTGAGCCAGACTGACACCATCTCCCTCCATATTTCTATTATTACAGGCACTGTTTAGCAAATTAATAATCATATTTATACATCATGCAACCTGAAGGACTTCGTTTTCATGCAACTTAATAATATTTTGGGTATTGGTTTGGACACAGTGGATTATCAAATTGGGGTTCATCTCTGATATGACTGTAGATTTGTTTGAAAAAAGGGAATTGCTGAACAAGACTTATTTTTGTCTTTCCCTGCAGAAAGACCAGCACCCGCAGGAGTGTTTGGCTTGCGGTGGATTTGCCTTTGTTCCATGCTCAGTGTGCCATGGGAGCAAGATGTCCGGGTTTCGAAACTGCTTCACCGATTCCTTCAAATCTCTCAAATGTACCTCATGCAACGAAAATGGATTACAGCATTGCAAACTCTGTGCAATGTAATAATAACAATACTATCCCTTGCATTTGATACAGCGCCTTATCACGTCTTTGAGATATCTCAAAGCGCTTCACGGAATATATTGTTAAATGAATTGACTGTATATTTTGTGGGTGAAACACGGTAGCAATTGCTCACAGTTTCACAGTATCGATCTCAAAACCGCATTGTACTGACATTTGTTGTAGCATGTCAATAAAAATATTTCTAAGACGTTTGCTTTGCATTCTTAATTTTAATAAATATTTGAATATTATTCATATTCAAATCCTCACATCAAACACCAGTGCGAAAAGGTCCTAGACTTCTTCGCCTCAAAGATTGAAAACATCTACTTGGTTGCAATGTCCTCCCCCACACCCCATGTCCCCTTCCACCCCAGCCAGACCATCCACACTGCCTTCTCCCTCTGCCACGCCTCCTGCAACTCCACCCTCCTTACTCTCCTTTGCCCCCATTTCTCCCTCTTTCATCTGAACCACAATCACCTGCATGAAGTTCACCACCTGCTGCTGACCCCCTCCCCACCCAGCTGCTGGCCACTCAACTCTCCCTCCTTCCCTCCTGCTGGCCGACAGGGTCAAACAGTCTCTGTCCTCAGGCTCTGTTCCACTCCCCCTGAAAACCGCTGTTATCGCACTCCTCCTCAAAAAACCCATCCTCGATCTCTCTAACCTATCATACAATCATCCCATTTCCAACCTATCCTTCCTTGTCAAAGTCCTGGAATGCATTGTTGCAGGTCAACTTCAGTCACACCTCTCCCTCCACTACCTCCTTGAGCCCTTGCAGTCTGGTTTTCGACATGCCCACAGAACAGAGATAGCACTTGTCAAAATCACATACAACGTCCTCTCTATCTATGGCCAGGGTTCCCTCTGCCTTCTTGTCCTCCTGGATCTCTCTGCCACGTTCGACACAGTTGACCACACTATCCTCCTCCATCACCTCTCCGTCATCCACCTTAGTGAGACCGCACTCACATGGTTCGAGTCCTACTTAACCAACTATCTCCACTTCATTTCGGCAAATGAAGCGTTCTGAGACACTACCCTGCGTGGAGGGTGCTATATAAGTGCGAGTTGTTGTTATTGTTCTGAGATGCTATCCTGCATGTAAGGCCCTATATAATAAATGCAAGTTCTTCCATCCCCACATTTAATAATAGTAATAATAATAATAATCCTTGCGTTTGATTTAGTGCCTTGTCACCTCTTCGAGAAGTCTCAAAGGGCTTTCCCAGGATATACTGTAAAGTGAATTGATTGTATATTTTGCGGGCGATTATGTATATTTTGTGCACTATTCTAACATGGTTTCCGTATCCCATCAGGAGGAAGAAAATTCTCACTTGGGTACAAAATGTACTCACTCTTTGTTTCTACTGGGTACAAACACTGTAAATGTCCAGTGCACAAAAGGGACTTTGGAACCAAAATGCTCATATTCATTTATTTCAATACATTTCTGAACATATTAATATAATTCAAATTGTAAACCTTAATGCTTAGGGGTATTTCAGACACTTTTTAACTTCAGAAGGCAATCATATACTGACTTTTCCAGGTCACTAACGCTATTGATTTCTGCCTCAAACCATCTATATTTTCGATTAGCAAAATGCAATAATAAATTATTTAATGTAAGTCACTGTCATTATCAATGTAGCAAGAAATTGACCTTGGCTCAGAGCCAACAGACTTCAGGTTTGACTGGGCTGGAAATCGGATGACTCCAAAGAACTCAGGTGTTTTACCACATGACATAATTTTACTTCTTTTTTAAAAGAAAATGTTTACAATACAATACAATTTACATTTATATAGTGCCTTTCACGTCAAGAGGATGTATCAAAATGCCTTTGACATTCCTGGCTAGGTAACCGAGCTGGGGGTCAGAGTCGAGGGAAATTAACATTTCTTCTAAGATGAAGGACTGTATTATTTATCAATACACGAAAAAGGATCAGCCGTTATTGTGAAGACTGTGGAATTTTGGTTCAATAAAACATGAGATAGGACCGAATTTGCATTCGTGTTCAAGCAGAATGTGATCTCACTCTGTATTGAGTGTGGGGAGAGCTGAGGAGGGTAGGGGAGGGGCAAAGGTGACCGAACACACGGTCAAAAAGATATGTCTTAAAGCAAGCTCTAACAGCAGAGAGGGAGGGGGCAAAGCAAAGTGACTCTAGGATGGAGTTTCAGAGGTGGGGGGCCGAATGGTTGAAAACTGGCCCAAAGATTGTGGGGTAGTTCGGACGGGGATATGAAACAGGCTGAGCGAAGGGAGCAGCCAGGATTGTAGATTTGCAGGAGATCGCAAGACCATGGAGAGAACTGAACGAGGATGTAGAATTTAATTCACTGAGGGATAGGGAGTGAGTGGAGCGAGAATGGGGATGATGGGCTCACGGCATCTGGTGTGGAAAGGGCACGGGCTGGATGAAATCTAAGAAAGTGCTGTGTTTTCCAGCTTTCTGTAATTTGAGGAAACAAAACAGACTGCATGAGATAATGCTCTTAAATGATTGGTATAACTTAAAATGACCAGAATACAGTCATGTGATGTGGAACTATTTCAAGCCAGTTATTTTAATTATGTATATGTTATATCTAATTTGATTAATTTTGACCTAAACATAACTCATTATTATGCAACCATAAAAGTCTCCTGTAAGATCAAGGCCATATCTTTGTTAATCCTAAATAATTTAACACCAAAGAATTTAGATATCTCACCTTACTTTTAATTATTTAACCCCTCTGCTTAAGAATATTCTACCCCTTGCAACAACAACAACTTACATTTGTATATATAGCACCTTACATGTCGGGAGGAGTCCCGAGGTGCTAGACAGTCAGGGATTTGAACCCAAGCGGAGGGTTGGGATCAACAGGGAAAAAGCATTAAAATAAAAAACAAGGAAATGTTAATGTGAAAAATGTATCTTTCTTTTTCTTAGATTGTTTATTTATTTTGTGATTTTGTTTTCCATATTCAGGAAATGTTATGTTAAATACCTCTACATTAGTAACTTCATAGAAAGAGAGTTGTTGGGATAATGCCCTGCCAGGTAAGGTGGTAGAGGCAAAGTTAATTGTGGGTTTCAAGAGGGAAGTATACAGGTATTTGAAAGATGGAGACTTGAAGGGGTATGGGAATAGGGCCGTGCAGTGAGATTGAAATTAAAGCTTGCTCTGAGAGCTGGTGCAGACACAATGGGCTTAATGGCCTCCTCTGTGCTATAAATCTCTATGATTCTGTACTGTGATTAAGACTGTCCAATTGAAAGTATTTCTTCAATAATAATAATAATCCTTGCATTTGATATAGTGCCTTATCACGTCTTCTAGAGTCTCAAAGCTTGTGAATTGACTGTATATTTTGTGGACAAAACACGGCAGCCAATTACACGCAACAGTGTCCCACAAACAGTCATGGATTGAGTGACCAAATTATTATTGTTATTATTCTTTTTAAGGGATTATTACCCCCAGAAAAGCAATCCGCTAACAACCGGGTTCCTACTTACTGCTAGATAAACAGGGGTGTGTGGAATAAGGACGTGGAGTCCTGTAGCTCAGTGGTTAGAGCACTCGCTTTGCAAGCGAGAGACCTGAGTTCAATTCCAGGCAGGGCGAAACCTTGGGCAAGTTTCCTTACTCCACACGCCTAATAATAATCCCTCCAAAACCCAAAACAATAATAAATTGGTCATTTTCAATCTACGACTGTTTGTGGGACATTGCTGTGCGCAATTGGCTGCCGCGTTCGCCTACAAATATACAGTCAATTCACTTTACAGTGTGTTCTGTGAAGCGCTTTGGGACGTCCTCCCGACGTGAAAAGCGCTATATCAAATGCAAGGATTATTATTATTATTATTAAACTTGCCCAACAATTCGCCCTGCCGGGAATTGAACCCAGGTCCTTTTGTTTATGAGACGAGTGCTCTAACCACTAAGGCATAGGACTCCACATTTAAAAGAATTGTCAATCGCAGAGGGTTAGCGGAAATTACTTTCTTTATGAAATGTTTAGATCTTGAGCTGATGGGATCATTCAAATATCCTACCAAGGAGAGCAACTGGTTAAGGATAAATAATGCAGAATGTAAAGTTAGATGGCCATACCGGAGTGTTACTTCAGTTTAATTTGGGGCAGTGATAGAGGGAGAAATGTTGCAGAACCTTTCCCCAGAGATCAATATACATTTTCAAAAAATAAGTGACAGCATAGTGCACACAGGGGCGACTGCTGTAAAGGGAGCACCTCAAAAATGTGTGCACAACCTGTGTGTGGTAAAGAAATGTAACGTAAACAATGGAATGTTTTTGTATTGTGAGAAAGGGAAAAATGTAATGTTTTGTTTGTTTTGGATTTTTGTTGTACCAAATATATTTATAAATAAATATATATTTTCAAAAAAGGTGCTTGAGTTGAGTGCATGGCAGAATGGCTTGTGTATAATATGTGAAAGAAAGGAACTTGGCTGGCCAAGTGCTCAGTGACTGTATTTTTGTTACCTCCCCTTTCTCCCTGACTTGGTATTCACCCACGCAATTGTTAAGCGCTCCTAGATACTACCCTACATGAAGGGAGCTATGTGAATGCAAGCTGTTGTACTTGTAGATGTGTGATGAGTTGGTTAAACTGTTGGTCCAATTTCACAGGTTACAATGAAAGGTGGAAAGCATATTGCATGGCCTCACTACCATACATTTCCTCTGTATTGAAGGTTTGGACTGTGCAGCAATGCTGACTCAAAAATACTCGAAATCCATGTAATCCAGGAAATGCTGGATGTAAGAGGTTCTTAGTTCTGTGGTCTCATTTTGGCAATTTGTACAAAGATCAAGGATCGCACAACAGCAAGCCATACAACTATTTGATAGGAAGCTGGGATGAGTGGTAATATAAATTTTGCCTTTGGTTGTCCCTCCGATGTGAAAGTCGCCACACAAGTGTAATACAAAATGTGACTTCTTGTTGTTGTTACTAAGTTCTAAAAATGAATCACACACTCGAGTGAGTTGTAAATAGAAAAAGTAATCTAATTAATGTGTCTCTCTCAGTCAGCCAAGCTCCTATTAAATCAGTCTGTTTTCATGCTTATTTCGCAATCTTTGCAGCATTTCTGAATTTTTTTTTAGTCAGCCGAATGTCTGACACATGCGGAAACCCATTCCCATGTTTAAACGTATTCAAACTAAGCTGAGATTTCCATGCATCCCACCTACACATGAAAATCCCAGGGATAGTTTGTTAGAATAGAATGGAATAGAATCTCCCTGGATGTCACATCCTGCTTACCTAATTCTGCAAAATATTAGGCGCAGGTTGGCAAATGTCCAATCTTCAGGAAGATACAATCTTCAAACCACTGGGCCTACATCAAGCCTATGCTCTCAAACAAGAATACTGAATGCACTCCCCTCTATATCGTCTTCAGCACACGTGAGACATGAAGGGCTAAATGGAAATCTAATTAGAAAAGTCTTGTGAAACAAAGAAAAAAGGGAAAATAATATAATGTCAGACTGTTTATAACCCTTCAGAATGTCAAAAGATTTAAAGGGAAGGGTTGGGGAAACAAATTCTAACCAGTATTACTAATATTTTTATTACCCACAACAACAATCACAACAACAACAAATTACATTTACATAACGCCTTTCCCTTAGGAGGAAGTCCCAAGGCGCTGGACAGTCAGGGATCTCAACCTGAGCAGGGGTTTGGGATCAGGAGAGGGTGGAGGATAGGGAGGATAGCGATAGGAAAGTGTCCATAGGCACGGTAGAAGAAGAGGGTCTTGAGACGTGCCTTGAAGGAGACAAGGGAGCGAGCAAGACGAAGGGACTGTGGGATGGAGTTCCAAAGGGTAGAGAGGCTGAAGGCCCGACCACCGATGGTGGGGCTTGCTGGACTGGGCAAGGGATGTGGAGCAGGCTGGAACCTGCTGAGTGGAGGGAGCGGACAGGTTGATCTGCGTTAGCACGTCACAAAGTAGGAAGGAGCAAGGCCGTGGAGGGCTTTGAAAGCGAGGACGAGGATTTTGAACTTTATCCTCTGGGGGATGGGGAGCCAGTGGAGTTGGGTGTGTGTTGGGGTGAAAGGATCATGGAACCTAATGTGGGAGAGGACACTAGCTACAGAGTTCTGGATGATCTGCAGCTTATGAAGGGAAGAGTTGGGAATACTGAAAAGCAAGGAGCTGGCACCGTCAAGCCTAAATGTAATATATGCATGGATGAGGGTTTCAGTGGCTTGAGGGGTGAGGCAGTGGTGGAGCCGGGTGATGTTGCAGAGATGGGGGAAAGCAGACTGAGTCATGGCATGGATGTGGGGTAGAAAGAATAGTTGAGGGTCAAACAAGATGCCAAGGTTCTGGACTGGCTCAGTGAGGTGGAGTGTGCAACGATGGATGGTGATGCTGTCAGCGCCTGAGGTGAGGAGGCGCTGACGGGAGCCAACCAGGAGAGCCTCAGTTTTGTTAGCGTTCAACTGGAGAAAGTTAGCTCTCATCCAGGACTTGATGTCTGACAGACATTCTGTCAGGACAGCAGTGGTTCTGGAGTCAAGGGTGGAGGCAGAGAGATAGAGTTGGGTATCATCTGCATACATGTGGAAGTTGACCCCATGTCTGCGAATGATGTCACCAAAAGGGAGGGGACCAAGGACACAGCCTTGAGGAACGCCACACAAGACGGTCCGGGGGCTAGAAGAGAAGCCGTTTTTGGAGACAACCAGTCAAGGACAGGGCCATGAAGGTTGAGGTGAGAGGAGAGGCGGTGAAGGAGGATAGAACAAAATTAAAGATACAATGTAAAATTAAGCAAACTTGAATCAAAGAGGCACACTATCAATAGATGTTTTGGGTGGCAATTTGTTATCGAAAGTGAGAAGCAAGCGGTAAAGGCAGAAAAGTTTAATTGTTAAAAAGGAAAGGAATGTGTAAGAATATTACTAAATCCGTGCCGGATTTACTGTGAGCTCCAGCCACCACCTTGAACACTGGGCCACTAAGTGATACAAGACAGTGGGTGCCCCCAAGTGTTGTGTTAAGGCACTGCATGGCTCAAGAGAGTTGAACTTTTTGGGGTAATCTGTTTATAAAATAAGTTTATTGATACCTAGCTTTGAATCAATTTAATTTCCTGTTTGATTTTGTTACAGTGGATGAATTATGATTATAAAGCCAAGTGCATGTTTAGGTGGAGCTCTACTCTTAGACTCTTATGCTGTGTTCATACAACACAGTTAATGGTGAGTCTGGGAAAACTGTGAAATCTGTGCAAAATGTGCAGTATATATTGATATTGAGTTAGTTTGGCTGCCGCATTCGCCTACAGAATAAGCAGTCAGGTTCCTTTACAGTATATCCTGACCAGTACTTTGAAACATATTCCCTACGTGAAAGCCATTGTATCAAAATGCATGATACTGAGTCTCTTAGGGCTGGAAAGCTGGTTGGACCAACAAACTGGTTCAGCAGACTGCACAAGAAATCCAGGGGAAATTTTTCTCACATTGTGAAAGAGCCGGCTCCAGGACAAGCCCTTCAATAACATAAGAAATACACATCCAATCTGGTCTTAATTTTTTTTCACATGTATAGTGCATTCAATTTAATTGCACATCAGATATTGCATACTTCATTTAATGGCATAGCAATTTCTAGGTATTGAAATTTTACTTTTTATTTGCATTCCACTCAAATCAAATATTTTCTGAATTTGCTTAATTGCATGAAAACTAGCCAGTTGATTTCATTTGTGGGCTGTCACTCTAATGCTGTGTTGGAGGTGTGCTTTATTATTGGGGATGCCATTCTTTGGATTAGATTTTAAATTGAGGTCCTGTCTACATATTCCAGTGGACATTAAAGATCCCATGGCACAACTGGAAGAGAGTTTATCCCAGTGTCCTGGTCATCAATCTCCCAAATAAATTAGTCATTCACTTCATGACTGTTTGTTAGTTCTTGCTGTGTGCAAATTGGTTGTTGCGTTCACCTATAAAATACACTTTGCAGCATATCATATAAGATGTCTTCTTGACTTTGAGACATCCTCCTGATGTGAAAGGACCTATATAAAATGCAAAAAAATATTATTTGTAGTATGTCACTCTTTCCACTAGGCGGGGATAGTGTGCTTTAGTTTAACGCAGTGTTGCTCCAAGACTTGGCTACCATGAAAAATTGTTCACAAGAAACTGTGTTGTCAATACAAATAGCAAGGAACCTCTTAAAGGAAAAAGAAATAGGGTTTTATTCAGACCATTTAAAATTATTGCAAAAACCAAACACAAAATGGATGTGTCCTTTAACTTTCATTCCCACTGGAATCACTGAATCTTTCACCTTTTTGGGAGAGCCTTCAGCCACTCTGCCCTAAACCTCTGGAATTCCATCCCCCAGTCACTCCGCCTCGCCCCCTCCTTAGCCTCATTCAAGTCCCGCCTCAAGACCCTCCTCTTCGACCATATCATCGGCCATCCCCCTTCCCCTCCCCTCCATTCTCCCCCCCTGACCCCAGTTCGGGTCTGAAATGCTATACACTGTGCAGCGCCTTGGGACGTCCTCCCGATGTGAAAGGCGCTATACAAATGTAATCTTGTTGTTGTTTTGAAATGATGGACTGCCTCGAATCCAAAATCAAGGGGATCCGTTCGGCTACCTCTCCCCCGTCCACCACTACCCCCTCGCCACTTCCCCTTCATGCCCCGGCTCCCACCCATCCCTCCCTAGACACCTTTGACCCCGTTTCCCCCTCATCCCTCACCTCCATCATCTCAAAAATTAAGCCCACCCACCTGCTCCCTCAACCACATCGCTACCCCTCTTCTCCCCTCCCCACCTCCAGGCCCCTCTTTTAACCAACATTATCAACCTCTCCTTATCCAGTGGCAATGTTCCTACCCCCCTAAAAACAGCTGTCATCATACCCATCCTCAAAAAGTCTTCCCTGGATCCATCCCTACCCACCAGCTATCACCCAGTCTCCAACCTCCCATTCCTCTCCAAGGCCATGGAAAGAGTCATCGCGTCCCAGCTTCACTCTTTCCTCTCCCGCCATTCCCTCTCTGAACTCCTCCAACTGTTTTTTTTTGCTCCATGACATGCACTAACTGAACATCTCCCCGGCCCTCCCCCCTCACCTCTCCCGCCTCCTCCCCTCCCCCCCCTCCTCCCTCCCCCCCCCCCCTCCCCCCCCCTCCCCCCCCCCATTCTGGCCTCCTCTGCCCCCTTCCTATACTCCTCTACTCCGCAACTGTCACTTACTTTTTTTCTGCCTCCACTGACTCCCACTGTGTCCTATTGACTGAAGTACTGATGGACTAACGAAAAACGATCCCTCCGTACTTTGGTTGAATGGGTCTCTTCTCCGTCCATACCTGCACACTCTCCATATCCTACTCTCCACAAGGACCTGGTGCAGACCAATTCCATCGCCAGAAAATACCCCATCTGGAATGCCCCGTTGTTCCCACTCCTTCCTCCACAGCTCAAATCTAGGGCCTCCCGCACTAGGCTCCATGACCCTATCACCCCCATCCTCGCCCGACTCCACTGGCTTCCCATCACACAGCGGACACAGTTCAAGAGCCCTCCATTGGCTTGCTCCCCCTTACCTCTATGACCTTCTAACCTCCTACGAACCTGCCTGCTCCCTCCGCTCAGCGGGCGGAGGGAGCGGGCAGCGGCCTGCTTCACGTCCCCCACCTCGCCCGCCCCACTATTGGTGGATGGGCCTTCTGCCACCCTCTGGAGCTCCATCCCGCAGTCCTTCTGCCTCACCCCTCTCTTGCCTCCTTCAAGACCTGTTTCAAGACACTCCTCTTCGACTGTGCCTTCGGTCACCTTCCATCCCCCCTGCCCTCCACCCTCCCTGATTCCAACCCCCAGCGCGGGTCCAAAAGTGAAGTCTTCCCGATGTGAAAGAAAGTAATTTTGTTATTTTGTGTTGTTGTGTTTTTTCTATTTGTGTATTAAAACATTTTTTTTTTGTCAGGTGGATGCCTGACTCACAAGTATCCAAATCCCAGGATAAGAATTCAACATATTCATACTACAAGAAATTTCCCTGCATCTGGAAGGTAATGCATATCCTCTTTCTGGAAAAGTATTAGGCACAAGTTGTCGAGAGCCAAGGGTTGGCGACCTCCGAGTGTGTTGATCCTTTGGAGTTCAGTGAAACTAACCAATGTAGAACAGACTAGGAGTGACCAGTCACAAACAAATGTACCTTTAAATATAGATTAGTGTGCGTCAATAAGCACATCAATACATCAATAAGAAAATTCATATAAATAAATGTTGCAGTGTTTGTGCAGTCAGCTATCACATTGAGTGATGTAGTGAATATGCTATAATACAGTGCAACACTTTAGTATCAGATCCAGAGCAGCTTTTATTAATCAAGTAGTTCTACAATTTCTGGTAGAAGACCATTGGATTCCCAGTCTGAATGTCTACATTTCAATCCCAGTCTTTGTCATCATTTGTGTCAGTCCTTTGTCAGTACATATGTCAGTACGTAGCCCCTGTTGTCTGGTTTTCGTCCTGCCAACAGCACAGAGACAGCGCTTGTTAAAGTCACAAATAACATTCTCTCTATCTGTGACCAGGGCTCCCTCTGCCTCCTCGTCCTCCTGGATTTCACACAAATGTACTTTGCCTCCTCCAGTACTAACTCCAGATGCACCGATATTCTATCAGCCTGTCTGGCAGACATCAGGGCTTGGATGAGTGTGAACTTCCGGCAGCTGAAATGTGGACAAGACGGAAGCCATACTCCTTGGTTCCCATCAACTTCTTCACTCCTGCGGATCTAAACTCCTCACTGAGCCGTTGCGTAACCTAGGTAGCTGTCCTTCCTCCCCCACAAAAGGACCACCTTCTTCCACCTCCACCACATTGCCCGCCTCTGACCGTACCTTACCCCAAATGCAGCCGAAACCCTTGTGCATGCGTTTGTCACCTCTTGCATGGACTACTTGAACGCATTCCTCGCCAGTGTCCCCAGCTCCATTATTCGTGGAGGGCGCTATGTAAGTGCAAGTTGTTGTTGTTTAATAATGATGAGTTTCATTAGCTCTCATCTGAGCCACTAGATGTAGCACTTCACTATCATTGGCGTGTTGCTGGGTTTCAGAGAGAGAAAACTGTTCAGGTTAACTTTGATGGTTATGCCCACAAAAGTGTGGCTCTGATGGTTAAAATAATTGCAAAGTAGCATTGTGAAGGCCTACTAAGAAGCCTACAGTCTGAACGATTATACTCCATTACATGAAGGAAAGGGCACGCATGAGAGATCTACCCAGCAAAAATGTTTAAACAAAATAACGAACATTTATCGAAAATCTGTGTTCTTGTTTCAATAAAGCAAGAGGTAAGGAACACTTACATAATCTGGTAAATAATAGATCAATTTCAGAAGCCAGAAATGTAAGGAACCACACATTCAGCAGGCAGTAGCTTTATTGCACTCACAATTCACTCACGACCAATTAACAAGCCTATTAGCAAGTAAAAATAAAATGCTTGCATTTGATACAGCATCTTTTCACGTCAAAATATCTTGAAGTGCTTACTGTTACGTGTGGTGGATCTGTAGGTGAACAGGCAGCCAATTGGTTCACAGAAATGTCCAACAAACAACCACAAAGTGAATTAACCAATTTCACCTGAGGGGTTGTTGGCCAGGACACAGGGAGAAACTATATATTCTTTTTGAATTGTGCTATGCAAGCTTTAACAACCACTTAAACAGGCAGATGGGAAAACATCTTGCTATTTTTCAAGACTAATTTGTGACTTTTACTTGCCGTTTGTGCTCTTGCATTATTTCTTATGACTCTGGAACTTGTAAATTTCTCTGGTCACATGAAGTGGGAAGTGTCAATAATGTAAAATATTTGAGCTATTTTTATTTTTATCCCAATTTTCACCCCTTATCTCACCTCTCTTTCCCATTGCTGTTTCTAGGTATCTGCAGCTTTCATTATGTCAGGTTGGAATGTGATGCTTCATTGGAATCTTTTCCATGTCTCATGCAAACACTTTTCTCCCTCTCCTCCACTCTCTCATAAAACTTCCATGTAGACTCTATCTCCCACCCCATACCATGTTATTCCACCCTGTATTCCTACACAGACTTTGATCTTTTCTCAAAGTAAACTCCATCATTTGTTAAGGCATAAAGAAGCGAGCACCCAGCTTTGCAGAGAAGGAGGTTGAGCAATTCTGGGGCCAAACACCTTAACCATATAACATGGTAATTTTCTCCCATTACCTTGTTCCAAGTCTGCTCCTTTGCTTGAATCAAATGTTATCTGTGTGGAGACTTCATTTTGTACTCTTACTCTGTGACTGTGGGTAAGGCTTCTTAGTGCAAAGTGAATGTGAATTGGTGCAATGTGAATGCAGCTCTAAACTGCACTCAGTGACATTTCACCTAACTGAGAGTGCTTCATACTATAATTGGATTATTCTGTGGACAACTGTTTGCATTGCCTAGCCAGTTTTCCAAGCTAATTCGGCTTCAACATTTTCAAAAGTCTCACACGTTTCAATCATGGGTTGCCAGCAATGGAACTATTCTATTTCCTTATTGAGACCTAATTTATTGCAATAGAACCCAGAGCAGATTTGCTTTAATTTGGCTCAATTATTAATTTAACAATCTTAATGAAATATAAGATGGAGCCGCTCCATAAATTGCTTGATAAAAAACATGAAACTTCCATTTAATCCTGACATATCCTTGGCTGCGTGCATTTTTCATTGAAGTACTCAGATTGTACCTCATTAATCGGTGGGAAATTGCATAATCTGTCCCTCTAAGGGTCCCTCCCTCCCTTAATCAATTTCTATCTTTCTCCATCATTCCTCCCTCCATTCCTTGAACCATTCCTCCCTCCTTCATCCCTCCTAACAGAATAACGGAATAAGCTCGAGGGTCTGAATGTCCTGCTCCTGATCCTAGGAACTCAGCAGTTCACAGATGATTCATGTGGCAACTCTTCCTTGAACAGTTTGAATATAGAGTTCTTTCTTACTCAGTTAGGTCAGGGTGTCAAACTAATTTGGCTTTTAGGGCTGGAGGCGTAGATACATGTAAATCAAGGAGCCGGGTAGCTGGTTTATACTAGGATTAGATTTGAATCCAATGTGCAGGATTGATTGGCACACATTAACTAAAACCACAATATTTCCCAGTACAAAGTATTGGACAATGCTTCTTCATCACTCAATCTGACTTGTATCACACTGGATTGACAGCGGAGGTCAGCTATATATCTCCCTGAATTAGTTAAGGAATTACCTCTCGAGTCAGCCAAAGTTACCTTAACAGCTTACATGTTGCCCTTCTGTCAGCTTCAGGTAACTGACTTTCCTCCTGAAGATCATTTGCCTGAGGTAATAATAATAAATTAATAATAATAATAATAATAAATTCAATTCTAAGATACATTCATTTGCACCGAAAATAGTTTAAACATTTCAGCACCTAGTTTAAGCAGGTTACATTGCATTTCAATACCTTAAAATACTCTTTTAAGGTTACAAACGTGCATGTCTGGAAGGATATCAGTCCTTTTATGCTATCTTAAGTGGGGTCTCCTTGGAGCTGAACTGGCTCCAAGGTGACATGTCTGGCAATGGAATGTAGGAATCGAGCTCTGTGGTGTTCCTGGTAGTCCGGTTCCTGAGCCAGTCGTGTCCACAGTATTCCAGGGCACTGCTGATGACAGCACAGCCAGCCTGGTGCATCGGCAGGACTTGCAAGAGCAGACCAGTCACTGGGGGCAGGGAGTCATCCCACTCAGCTCCTATTAACCCTGCAAGCCAAAACCCTAATGCGGTAGGGTGGTCCTACCAGGACAAGCAGCAAGAAAGCTTGCCAGACAGCAATATCAATGGCAAGCTATATAGTTTTAGTTGGTTAGACTCCAGCGCACATACTGGGGTCCCCAAGCTTTTGTTCTTGCCAACCTGCACCTAGTACTTTGCCGGATTAGGTAAGCAGGATGTGTCCCTCCAAGGAGAGAGTGCGCATTTCATTCCAACAATCTATCTCTGGGATTTCCATGTGTAGGTGAGATGCATGGAAATCTCAGCTTGATTTGGATACTCTTAAGCATGATGTCAGACACCCAGCTGGCTAAAAAAATACAGCTTGGAAAGCTTTATCATCTACAACTACATTGAAACTATCTTACATAGATAAACTTGACAGAGCCAGTACAAGGAAATGTGTAGCATCTATAGCATTCAACATGATTTTCAGATAATCAAATTAATATGATATGGT
The DNA here is from genome assembly GCF_018977255.1 of Callorhinchus milii. Classification (NCBI taxonomy): domain Eukaryota; kingdom Metazoa; phylum Chordata; class Chondrichthyes; order Chimaeriformes; family Callorhinchidae; genus Callorhinchus; species Callorhinchus milii. Next base: position 49,417,069 of record NW_024704742.1, read on the forward strand.
ATGGTAGGGGTATTATTAAACAAATGAAGTGAAACCCTTATTCATACAATATGAAAGGAACATGGTGAGAACAAATTGCAGATAGAATTAAATTAACAAGGAGCATTGAATGCGTTGCAATATTTACAAAACTACTTACAATTTATATTACAATTGCAGAAACATTAACAGCACATATTACTGAAGTGACAGGACTATTTTCAGGAGTGTATATGTAATAATAAAACAATCCTTGCATTTGATATAACACCTATCCTGTCATTGAAATATCCCAAAGCAATTCATAGGATTTAGTGTAAATTGCAGGTGAATAGTAAACAATGGCAGAACTGGTTACAATGTGTATAATTAAAAAACAATTAAACTGTATTCATAATATAAAAGGCAGACCTAGTAAAGTTTACAGTATATGTTTAAAAGAACAGTTACAATATTTAATGTATGGTATAGCACTTCTGACATAAGTGACATAACTTCATAATTACAATGACTCTATCAACAGGACCTCTTATTCAAATCACATATCATGTAAAGTACATCTAATTGATGTCATGGGAATACTTATGATATATGTACAATAAAATCAATGGTAAGGTTTATATTTTCCATAATACAAATAATAAGGTTATTTTAAACAAATAATATGAATGACAAAGATGTTTACAGAATAATAACTAAATCTGACAGACCGACAGCAAGACTCACAGTTGGTCGACTGAGCACACAAACAGATAGTCAGGTTTTAATGCTGGCAGAAGGAGAAGCAGGCAGCAGAACAGACAGGAATAGAGTGGGCAGCAGGCAGACTGTGGGAGTGGACAGGAAGGTGTTTTAAAACACAGCAGCTGTAAAACAAATAGGCTGCACAGCAAGGTGGACAAGTTGTGGATGGGCTGTTCAGTTGTATGAATAGGCAGTCTGGACCAGACTTGGGTCCAAATGCATTTGACATAGCACCTTTTACAATTGGAGGGACTCTCAAAATGCTTGAGCTAAGTGTTTCTCTCAGATATTTGCATTTGTATTTATTTCGATGTCTGAGTGAAACATTTGAAGTTTATCAAATGCATTTATAATATTTTCAAATGCTTCAATGAATACCTGATGCTCTGGGTGACAGGTGGCATTTAGTCACAACGTAAACACGACATAGACAACAACAACAAAAACAACAAGAACAAGGTTCCATTTATAGAGCGCCTTTCACGTTGGGAGGACGTCCCAAGGCGCTGGACAGTTGGGTCAGGACCCGAGCAGGGGGGAAATGGTCAGGGTGAGGGGAGGGAAGGGAGGGAGCGAGGAGGGGGTAGAGAGTCGAGAGGAGAGCTGAAGACACGGTTAAAGAGAAAGGTCTTGAGACCGGCCTTGAAGGAGGAAAGGGAGGAGGCGGCGAAGGCACTGGGGGATAGAGTTCCAGAGCCTCGGGGCTGAGAGGCTGAAGGCCCGGCCACCGATGGTAGGGCGGTTGGAGCGGGGGATGTGGAGCAGACCGGAGCCAGAGGAACGGAGGGTACGGGCAGGTAGGTAGGGGGATAGTAGGTCGGAGAGGTAGGAGGGAGCGAGGCCGTGAATGGCCTTGTAGGTGAGGATGAGGATTTTTAATTCGATCCTCTGGGGGATGGGAAGCCAGTGGAGGAGAGCGAGGGTGGGAGTGATGTGGTCGCGAAACAGACACACTTATGTCACAGTGCTGTTTTACCACCTGTTGAGCACTGCAAGTAAGTTATTATTTATGTGTACCTGCTTCATTTGGTACTGTAGAAAGAGTTTTCAGTATTGCACTGGTCATTCCCTTCAAGGCTGTTTGTGGGACACTGTGCACAAATTGGGTGCTATGTTCACCTACAAAAGACACAGTCACTACACCCTATAATAATTCCTGTGAAGCACTTTGGGAGTTCCTCCAATTGTGAAAGGTGCTATATCAAATGCAAGGATTAGTTTTATTGGCCAGACAAATGGATCAACCACCAACCGTTCCTTGGATTATGGCAGCTATGCCTAGCTTTCTAAAAGAAGGTTGGCAGGAACGTCTCCCAAGGATGTTTTGTCTACATTGATTCCTTGGAGATCTGATTACATTGTCTCCATCGAGTATACTTTTAGACAGGGTACTTACTTTATCAACACGGAAAAGGTGAAAGGTTTACTGCCCAACCAAGATTCAAAGTCAGAATCTTCTGGTCTCAAGTCAAGTGTTGACTTGACTTGACAAGTCAACTGTCAACTGACTGAGTGACCCAGCATGTTTTTACTCATGTAGTATTGCATATGTTGGAAGCAATTCTCTTTCCGTGAGCCCCTGCATTTGATTTGATTGGGTGTGAGATGGGGGGAAATCCTCCCTACCTGATCTGACTAACAGTATGAGTGGTTAGCCACTGTCATTGTCTGCCTCCAGTCAGCTCATTTCATCTCCAGGGGTCTGAGTGCCCAGCCAAGTTAAACTGGTTCTTACGTTGCGATCCTTTAATTGTGGGATTAATTTCTTTCTACTGTAACAAACATAAGAGTGCATTGCTTTCATATCTGTTTTACAACAACAAAATTACACTTGTATAGCGCCTTTAATATCAGGAGGATGTCCCAAGGCGCTGGACAATTAATGTTTTGGACCCGAGCTGGGCGTCAGGATCGGGGAGGGTGGAGGGCAGGGAGGTAAGGAGGATATCAAAGGCACAGTTGAATAGGAGGGTCTTGAGACGGGTCTTGAAGGAGGTAAGGGAGGAGGTGAATCAGAGGGACTATGGGATGGAGTACCAGAAAATGGGGGCAGAGTGGTTGAAAGCCCACCAATGGTGGGGCGGGCAAAGCGGGGGACGTGAAGCAGGCTGGAACCCACTGAGCGGAGGGAGCGGGCAGGTTGATAGAGGTCGCAGAGGTAGGGGGAGCAAGACCATAGAGGGCTTTGAAGTTGAAGACCAGGAACTTGAACTGTATCCTCTGTATGATGGGAAGCTAGTGGAGTTAGGTGATGACAGCGGTGATACGGTCAAGATGCCTCGTGTGGGAGAGGACACGGGCTGCAGAGTTCTGGATGATCTGCAGCCTACAGAGGGAGGAGTTGGGGAGGCCGACAAGCAGGGAGTTTGCATTGTCAAGCCTGGATGTTATGAATGCGTGAATGAGGGTTTCGGCAGCCTGTGGTGTGAGACAGTGGTGGACCCGGGCGATGTTGTGGAGATGGGAGAAGGCAGAGCAGATCATGGCGCAGATGTGGGTTAGAAGGGATACTTGAGGGTCAAACAAGACCCCAAGGTTCTGGACTGGCTCAGTGAGGTGGAATGTGCAACCATGGATGGTGTTGCTGTCAGTACCTGGGTGAGGAGGCGCTGACGGGAGCCAATCAGGAGAGCCTCAGTCTTGTTGACGTTCAAATAAAGAAATTTAGCTCTCATTCAGGACTTGATGTCTGACAGACATTCTGTCAGGACAGCAATTGTCCTGGAGTCGAGGGTGGAGGCAGAGAGGTAGAGTTGGGTGTCATCCGCATACATATGGAAGTTGACCCCATGTCTGCGGATGATGCCACCAAGAGGGAGCATATAGATATTGAACATAAGGGGACCAAGGGCAGAGTCCTGAGAAACGTCAGACAAGACAGTGTGGGGGCTAGAGGAGAAACCTGGTTTGTGGAGTTGAAGTGGAAATGGTGGGATAGGTAGGATTTGATGTAGGAGGATAGCGTGGTCAACGGTATCGAAAGCTGCAGTGAAGACAAGGAGGCAGAGGGAGCCCTGGTGGCAGATGGACAAAATGTCATTTGTCACTTTGACCAGGGCTGTTTCTGTGCTGTGGGCGGCACTGAAACCTGATTGGAGGGGTTCATGAAGGGAATGTTGGACCGGGAAGTAGTGAAGCTGGGAAGCAACAACTTGTTCCAGGACCTTGAAAAGGAAAGGGAGGTTGGAGATGGGGCAGTAGTTTGAGAGCAGGGATGGGTCCAGGTAGGGTTTTTTAAGGATAGGGGTGATGATGGCTGTTTTTAAAGGGGTGGGAACTGTGCCAGTGGACAGGGAGAGGTTTATAATGTCTATGAGTAGAGGGGCAAGGAGGTGGAGCTGGGAGGTAAGGAAAGGGTTAGGGATGGGGTCGAGGGAGCTACAGTGGTAGTGAGAGAGGAGTGGGACTACAATACAGTCATGTGGACTACAAGCCGAAACAACTTGCAACCCACTCACCTTCAATAACTAATCTAAAATGATCCTTTATTCTATTTATTCTATTTGCATTCAGAGGACTCAAATTACTTTTCGATGTTTCAAGCTGTTATTCAGTGGCATGATAACAACTTATAATATCACACTGTTGGTTAAGGTGATGATTTATGCAAAGCTGAGCCTCACTGATAAATGGGAATTTGTTATCTGCAGTGTGCACGCAAAGAAACATAAAAGACAGTGATGTAATCATGCTTAAGCAATTAGCTGCTTTATTTGAGATAAGGGGCCAAGAAGAGATTCTTTCAAAAGGAAATTACATTACATCAAATTACCCACATACAACCTAGTGCTTTCATTTTTTTCTAGAATGAGATTAATTATCTTCCTCCTTGTTGTGTCTCGAAGATCAGGCACATTAAAGTGTACAGATTTTCTTTGTTACATTCAGAATGACTTGTGAATGAATCTTAATCCTTGCCTCATGCTTCCCCATCTACAGGTCGCACCTGAAGATCTTTCTCTTCGACCGTGCCCATGGTCACCTCACCTCCCCCTGGCTTGGTGTTGTGCTCCGACACTGTCAAGTGCTTTGGGACGAGTTAGAATGCTAGGAAAACATATTTTGTTTACACGGTCATTGCACTCTAAGTAAATCCTGCGATATGCATTGAGATGTTTTGGCAACAAATGATAAGGCGCTATATCAAATGCAGGGATTTTTATTATTTTATTTTGCACTGTGAACATCACAATAAATATCATGACAAGTTAGCCTTCAACCAATCAACAAGATTGTTACGATCAACTGATTAGGTAATTATCTATCGTAATTCTATCTATTTTAACTGTTTTAGGGGTAAAATAATATATTGGATAACTTGTTAAACTCCAGCAGTACTCCAACACATACTCTCGCTAACCTGCATCTCATACTTTCTGGGATAAAGTGAACAGGAACTTCCCTCCAGGGAGAAAGTGTGCATTTCGTTCCAGACAAATAGGTATGTGAAGGTTTGGTTTGGGTACTCTTAAGTATGACAATATTGGGTACTCTTAAGTATGTGTATGCTAGACAGAATGTCAACATAAAACACATTGAATCACTTGTAGTCTTTTATCCTATGTGAAAGATGCTGTATGAGTACAAAGTTCATATCTCTAGTCACTGAAGGCCAGCAAGGAGAGTGAGGTGGGAATACAAGCTAGGAAAATGAGCCGTGGGGTGTCCACATGGATACGGGTCTGCAGAATTTTTTTTATATTCCATTTCGTGTCCAGTCTGGTCTGGTACAAATTCTGGATAACCAGAGAGGTTTATGGTAGTGCCCTATGGGTAGGTAGAACATCTCAAAGTGCTTCACAGAACGTACTATAAATGATGGACTATGCATTTATAAGGCAACCTGGCAATTAATTTACACATAGAAATGTCCCTTGAAATGAATGAACAATTAATTTTATCTTGGGGATTGTTGGCCAGGACACCAGGAGAAAATCTTCAAATAATTTAATGACATCTTTTACATCCATCTGAACAGACAGACAGGATCTCAGTTTAACGTTTCATCTGAAGGACAACACCTCCAACAATGCAGCAATCCCCCAAGCACTGTATTGGCAGCAACCAACAAGGGCAAACTAACAGGGACCCCCAGAGCAACAACAACTAGAAACCCACAGGGGGCGCTAGAGCAGCAAGAGGAAAAACAGCAGAGCAAGGAGATGGTTCAAGAAAATAGGAACAAGGAGTGGGAGGACAGCATCCCCTACACATCCTCAGAAGAAGAGTATTACTCTGCTTCCAGCGAGCAGGAGGACAGCGAAGGGAGTAAGGACTTCACACCCCTTCAACACCCCCTCAGTGAGGGAAGATCAGTAGCAGATAGCTGCCAAGAGGACAAGGAACACAGAAGATAAAACAAATGTTGAAGCCCAGTGAACGGAAATCGGGATGAAACTCAAAAAAAAGAAAAAAACAAGGCAAAGGCAGTGCGAGGGGGAACCAAAAATGACAGGGCTCCCCAAGACATGGCACATTTTGAGAACCTGTTTGCATACCTCCAGAAGGGATCAGCAGATGAAGAGGTCATGAGCAAAGTGGCCAGTAAAATATAAAAAATGTCTCTGAAGGTAGGTTCCCTAAATGTGCGCAGCGTATATAACACCTCACTCTGCATCTTTACCTTACAGTACCTGGCCAGGGTGTAGGCTGACCTCCTATTCCTGCAGCAGTGCACGATACCGCATTCCAGCAGCTACAGAGTCTGGGCTAACTGGTGGTCTCGCTATGCACCCTCGGTGTGGTCCGGGGGCAATAACTGCCGCAGCTCTGGGGTCCATGTGGACACCCCACGGCTCATGCTACAGAGGGGGAGAAACTTCACCATTACTGAGCATAGGGAAGTGGTAGGTGGGGGACTCCCAGTAGTAGAGGCAGTGTATAGAGACGCTCCTCTCAGATTGATCAATGTGTATGCCCCCGCAGACAAGATAGAATGCCAGTCCCCGTTCCAGCTGATCCCACCACTGTTGGTCACATCCATGCCAGTTGTCCTGGGAGGGCACTTCAACCGTATTCTGGAAACAAACGGACGATCCACCAAGTCCGACGGGAAGCTGGACGTTGAGGCCAAGCTCCTCCTGAATGTGGTGAAGGATGGGCAGTTGAGAGATGTCTTTAGAGCCACTGGAAACGGGGCCCAGAGACAGTACACTTATTCCAGACCAAACGGGTTGTTCCATTTGCGAATCAATTTCCTCTTCTTCTCGAAAGGCCTCGAGGCCAGAGGCACAGACATCCAGCCTGTGTTCTTTGACGTACACCTGCAGGACAGCCACAGACTGGGCAAGGGAAGGTGAAAATTCAATGTAAAGCTGCTGACCCCCAAGAATGTGGAAGAATTGCGGAAAGAGTGCCAAGGATAGAAATCTTTGAGGGATTTCTGAGACTCCTCCACACAATGGTGAGGCATGGTAAAGTCCCAGATGAAGCAATTCTTCATCCTCAAGGGTGTGAGGTTAGCCAAGGTCAGAAAGAAGGCCATGTCCCGATTACAGACCAAACTGCAAGACCTCCTGTGGCAACAGGGTGAGGGGACTGATGTTCCTGAGAAACTCAGGGAGGTGAGGGGGTCAGCAAACTTTGTCTCTGAGGCTTCCAAGTTCATCTTCCACTCCAGGGTGCGCACGATAGAACAGTATGAGACGTGCTCGAATTTCTTCTTTCAGAAAGCAAACAGAGGCAGCTCTGTGATCGCTGGACTGAGAGATAAAACAGTTTTGATGCATGCGGAGCAGGCTGGCATGCAGAGGATCGCCAAATCCTTTAATGCCGATCTGTACTGTGAGAATCCCCACAGAGAGCACGGCCTCCCAGGATTTCTGGTCTGCCATCTCCGAGGTGCTGGATGAGGGGAGCCGGAGGCACTTAGACCGACCACTCTCCTTAGACGAGCTGACGAGGGCCATCAAGTCTCTCCAGGTCGGTAAGACCTTCGGAGGCGATGGCCTCCCAGTGGAGCTCTACCTGGCTCTGTGGGACCTGCTGCAGGCATACAATAACATGTTGTTAGCAGGGACCATGGCAGAGTCTTTGAGGAAAGGCAGCATCTCCCTCCTGTACAAGCAAAAGGAGGAGAAGGAGGAGATTAAGAACTGGTGGGCTGACTTCGTTATTAAATGTTGACTGTAAGACCCTGGCCAAGGTGATCTCCGAGAGGATAAAGACTGTCCTTGGGCAGGTAGTACACCCAGACCAGACCTGCACGGGTCGGGCCGAAGCATCTCGGACAGCCTCGCGCTGCTCAGGGTCATCATCGCCACATGCAGGACAGGTGGGTGAGGGCCTACCTGATCAGTCTTGATCAGGAGAAAGCATTTGGCAGAGTATCTCACAGCTACATGGATGAGGTGGTCTCCAAAATGGGCTTTGGGGAGGGAATACGCAAGTGGATCCGACTGTTCTACACAGACATCTGTAGCATAGTTACAGTCAACTGGGGATATGGCCCCAGTGCTTACTATCCATTACTGGGAAAAACCTGGTGCTAAAGTGTGAGGCGCTCTTGGTGTTACTGTACGCGGCCCAGATCTGGCCTTTGACCAGGAACAAAACTGCTGCAGGCACCAGAGCAGTTTTCTATCCGGTCTGGGGGTCCAATATGGATCATGTCCACGGAGGCACGATGCACAAGACCCCGGAGAAGGGTAGCGAAGATGTCCCTAACGTAGCCCTGATCCTCATGGCCACCTTTGTGTGTAGCTGTCTGAGGCTGTGCCTGGAGCGCCGCTACGCCGGCAACAAATGCCATTACGTGCTGGGCTTCTACCTCTACCTGGTGCTGAGAAGAGTGGGTCTGGCAGAAGTGCCTCAAAATACTCCACGCAGTTGGAGTGGGCTGTATCACCTATCCTACATAGAGAAATTTATGAAGAGCACCATTCCAGACCCCCATGCAATCACCGAGTGGACAGCACGGCAGATAGTCCAAACAGTTAGAAAGGGGGAGAGAGTGGACTTGATTGGGAGGTACCCTGTGCCGATGGCCAGCTACGTCTGGCAGAACTCCTTGTCACCGGCCCTGACCAACAACCATCAGGACATGGCCTGGCTGGTGATAAAAGAGGCCCTCCCACTCAGGGCTTTCATGCACGGTTGAGGTCTGGGCCAGTCAGCACTTTGCCCTTGGGCTGGCTACAGAGGCCAGGAGACTGGGGACCACCTCCTCCCGGAGTGTCGGTATGCGAAGTTGGTTTAGAAACAGATGGAATGGCTGCTCTCGTGGTTTGTTACTGGAGACCTGCTGTCACGGCACTCGGTGCTGTACGGCCTCTTACTGGCCACTCACAGTGAGACCCATATCGAGTGTGTCTGGAGGATCATCAACTTGGCATAGGAGGTCCTTTGGCATTCCCGAAACCTGATAGTCTTCCGGTGGAACAAGGGGTTGGAGAGGCCCTGCCTCAGGCTCACGCACGCTAGGAGCAGGGACTAATTTCTGAGGGACACACTTTGGCTCAGCCGCGGCAAAGACCAGATGGGTCCTGACCCCAGCCAGAGCTGCTCCTACGCTACCTGCACCCACATCGGGTTCACATCGCCACGCGCCAGGATCCCTACCAGTGAGAGGGAGAATCAGGGTGTGCTCAGTGGGTAATCCACGAGGGCAAAACTGTGAATAAATGTTTAACCATGTAAATGTACAGAGGGATGCTCGAGATGCAAACAAAGAGCTTCCGTAAATGTATGGATGTCTGCCTGCCCCCCCCCCCCCCTATAAAAGGGCAGTGGCAAGGAATGAGATAAAGGCTCACCGTCCTGTAAAATGACAGCAGAGCTGGGACCACTGGTGAAACTGCTCCCTTTAGAAAAGAACAGAACCCCGGCAGGAATGCCATGGTGACAGGGTTGGGACTGCTTGGGTGTATAGTGTATGTTTATGGGTTTGTGTTTACGTTATGTTTCCGGGCATGTGTTCGGGTAAACATGTGAGCATACGGTGCACATCGGGGCGCCATCCGAAAGTGGTAAGTACACCTTATCAGGGTGTGTGCGGGTGCGCACATGGATGTAGTGCACACAGGGGCGATTCCCGACTGTATTAAAGGGAGCTTCCCAAAAAAATGTTTGCACAACCTGTGTGTTGTGAACATGTCCACACTCCCTGCTAAGAGGGAGGGATAGGGAGGGGGGTACAAGACCCCATTTGTAACTGCGCCCTGCAAAGGGTAGCAGAACCCAGAGGCAGAGAAGCCTTGGTCCCTTCACCAAAGTGGAGTGCGTAGAGGAAAGCTCCCCCTCCCACCACAAGGGGCCGGGTTTGTTGAGTGCTGTAACGGGCTAATAACATGTTGCGTCTTCTTTTCTGTAATGGATTTGATACTGTCTGAGACAAGCGTAAATATACATCAACAAATAAATATATATATTTTGATTAAAAAAAACTTACACGGCTGGTATGCTGTTGGGTTTGCCTCGTCCTTTCTTATCAGCAGTAAATTCTCTGCACCACCATGGTAGATGATAGTTCCCTTTAATCTCTATTGAGTTAATGTTAAAAAAATAATTTATACACATTAAACAATTTGATCATGATTAGCTCCAGCGCTGAATAACTCCCATACATATTACAGTGAGAACGCCAAGCGCTATATTTCAGCCAAAACATTTTAATGGATTACTCTGGCCTCTAACTTCTGAGTGACATTGTTACATGGATGTAACTAAACAGCTTGCATTAATGCAACTATCTTAAATCGTGTTTAATTACAGATTGTTTCTTGCAGCTCGATATCTAGAAATATTCCATTCAAGGCTCATATTGAGCTTTCAACTTGTCAATTCACATCTTTTACACAGTATCTTTACAAACTACTTTGCTGCCGGGATCCTCATGCTATTAGCATGTTCAAACTTGACTATACCAATACCCTGCTTACTGGTACCCCCAGCTCTTCCCTACACAGGATACAAACTATCGAGAATTCTGCAGTCCATGTCAATGCCTGCACCATGCTCTGAGAGCCCATCATCCCTATCCCATCCCCAAGTGGATTGAATTCGAGATCCTCGTTTTTACCTTTAAATCCCTTTGCAGACTTGCCCCACTTTACCTCCTACAAACCTGCAAACTTGGCCATTCCCTTCATTCACTGAACACTGAACCTGCTTCACATCCCTCACACTATCTGCCATCAGCGGTCAGGGTGTTCAGCCATCCTCCTTGGCTCCGGTCAACATCTCCTCACCTCAACGTCTGATCTCCTCAACCTTTTCAGCTTATCTCTCAAACTCACTGAACCAGTGTGCAACATTGGCGTCTGGAGATGTGTTTGAGTGTGTGTGTGTCTGTCTGTCGGTCTCTCTGTCAGTCTGTTGATTGGTTGTCAGTCCCGTGGAAGTGATAAATTAGTAGAGCAATGGCTGAAAATATGCATTAAGCAAATTATTCCATTTTAACTATACCTGTCAGTGTTAATTTCAACATGAACAACTATTTTTGCTAAGGTATTGATCAGAACCCACCTGGAGTAGTGTGCCTAACTTTGGTCACCATAACACGAAAGATATTTATCAGAGGAAGATTGTTGCTCTGAGCCATGTTACATAAAAGGCAGTCTATAGCTAGGCTCTTGAAGCAGGCAACAAGCAAGCTCCTTGTTCCCAGGCCAACTACCGGAGGTATAGATGAAGGCACTGCGGATAAAACAATGCAGCAGATAGGCAGACCAGAATCTACTTAAAACCTGCCTTTCTCTTATTGGTGTGACAATCATTGAAAGCTCGGAGAAATATATATAGTTTTGTTGCAAATATCTGCATATAAATCCACAATGGAAACATTTCCTTTGTACAACAGCAGCAGCAACAAATTCTGTCAGCAAAGCATCAATCAAAACGTGAGCCTCAATACCCATTATAAAAGTTATTATGCAGGAGAATCATAGAGAAATGATTGTTTAAGGACCGCATAACCTTTCTGTGAGTAGATGTTTGCTAAAAGAAATTATATGAGAAATAAAATAATCCAATGCCTTTGAAGATCAAAGAATAACCATGGAAAGCCTTCTGGCGAGGACACCGGTACCAACATGTTCTTCCCAAATACAGTGAGAAAAATATATGCAAAGGCGCATACGTCCTTATCATTATGTGACACACCAAGTGGAAATATGTTTCTGTGGATCACAGACATTGTGCAGAAATCTTCAATAAACACCTACATTCGCAGTACAGCATGCAGTAATCCTACATTGACATGAATTGCAGAAACATGCCAGAGGTGCAGTCTGTGACAAAACAGTGTGTTAAAAATGATAAGGAACCCATTAATTCTGAAGGAAGTATCTCCAAGTGCCTGGAAAATAATCCCTCAAGTAAAATTGGTTATTGGTCTTTCAAATATTCTGTCCCCGCTTGCTGGAATTTAACCTGGAATCTCTCCGACTTCCTCTCTTCTTTGACGGCAAGATTCTTTAATTGCACTTTTGGTTATTCTTCCCCTTCCTTCAAACCTCAGCTCCCACCCCTAGCTTGGATCCCTATTCAGCAGTGTGAATGCACTTTGGGACTTCCTTCTGATGTGAAAGGCACTTTATAAATATATATTGTATTGTCATTCACTCCATGGCTGTTTATAGGACATTCTTGTGCGCAAATTGGCTGCTGCATTTCTTATAAGTACACAGTTACTATACTTCAGAGTAAACTCCTGTGAAGCTCTTCGAGAGATCCTGATATGATAAGGAGCTATATCAGATGTCAGGATTATTACAATTATTAAGTTAGGAACATCTGATAAGATGTGCAAGCTCTTTAATGACGTGAGAAAATGTTCCATTATTTTAGCAATACATGTGCTTGCTTTGCTTGATGCTAAAACTGAATCCTCCCTAGCAACAAAATAATCGGATTAAGAGTTAAAATCCTTGATCTATGTTCTTTCCGACATTATGCTTTCATGAAGAAAACCAATCATTCAAAAAGATGGGTCCTAAGTTGCCTCTTACGTGTGCACACACATACTTTATTTTTTCCCAGTGAATCAAAGCATGTGTAATTAGGTAAAACAAATCTTTGAAAGCACACCTGAGTTGTGATTGAAGACTTTCAAATAAACTATTGCAGAAAAATTTAGCAAGGATGGTCATATTGATGTTTTTAGTCAGCAAAGGAGCACTTGAGAGAATAAATAAAATAAGTTCATTCCCATGCCTCATTATGTGTATCCTCACGACACTCAGTGTAACTTTCCAGGCAGGATAAATAAACATTTTTTTTGTAAAAGCTCACTTAAATCCTGTTTCACATCATATCCTGCAGGCTGCTATCATTTTGAACTATTTGGATTTTGTACTGCAAACATACTGCAGCCAAATCATCTGATGGAAAGATTTGCAGATATTTGAGAAATAAAACATGTTACCTTAATAATAATAATAATAATCCTTGCATTTGATATCGCACCTTATCACCTCGTCGAGACGTCTCAAAACACTACAGGATATACTGTAAAGTGGATTGACTGTATTTTGTGGGCAAAACATTACACTGTAAAATAACTATTTGTGAAGAATATAGAGTGTAGAATGTGTCGCAATGCATCCCATTGCATTCCATCCTGCTTGCCGGATAATTTCCACAATGCATATTTTTAAATAATTTCCGCCACATGTAAGCAATTATTTTGATCGAGCGCCTATTGCACAAGTCATTCTAAGAATACATACTTTATCAATTTAGCCAAATTGTTTACATTTGCACAGTATTCGTTCTCCAGATCATAAAACCTTCTTGCTACATATGGTTTCCCATGAATTCTTTGAGCAAGCAAACTGTTTTCATAAGATATAATGGGAAATTATTCACTGTAAAGCACAGTTTGACTCTGTCCCATATGACTGTCAATATAAAGCTTATACAGAAAACTGAATTGGAAAATAAATTAGTTCAAATTTATTGAGTAGTATGCAAAATACAAGTCTAAACTAGTGAGAAGCAGCATTGGTGAAACAAAATAATTCAGATTAAAAGGTGTTGATTCACAATAAGGTCTTGATACAATACAATACAACACAAAATTACATTTGTAAAGTGCCTTTCACATCTGGAGGACGTCCCAAGGCACTGAACAGTCAGAGATTAGGAGGGTGGGGAGGTGGGGGTTGGGATCAGGGAGGGTGGAGGGAAGAAAGGGTAGGAGGGTGGCCGAAGGCCTGGTTGAAGAGGAGGGTCTTGAGGCATGCCTTGAAGGAGGCAAGAGAGGGAGCGAGGTGAAGTGGGATGGAGTTCCAGAGGGTGGAGGCAGAGAAGCTGAACGCCTGCTGAGCGGAGGGATCAGACCGGTTGATAAGGGGTTAGCAGGTCAGAGAGGTAGGATGGGGAAATGCCATGGAAGGCCTTGAAGGTGAAGATGAGAATTTAGAATTTTGAGCCCTGAGGAACACCGAACGAGATAGTGCGGGGGCTGGAGGAAAAACCGTTTGTGGAGACAAAGTGGAACCAATGTGAAAGATAGGCTCCGAACCTTTCAAGGACAAAACCTTGAAGGTTAAGGTGAGAGGAGAGATGGTGGAGGAGGATAGAGTGTTCCACAGTGTCAAAGGCAGCAGAGAGGTCGAGGAGGATGAGGAGACAGAGGGAGCCCTGGTCACAGATGGGCAGAATGTCATTTGTCACCTTGACCAAGGCTGTTTCAGAGCTGCGAGCAACATGGAAACCCGATTGGAAGGGTTCATACAGAGGATGGCAGGAGAGGAATGAGTGAAACTGGGAAGCAACAACTTTTTCAAGGACATTGGAAAGGAAAGGGAGGTTGGAGATGGGGCGTTAGTTAGTGAGCAGAGATGGGTCCAGGAAAGCTTTTTTAGGAAAAGGTTGATGACAGCTGTTTTTAGGGGGGTGGGAATGTTGCCAGTTGACAGGGAGAGGTTGATGAGGTAAAAGGGCGAGAAGGTGGAGATGGGAGGTAAGGAGAGGGGTAAGGATGGGGTCGAGGGAGCAGGTGGTGGGCTTCATGCAGGTTATAGTCGTGGTGAGAGAGGAGGGGGGGCAGGTTCGAAAGTGAGGAGGGAGGGATGGGAAGCGGGAGAAGTGTGAGGGAGAGATGGGGAAGGGGTGGCGGTTGGGAAGGTGGAGGTGGCTGAATGGATCCCCTCAATTTTGGTCTTGAGTAAATCCAGCATCTTCTTGCAGTTAGAGTTGGAGGAGAGGATGGGCGAGGCGTGAAATAGTGGATAGAGCTGGTTGGTTGCAGAGAAGAGAAGCTTGAGGTTGTATGAGGGTTTTGGTGGCCTGAGGGGTGAGGCAGTGGCGGAGCCAGGCGATGTTGTGGAGGCAGGGGAAGGCAGATCGGGTCATGGCACAGATGTGAGCTAGAAAGGACAGTTGAGGGTCATACAAGACACCAAGGTTCATGACTGGCTTGGTGAGATGAAGCTAGCATCCATGGATGCTGATGCTTCTAGTGCCTGAGGTGCGGAGGTGCTGGCACGAGCCAATCAGGAGAGCCTCAGTCTTGTTTATGTTCAACTGTAGAAAGTTGGCTCACATCCAGGCAGTCTGTCAGGACATCAGTGGTCCTGGAGTTGAGGGTGAAGGTAGATTTTGGTCTTGAGGAAATCCAGCATCTCCTTGCAGTTGGAGTTGGAGGAGAGGATGAGCGAGGCATGCAAGAGTGGACGGAGGAGCCAGTTGGTAGTGGAGAAGGGAAGCCTGGGGGTCCAAGATTATCTTAGAATAGAAGGACAATTTAACGGATATGACTCAGATACAAATTCTACACAACAGAAAGTACAATGCCTGAATCAGAGAATAAGAAAATGTTTCACAAAATATCAGTCAATCCACTTTAAGGCCTATTTTGTGAAGTGCTTTGACATGTTTCAATGATGTACTAAGGTACTATGTCAAATGTATGGATTCTTCTTCTTTTTCTTCTTCTTCTTATTATAATAAGTGCCTGGGATTCCAAAGTTCACTCAGGTTTCTCTGCAGCTATTTCTCAGACTAAAATGCTGTGTTCTGTGAAGTCAGAGGGGTAAGTGTGTGGTTTTAATAATAATAATAATCCTTGCATTTGATATAGCACTTTTCATGCCTTTTAGACGTCTCAAAGCGCTTCACAAAATATACTGTAAAGTGAATTTACTGTATACTTGTGGGCGCAACGCGGCATCCAATTGCGCACAGCAGTGTCCCACAAACAGTCGTGGATTGAAGTGACCAATTTTATCATTGTTTTTTTCTTTTGAGGGATTAATATCAGGCGTGTGGAGTATGGAAACTTGGCAAAGTTTCGCCCTGCCGGGAATTGAACCCAGGTCTCTCGCTTACGAGGCAAGTGCTCTAACCACTGAGCTACAGCACTCCTGTTTTGACGTATTGCGCAGAAGGTTGAGAAATATCAATTCTCCAATATTTTCCCATATTTCACGTTTTCATAATATTTCTGTTATGACCATAATGATATATGTTTAAAAAGAATTTATAAACTTGTAATAATCTTTCTGCCCAGTATAACTAATAATTGCTTGATTAAGGTTTAGTCAATCGGGCAACTTGAACATTTCTTTTAACTTCATTGCAATATGGAGTGAGGTGTGATGATCCACCATGTTAAAATCTAACTAAACTGAATGTTTACTGGGAAGTTGGGAAAATGGAACGGGGAAAACGCAGGATGTGATAATCATGTTCAGTGATAATTTTGTGCCATCTCCTTACTGACAGGTTTGGGAATTCTGAAGGATTTCGACCCAATCTCTGGACAATAATTTCTCCCTCCAACTTATTCAAAATTAAATTGAGGATTGTTGGCCAGGACACTGGGAGAAAGTCTTCTTTTGAATCCCTGTTTTTTAACTTAAACATTTTGTTTTTACTTTTAAAATTATTTGTCAGTCATTAAATATCACATGGGAGAAATTCAGATGAAGATCGCCCTTTGGCCCATTTGATCTCATCCTACCTTAGGGAGAAGCAAGTTATCCGCACTCCCTGTGGGCTAATAACATATTTTCCCATTGCACACGATTATTGAAATGCACAGATTGACAAGAGAAAAGGGGTTACTGTGAAGATGGCTGAATTAATGTGTACTAAAGAGAATTTCCAAACTACTCACCTCAAAGCATATGCAAAAAGAGATACTGGGATTGTAGCTTTTTCCTCTCCTTAATAATTGAATACAGTTGCCTCACATATATCAAAACTTTCCTACCATTGCAAAAAATACATTAAATTCAAGATAGATGGCCATTCCCTGCAATAATTTGAACAGGCCTCTGTACGGTATAACAGTGAACATACACCTATGTTTGTGGATAGGCAGGGGCACTGTAAATTAATCTGAGGTCAGCTGGTATTCTGTGAAATAACTCTGAAATGCCATATTCCATGATTGACAACAATGTGACTTTGACAACAACGCATGTGGTTGCTAGAAGGTTGGCACCATTTTCGATACACCATAATTATTATCACTGATGATAATTATCATATCACCCATCGTATTTTTCACCTCACTATTCTTTTAATAATAATAATCCTTGCATTTGATAAAGCACCTTATCACACCTTCCAGGCAACTCAAAGTGCTTCACAGAATATACTGTAAAGTGAATTGACTGTATAGTTTGGGGTAAACTGCAATAGCCAATTGCGCACAGCAGTGGATTGAAGTGACCAATTTGTAAAAAAAAAGATTATTATCCCTGGAAAAGCGATCTGCCAATCGACTAACAACTGGGTTCCTACTTATTGCTAGGTAAACAGAAACTTGCCCAACATTTCACCCTGCCGGAAATCAAACCCAGGTCTCTCGCTTGCAAGGCAAGTGCTCTACAGGATTCCACTTTTACATCAAATGCTGAAGAATATGCTGTATCTTTGTTAGAACATGCAGTGTTTGTAGTTCAATTCCTGTCAATAAGAGAAACATTGAACATGATACTTCGTGCTCAGTGCTTTCACTTACAAAAGGGTTGAAAGTCTTCAATACAATTAATTGTCTTTGTTTCCAGGAAGTCATAAATTGAATCATTCATGCAGCTCAATGCATCCAATTCCGAGAACCTCTTAAAACAAGAATGCAAAATACAGTGCACGCCCCAGTCCACTTTCATAAATGATTTAAGCATGACAAAAATAAACCATAATCCATATAAAACTACCGTGAATGGAAATGGCAATTTTCTATTGAAACTTTTCTTTAGATTGGGACTTTTAGACTAAAATGGCAAAAAGTACTGCAGTTCTTATATAATTGTTGTAAATTATACAGTTGCCATGGAGAAAAATTGCACAGTTTTCCAATGCCTTCTTCGTTGGAGCTGCTCATTAAAGTCAATAATCCTACCATAATTATCAGAATTTTTTTTCTGATTTTATGTAGCACATACAGCTTACTGCAGTGATTCATGCTGCTGTAAGTCCTCCTCAAATCTCAATTAATGTCTGTAGTGCCCTGGCAGCTTTGATATTCTTTGGACACTTATTATTCAAGCACTTATTTCCTATATTAGACAAGCTCCACCACATTAAATTTGAGTCTGATTGCAGCATTTTCTACTTTGCTTGGAGGGTATTTTTTTGCCAGGAAATGTGGTTAAACTGGGGCGGTGAAATCAGCTAAAAAAACAGCTTGATGCTGTGATGGGAAGACAGTAAGATAGAAATTCTGGAAGGATGAGATCAAATGTGTTGAAGGGCCTTCTTCAGCCAAACAAATCTTGTGATCTTGTAAAGAGCAGCTTTTGCCCATTACAAGCATTTGCCACTTGACGCAGCGGTCACATTTTTGGCACCGCGGTTCACAACCACAATTGATAGATGTAAAGACTATGATTCATATCTTCAATGCAGCAGCAGTATAGGAGCTAACATTTGCCTTGTGCAAGAGCATAGGTTGGAAGAGAAGCAGGGAATTCCTATTTACTCTGTTTCATCTGAAAATTTCCTGGTTCTTGGTTATTCCTGGAGCCGAGGAGATCAAGAGGGAATATAAAAGAGGTATTTAAGAGTCTGAAAGGGAATGACAGGATAGTTGGAGAAAATCTATTTTGTTTGGTTGGAGAAAGGGTGATATGTGGGCATAGTCTCAAGAATTATAGCAGAAATATTAAGGGCTGAGGTGGAAAAATAATAATAAATTCTTACATTTGGTATAGAGCCTTTCATTTCAGGAGAATGTCCAAAACATTTCACAGCATTTATTGTAAAGTACAATGATTGTGTTTGGAATTCTGTGCCTTTAATTCACAGATGTTTTTAATGTGTAATACTCAGTAGAATCAATACAATTTTTTCTAAATCACCTTTTTGTTAGTTATCCCAAAGCTCCTGCAACACTACACTGGAGTTAGCTCGTAGCCCAGGCTGACATTCTGATGCACTTTTGAGGGGAGCGCTGCACTGCCACAAGCATCATCCTTCAGCTGAGATGTTAAACTGAGTTCCCATCTACCTATTGAGATAGATGTTAAAGATCCTACAGCACTCAGCTTCAAAAAGAGAGGCAAATTTATCTTGGCCAACAATTCTCTAGATAAATGAGTCATTTACTTCTTCGCTGTTTGTGGGACAATGTTGTGTGCAAATTGGCTGTCATCTTCATTTACGAAGATAGAATCATTACAGTTAATGGTTGTTAATGTAACGCATTTTAATAATGTTTTAGGCACGATATCAAATACAAGGATTACTATTATGAAAGCTAAAAAATAATAATTCTTGGGGCCTTTCACCAGGTTCATTGCTGATGTAGACAAAGCTGCTTAATTAATACAAAGTGAAGTAATAAAGGAGGGGGTTCAGTGCTGTCACCTTAAGAGTGCTTTGCATCTATGCATTTTGTCAGAAGTTGTCAGTTGAATATGGAAAATGTTAGTCATCGCCTTTGAGTAAGCGATAGGTATTACACAGTGCCTTATAAATTGTGATGTCTTCCCTGTGTTAAACTGACATCACCATCATGCTCTTGCCTGTGTGTCTAAGTGATCTAAATATATTTTGATTCTCTATGGCACTATTAAGTCCAACTGCAATTTAGTTAATACTGGAAATTATTGTTGAAAATTGCTCCAGCCATGACTCCAGCCCTTACGTCTAAACATGATTGCTTCTTAATCATGGTGTTGAAGACCAAAAATGCCATTCATGCCAATGACACAGAATGAATAATTCAAAGTGGAAGTCAGTATATTTCACATGGATTTTCTTGTAGCTAAGATACAAGGTGATACTTCTATATGTTGTTTCATGTTGTGATACAAGGTGATACAATCCTATGCTGTTGAGGGGTGTCCACTCAGTCATCATCACTGAGGATTGTATTTGTGTCCCGGTAATGGAGAAGAACGAAATCCAACAAGATGCAGCTGTGAGAAGAATCCTTATTTTGGCAGCAGAGATTCTGGGCAATTTGTTGGAACAGCATTTTAATTCCTGGAACTGCCAAGGTGTCCTTCATCAGCTATACAATATGGCCTATATTATCTGTCCCTCTCAACCCTCTTCAGTTCCCATCCCCAGCTTGGTTACCCAGCCAGCAGTGTCAACAGCAAAAACCACAACTTGCCCTTCAACTCGGGATAGTGTCTCTGAGAGTGCCAAGCATTTTGAGATGTCTCCCCAATGTGAAAGACATAATATTAAAGCCAATTTTTATATATTATATCTGTCTCCGATTGCCTTGTTCCTCAAACCCACAACTTGAATAAAGTAGCAAAAATTGTGTACCCACTGGTACTTTATAGATATTGTCATCAAATAAAGTGATCCATTATATTCTCTGCTCTGTCTGTCACCAATACTACAGGCCATGGTCCATTTGCATGTTAATAGGTTCAATTTTTTTGGTATTATTAACACAGTTCTTAACAGAAATCCATGACAGTGATTTGCAGTAAAGCTTCTCCAACTCAATTTATTTTCAGAGCAGGGTTCTCCTGACTCTTATTGACATGCATAGCATCCTTCCAGTTACTAGGAATCCCAGCTCAATTTTCCAATATTTTATAATTGAGAAATATTGGGAAATTGACCCCAATATTTCTAACTAATGGCGCAAAGAGGTAAGGTTAATAGTCAAATAATGGACTTTGATATTATGGAATTCATCTCTGTTCCTATTTTATATATTTACATGATTTAACCCTTGTGCTTCACAAGTATTTTTGCCAAGATGCCTTGCATAAGGTATCGTTCTCAGTATGCCTTTTATTTTACTGACATATTGTATGGAATAATCTGCTGGGAAGTGGACTGATTTTAAAATTGGTCATTCACTTCATGACTGTTTGTGGGACCACTGTTGCACACAAACATGGCTGTCATGTTTGGTTACAAGTACACAGGAAAATCCTGTGAAGTGCTTTAAAATATATAGTAACAATAATAATAATAATCCTTGCATTTTGATGTAGCACTTTTCACGTCTTCTAGACATCTCAAAGTGCTTCACAGAATACACTATAAAGTGAGTTGACTGCATATTTTGTGGGAGAAACGTGGCAGCCAATTGCGCACAGCAGTGTTCCACAAACAATCATGGATTGAGTAACCAAATTATTAGTGTTTTCTTTTCTTGAGGGATTATTATAAGGCGTATTATCAGGAGAAATGTTGCAACAATGTGATAAGGGGCTATACCAAATGTGAGATTATTAAATTTGGCTCAAATCAATTTACACAATAATCTGTACGTCTGGCTGGACAGGATTTGAATCCAACAACAATTTACATTTATATACAATACAATCCAAAATTACATTTGTAAAGTGCCTTTCACATCGGGAGGATGTCCTAAAGCACTGAACAGGCAGGGATGAGGACCCGAACGGAGGGGGGGGGTCTGGGATCAGGGAGGGCGAAGGACAGAGAAGGTAGGAGGATGGTCGAAGGCATGGTCGAAGAGGAGGGTGTAAAGGTGTGCCTTGAAGGAGAAAGAAGAAGGAGTGAGGCGAAGGGCATGTGGGATTGAGTTCCAGAGGATGGGGGAAGAGAGGCTGAAGGTCCAATCGCCGATGGTGTGGTGGGCCGGACGGGGGACATGGAACAGGCCGGAGGCTGCTGAATGGAGGGAACAGACAGGTTGATATGGGGTTAGCAAGTCACAGAAGTAGGGAGGGGGTAAGGCCATGGAGGGCCTTGAAGGTGAAGACGAGAATTTTAACTCGATCCTCTGAGAGATGGGGAGCCAGTGGACCCGGACAAGGGTGGGGGTGATGGGGTCATGGAGCCTGGTCTGGGAGAGGATACGAACTGCAGAGTTCTGGATGATCTGCAGCTTGTAGAGAGAAGAATTGGGGAGACCAACAAGCACAGTGGAGCCTGGGTGTAATGAAGACATGTATGAGGGTTTTGGTGGCCTGAGGGGTGAGGCAGTGGCGGAGTCGGGCAATATTGCAGAGGTGGGGGAAGGCAGAGCAGGTCATGGTACTGATGTGAGGGAGAAAGGACAGTTGATGGTTGAACAAGATGCCCAGGCTCCTGACTGGCTTGGTGAGGTGGAATGTGCATCCGTGGATGCTGATGCTGCTAGTGCCTGAGGTGCGTAGGTGCTGGCGCAAGCTCCTTAATGTAGAGTAACGTCTTAGAGTAACTTGCAGGCATTTCCATTCTTAACAACAACAACAACAACAACAAGATTACATTTGTATAACGTTTTTCACATCGGAAGGAAGTCCCAAGGCGCTGGACAGTGTACAGCATTTCGGACCCGAGCTGGGGTCAGGGGGGAGAAGGGAGGGGAAGGGGGATCTTAGATTCAGATGCACAATTGATGTAATTGTTGTAAATCACTTATGCAAATATTATACATAATTTAAAAATATGATTTATCGTAAAATCAAATCTTTTCCAACTTACAAAATGGCTTCAACTTTACATTTTAGATGCTGAAGGTGTAAAGTCAACACATACTTGAAAAACACACTGTGCACTTCAAAATAGCATCAAGTTCACCAGTGTAAATAAAGAATATTAAGCCTTCAGGCATTATTAATCAATATGTCTTTGTCTCAACAGTGAACATGTTTATGGGTGGTTATTGTTAACCCTGGTTTCAGCAGAGAGCACCTTATTGCATAATTTCTGTACGTGCACAAGGCATCACTGTCCTTTTTGGGTGAGGCTGTAAATTTACTGATAACTTGTGGGTGTTTCATGTTGTAGATTCACAGCTGTCAGGAACTAAATTGAAACTTTCAGACTAAGGACTAGTGTAGCTGGAAGCTTTCGTTCCATCACTTGGGGCTGCATTTATACCTAACTCCCAAGAGAGGAAAGAGTAAAGAGCAGTTTAATGTTTAATGGTACAGATACCGATCTTGTTCAGTGGCACTTCAACTCTGTGTTTGGAAGCAATGGCAGGGAGAATGCATCTAAATAGAATGTTTTTCAGCATGTTCCACAAATACATGTTCAGTTTATTATACAGCACCAAAGAGCCACAATCTTAGCCTATCAGACCATTTTGTCTTAAATTTTAAGATTGTAATCCTTGCATTCGATATTGTACAGAATTGAAAAAAATATTTAAGTAGATAGACTTAATGTATCATATATTTGTTCTTTGGAAGCTGGTTTTCCATAATTTGAAACAAACAGCTTCCAATTAGAACTTAATTTAAGACCTTTGCGCAATTTTGGCCCATCAGACATATTGCTCTTACAGACTAATAGGTGAAATTCCAGGAAACCAAAGGCAACGTATTTCCTTTTGTCACTGACTTTTGCCACACATGATATGAATTTAGTTCAAGTTGCCATTCACTATTACAAATGAGCTTCTGCAGACAGAATAATCAGTAAATCCCTGGTACAACTGTAGACAAACACAATGATCTAATGCAAGAAAGTTTGAACCAGCCAACAGTTTGCAAATGTAATCTCATAATTAACCTGCTATCAATTAGAATGCTTCAAGCATTTGGGACTCTTTTATTTCTATACAACAGTCAAGTTATTTCAATAAGTTATTATGGTATATTGGTAGGTATTGTAACATAGTCTTTCATCACACAGAAAACTTGTAATTGGAGGTATCTTTAACCAAGTCCTGTAGGGCTTCTCATTTTGACAGAACAATCTGCTAACCTAATGTTTGTGCTTTCACAAGTGCTTCAGTAAAGCTCTGAGTTTGCATTTACCTACTCCCTGAAACTCTAATAGTGGGCATCAATGCTCAGCCATTTTAGTCTAAAAATGTTACTTCTTGATGCACGCCACTCTTGAAATTAAACAACTTCACATCCTTGAACGAGTTTCCTGCCTGTTTTACTTGCGTGATCCTAAATCACATTTCTAGTAGTTCCTCAATATTGAAGAAATACATTTAAGGTGCATGAGTGACTGATACGTTGTGGCTGAATCTTGACAAATGATGCTGAATGTTATTATTATTATTATTATTATTGTTGTGGTGTATTTGCCCACAAATTACATATTACAATATATTACACACATTATAATAAATCCTGGGATGCACTTCGAGATATCGTCCGGAAGAGTAAGGACATGACATCAAATGCCAGGAGTATTATAATTATTATTCTCTAATTCATGTTTAATCTCCTGAAATAGGCAAGTCGACATTACATAAAACCTCTAAGAGGGATAAAAAGCCTGATGTTTCTCCCTGACCCTAAATACTAATCTTTTACGATATACTTTATGTATCTTTGATTGCTTACAATGTACACTGATGGAATTATGGAATTACTGATCACATTAATTGTTTATGTAAACATGCTTTGCAAACCATTAGTAGAAATTCTACCTGGGTCTAGATCTACTCATTAATGTAACATTTCGCTTACAAAATATACAACAACAACAAATTAAATTTGTATAAAGAATCGGAAAGACATCCCAGGGCACTGGACAATCAGGAGTCTTGGACCCGAGCTGGGAGTTGGGGTCAAAAGAGGAGGCAGGCAGGGGGAATGGGGGAGGGAAGGTGGCCGAAAGCACGGTCGAAGAGGAAGGTGTTCAAATGGGACTTGAAGGAGGCAAGCGAGGGGGTGAAGTGGAGGAATTGCGGGATAGAGTTTCAGAGTGTGGGGGCAGAGAAGCTGAATGCCCGACCGCCAATGGAGGGGCGGGAAATGCGAAGAACTGAAGTAGCCCGGTGTCTGCCGAGCGGAGGGAGTGGACAGGCTGATATGGGGTTATGAGCTCGGAGAGATAGGGGGGAGCAAGACCGTAGAGGGCCTTGAATGTAAGAACGTGAGTTTTGTACTCGATTCTCTGAGGCATGGGGAGCCAGTGAAACCAGACAAGAACGGGGGTGATAGGTTCCCAGAGCCTGGTATGGGAGAGGACATGGGGTGCAGAGTTCTGGATGATCTGCAGCTTGTGGAGGGAGGAGATGGGAAGTGCAGTGAGCAGGCAGTTGACGTAGTCAAGCCGGGATGTAATGAAAGCGTGGATCAGTGAATCAGATAATCAATTCACTTTACAGAATATTCTGTGAAGTGCTTTAAGACGTCTTAATGATGTGATAAGCCACTATATCAAATGCAAGGATTACTATTATTATATTTCAGAGTGTGCAGAATTTGATAAAATGATGAATTCAGGTTTAACTTTGATGCCTGTTTTTTTTATTCTTAAAACAACAATTTTTCACTTTTATATTGCCTTTCTCATCAGGAGGACATCTCAAAGGACTTTGCAAAGATGCCTGGAAGCCTGAGCTAGCGGGGAGGGGGAGCTAAGAAAGAGGGAGGGAGAGAAAGGTGACCAAAAGGGTGGTCAAAATGAAAGGTCTTAAGGAGGGCTTCAAAAGAAGAGAGAGAGGAGACCAAAGTTGAGGGCCTCCAGGATTGGATGTCAGAGTGCGTAGCCAGAACAGCAGAAAGCTGAACCACCAATAGACCGGCAACTCCTTGCAGTTGACATTAGATTTTAAAAAATTATTTTAGCAAGGATCTTACAGAGTCTTTCTTATTGAATCATTTTAGTACAAGGAAATATCTTACAATGATTAATGAGGTTGCTTAGACAAATATCTAATCCTAAATTTGTTCAGTTGAATGAAGTTATTTCCCTTGTCATTAAAAATATCCGTCAATTTCGAAGGGCATGAAAGGCAGTTTCAAGCACTAGGAAAGAGGAGTTAACAGGATAACTGGTCCATATAAGAGGCAAAGTGGAGGACGGATTCAATAATAATAATAATAATAATCCTTGCGTTTGATATAGCGCTTTTCACGTCTTCTAGACGTCTTAAAGCGCTTCACAGAATATACTGTAAAGTGAATTGACTATATATTCAATAACACAGGAGAACAATGGACATACTCAAGGAAGTGTATTCATTAACAGTGATGTTTTATTACTTGTGAGGAAAGTACTTTGATACAAAGGGAACCATTCATATTGGGATCACGTTGAATACATTTGCACTACAATTGAATTGCTGCCTGTGTGAATTGATTTCATTGTTAATATTTATAGTTTTAGCAATTATGTGATTGTGGGGTAAGCTTGTGTGGATACAAGGTCACTGGAGATATAATGGGGTTGAAGACACAATATTTGCAACAAGAGCACTACATTGATATCAGTGTTGTGCTTTGATGAGATATTAAACCATGGCACCCCTACACGTTCAAGTAGATGTTAAGGATCTTTTGAGAAAAAGAATGAAGATTTTCCCAGTGTCCTGGCCAACAATGTACCAGAAAAATGGTGATTGTTCATGACAGAAATTGGCTGTTGTGCTGATCTACAAATATGCAGTTACTACACTTTACACAAATACCTTTATTTTTATTGGCACTAGATCAAATGTAAGTATTTTTATTATTCACACAGGTCTTAGAGCCCTTAAACACCATATATATCTTAAGTAATATTGACAGAATGAGAGGGCTATAGGTGAAGTGAATAAGAGAGGTTGGGGCTTGTATGATGTATAAACACTGGCACGGTCCAGTTGAGCCAAATGGCGTTTTTCCATACCACATCATTCTATTAACTCTATGACAGGTGAACTAGTCTGCAGGTACATCAAAAAAAGTTATTATGAGTACTTAAATATCAACATTGCATTGTTAGACTGGTTTCACGATTGCTTATTATTTTGATTCAACCAGAAGTAACAAGATCAAAATTCGAATGATAAAAAAAATCCCAGAAAAGCACAGAGCTGGGAATATTATAAATTAAAGTGGATGATTGGTAACCTGCCAATCATGTTGATCCTGTATATAGATAATATGTCAGGTTGCGAGACCTTCTTGATATATTAATTATTCTTAGTAGACCAATTTGCATTACTACAATAGGATTAGACTACAATGATATATCAGGGGTGATCATNAAAAAAGGAGTCAAGATAGGATCTTAAACCTCTATTAAGTAGCATTAAGCTGAAACTGAATCCAATTAAGTATAGAATATTACACTGGAGATAATGCATTCCCACAGTTGTGAATGAATTAGGAAGAATTTGTCTTAACTGAGGGAAGAGAGGACTTACCAAAGCACTGGTGTAATCAACACCAATTTATACAGGGATATCTCAAAGTGCTTCGCACAGCTGATTGGGAGCCCAAGCTGGAGGAAACTGGGAGAAAGAAGGTGGCTGAAAATTAGATCAAAAAGATAGGTCTTTGAAGATAGGGAGAGACAGTATGAAGCAGAGAGACTCTGGGATGAAGTTCCAGAGAGCAGAGCCAGAATGCCTGAAGGCTCACTCACTGATGGTCGGGTGGAACTGGTGGTGTACATGAAGCAGGTCAGTGTTTGCTGAATGGAGGGTGCGGCAGGGGCAGGAGGAGATTGTAAAAGTAAGGTAGGGTAAGGCTGTGGAGAGAACAGATGTGCATGCTCAATAGGAATTTGAGGCAGGCTTGAATCATTGCAGAATGTTTTGCACACCACAGCTCTTTATGTGATATTGTATGTTTTATTCTCACGTGAATTAAGGCCACAGTGACTATACACATATTGACAATAACCATGAAACACATTATTAGTACTATGAGGGAAGGTGAGATTATGGTCATACAAAAAGCACGTTTAGTTTCTCTTTTCTAAAGCTACCACCAAGAAACTCAAGGATACATTGAAGTTCAGAGTAAATTATCACAGACAGAGCAGTACAGTGACTAATCAAAGACATCAGAAAAAGTCATTGCCGGAGGAACCAGACTCTTTTGCCAACAGATAGAAAGATGAACAACAGCATGTCCTGCAAAGCCTGGCTTACAACCCGCTCAACTAAAAATACATCAAGAGCACATGCTGCAGGGAGTTCTCAGATGCCCTTTGATCACAGTAGTTGCTGTTTAATGTTGTTATTAAAAAGGGAATGATGGAATAAAATGAATTTAATGAGAAAATAGGGCTCAGTGTGGTTCAGCAGGGGGAATTGGAGACCTCCTAACTAGAAACAACTTTGCAGAGTTTGCTGCTAAAATAATCCATGCATTTGATTAGCATTTCCAGCTCCTTGGGACGTCCTCCCGATGTGAAAGGCACTATATAAATGTAATCTTGTTGTTGTTGTTGTTTTATCATGTGGTTGAACCATCTCAAAGCACTTCACAGTATATACTGTGAAGTGGATAGATTGTATTTTGTGGGCAAAATGCAGCAGCCAGTTGTGCATAGCAATGTCTCATAAACATCCATGGGGAGAATGACCAATTTTATTTGGGGGATTGTTGGTCAGGACACCAGAAATAAATCTCTTCCCTTTTCAAATAGTGCCATAGGATCTTTAACCTGAACAGGCAGATGGGATTTTGGTTTAACGCCTCATCCGAGGGATTATCAGTCTTTAAGGGGCATGCTGTGAGAGGTTGGATTCACTTTGAGCCTGATGTAAGCATTTGCCATCCAAAGGACAGTACCTCTGTCATCGCAGGCCATTCCTAGCACTGCATTCGAGTGTTAGCCTAGACCTGGGTGGTCCATTTGGTGGACCATGGGCCATATCCAGCTTGGGGGATGATTTCATCTGGGTCGCTAACCATTTCAAGTTCAGGAGACGATCACCAGGGGCTCAGGCTGTGCTCATTAACAGGACGACTCAATCAGGATCAAATACTGCTTATGTGGCCCACGGAGGCTTCTCAAATCCGATATCTGGCTCTCAGGAGCCAAAAGGCTGAACCACACTGGCCAAGTTTATTTCTCAGCACCGGCATCTATGAATTCAATGAGCATAAAATTCATGAAGAAAAAATGTTTATTCAATAAAAGATATTGGTATACATTTTAAAAATCCTGGAACTCTAATGGAGCTTTAAATCTCTGAAGCACCAATCCCACATCCCCACCGCAGTCACTGGAAATCCTGCAATGTGGAGGGATATAACTCAGCAAGTGCTGTTGTCAATGAACCTCTGGCAATGAGAACATTTGGGAAATTAACTGAAACCTTCAATACTTAGTGAGTCTTCAATGCATCATTAATAATGTGATGGATTGTAAAACATACGCCTAGATGACTTCTGCAGCACTAAGCATTAGTGGATGCGTTGAGGAGAAGCAGACAGGGTATGCTGTGCTACTGCAGCACTCCTGAGCTTATCCTTGCATTGGCTAGAATGAGGTCAGTCAGAACACAGAATGCTTTGCCACAAATGGCTATTGAGATTGATGTTAAAGTAACATTTAAAAGTGAACTGAATAAATATTTGAAGAGGAAGAATATAAAACGGTACAGGAAAAGAGCAGGAGATTAGGATTGGAGAAGTCAATTTTTGTGAATGCTGTGGGTGTGCTGTGTTGTTGGAGGTGCCTTCTTTCAAATGAAATGTTAAACTGAGGTCCCGTCAGGCAGACATTAAAGATTCCATCATTTGTGGTACTGTTCAAAAAGAGAAAGATATTTTTCCCTGTGTCCAGGCCAACAATAAATGTCAGTCCTAGCACTTCCCTGTTGACATCTAAAAATAATAATAATGATTCTTGCATTTGATAAAATGTCTTTCATATCATGAGGACATCTCAGAGCAGGATACACTGTAAATAATAATAATCCTTGCATCACCGTATTACCATTTTAAAACCTTTCAAAAATCAATCTGCTTTACATTATATCCTGTGAATCGCTTTGAGACGTCTCAACGACACAATAAAGTGCTAAATGCAGATGGGACCTTGTTTTAATGTTTCATTCGATGGATGTAAAGTGAAGTGGTCATGTATCTTGTGGGCAAATATTTCGGATCTTCAGACAATGGGCTTGTCAAATTGTATCTGGCCTCAAGGTGATCAATGAGATGCGCCAGATAAGAAATGTTTCATTTTTATGCGTGAAATTACAAGTTTTTCTGTGCTGAGGTAACAACAACAGCAACAACAACAACAATCCTTGCATTTGATATAGTGCCTTATCATGTCTTTGAAGCGTCTCAAAACGCTTCACAGAATATACTGTAAAGTGAATTGACTGTATATTTTCTGGATAAATCGCAATAGTCAATTGCGCACAGCAGTGTCCCACAAACAGTCGTGGATTGAGTGACAACATTTTTTTTTAAGGAATTATTACCCCCGGAAAAGCTATCCGCCGATCGACTAACAACTGGGTTCCTATTTATTGCTTGGTAAACAGAGGCATGTGGAGTAAGGAAACTTACCCAACGTTTCGCCCTGCCGGGAATCAAACCCAGATCTCTCATTTGCGAGGCGAGTGTTCTAACCAATGAGCTACAGGATCCACAGGTACAGATCTTAGAGAATCAAAGAACTGATTTCACTGCTTCTGAACTTTGCCAAAGTAAACCACGAAAAAAGGGGAAATAGCTGTATGTCATTAAACCTTCCACTTTCTGCCCTGTTGGCAGCTTATCAAAACATTTAGCAGGGTGAGATGATCCGAGGAGACAACCCAGATAAAAAATGATCTCTTATCTGAAAGGAAACAGAATGAAAGCTCTGAAGGAAAGATACCAGAATATCCCTGAAGACAAAATCACAAGGTATTGTCAGGCTGTTAGATAGAGACAATGTTTAATTGAAAGTGATGCGTAAGTGCAAACTCATACCCCCAGACTATCATTAGAACATGTTAGTGCTTGCTTCAGTGAAAATATGTCTCTCATAGTTTGATATTCACTGAGCCTATACGTCTTACAGTGTGAAGTCCTGGCATTAAAATTACCTCACAGGCTTCCAAAATGGAAAAATTTAAATGCATCAGAAACACAAACTCATCCTTTATAATAACTTGCAATTTTGAGAACTCCATGGATCCTATGTGTGTGTGTGAATACACATATATATATATATATATATCATATGTATTTGAGTCATTTGCAACTTCTATTTGGCAAATGCCAAACTGTTAGATTTGCTAAACAGCAAATCACAAATTGATAGCAGGCAAAGTCCAGTGAGCAAAATTGTGACAAAATATTGCATTTCCAACCCCCTTTACCACAGTTCTAAACCAAAATCTTTTAGTGTCCAGCCAAAACACAGGATCACCGTATCTCTACTTTAAAACCTTTCAAATATCAATCTGCTTTACTGTATATCCTGTGAAGCGCTTTGAGACATCTCAACAACATGAAAAGGTGCTAAATCAAATACAAGAATTATTATTGTTCATAGGTAGCAGACAATATTCTCTTGTTTCATTTCAGGCAGTCTTATAATAGCTGAGGTTGAATCTCTTGCAGCTATGTTGTTGTATCGTTGTTGTTTTTCTTTCGTCTGATATTTCTTGAATCTTGGACATTCAAATGGCTTGAATCTCAGAACACGGGTGGGAGGAGTGAACGATGTTCTCATTCTCACATTGATTCAAACTGCTACTGGGTAGCTCAACTATACGTCTTCATATTATAGTTCTTTATTTCAGGCTGATCAATACACGTCAGCACTTTCTCACCCACCTGATGATGGTTTTCATCAGACCATTTTTTTTGGTCCATGGGCTGACTTTGATTATAACAATACAGGACTGTACAATAGCAATTAATTCACGCCACAACAAACTACAGCTGCAATAACAAATTCATTTCTTTCTTAGCCAATTTAATTCTTCATAGTATGATACACAGCACATTGATATGTTCTCATACCATTTTATGTAGTATTTTACTAGCTATCCCATAACTCTAGTTGCAGTTAGATAGACGTTCTGCAACACAGCTCAATTTAATCAACACAACATTTTATAGGCCAGAATGTAGTTCTACAGTCATCTCGACATCTGCTAACAAGCATAAGCAACCTTCAATGAAACAAAGCATTTATAATCACATTTATGATCAAGATTGTAATTCTACAGGTCACATAGCCTTAGTCTATGAGGCCATTTTATCTTAAAATTTGAGATCATGGAGAATTGTGGATAATTTTTAAATCCAGTCTAATTTTGGAAAATAATCGTGCTGCTGGGTTCTGATGTGCATTGAAAAGATAGTTATGTGATTTGTGCAACAATAATGCATTAAGTATTGTCACAGACACTTTATTTTTATTAATGCTCTACCTTATTCTAATGATGTTTGCTGTAGAAAGTCTATGCACAGAGAATTTGTGTTAAAATAAGCCACTTCGCTTTAAGCGCAATTATGATCTAGGGACCAGAATATAATTTTAAAGCGGTACAGCCTTGATGCCACAAAGTTTGTGAGTTGGGTGAGTGTTGCAACAGAAAAGGCAGGAAAGGGTCATGTGGGTCCTGGAGCGGGAACCAATTGATACAATGGATGGGAAGGAGACTGGAAATGGAGGGAAAAGGTATCAAGAGTTACATAGGAAAGGGGAAGGGTTAGAAAGAGATAAAAGGAGGGGGCTCGTTAAACTCAGGGTCGCTCTTCGCCTTTAGTGTCATCAAGGAGGTCTGAGAGCCTTGTCTCCAGGCCAAGATTGTTTTTTCCTTGTCTACTAACTTTGGGTGAAGCTGCTAGTATCATAGTTATAGTATCATAATAGGTGTCAGGGTTTTTGTATTTCTTGACGTTGTGGCTGTTTATCCTATATCAGGCAATTTAAGTGAGGCATAGAGTTGTAAGGACCAATAAAATACCAGTGTGTTTTCTAAAAAGTGCATCTCAAGTCTCTGTTAAATTCAAGGAGGGAGGGAGAGACACAGAGAGGTTACTGCAGAAGTCAGCTGTCTCGTAGTGCGAAGGTCACTGACTGAAGTATCCCATTGTTACGCTATAAGGCATTGGGATTACCTGTCGCGTGTTAATTCTCACATAGCGAAGTTTGACATAGAGAGGGAACTCTCACGTCACAAAGAAGAACCTACACAGAGGCCACCTAATACACCGTGCGCTTTACATAATGCGGGGAACCCTTTAGGGGTGAGAACCGTCGCTCTATCAATGCCATTTGACGTTAAAGCCCGGAGGTGTTAAATGGAATATTTGCAGTATCTAGAAAAATCAATGGCGCCATCCCTAACCTCATTTATTTCATCTTTACAGGAAGGAGAATATTGGCAAAGTCGTTGCCTTGGAGTCAAAAGAAGGAATTTATTGATTTAAACTGAAATGTTAAATGTTGAATTGTTAATTTTTGCTACCTGGTGATAACTGTCAAGTTATAATGAAGGCAGAATAATAAATAGCACAGCAACAAGTTTAATCAAACAGAATAGCTGAGGCAACATACCTGCTGCTTGTCCATTGACATTAAATGTCAAGATCATTATGAGGGTTTGCGTGCCTTTCTAAATTGCACAGTCAATGTTAATAATCTGCCCAAGACTGACAATAAAAAATCAATTCTGTTCCCTTAATTCACCCTGAGAAGTTAATTTGCTGGTTTGACACTGGAATGAAAAATAGGGAATTTAAAATGCCTGTGGTGTGCATTCAAAAATAGTTCATGGTGACAGGTTGCTGCAAGATTTATGCACAGAGTTTGTCGCTGCAAATGAGGGTGGGATTGCATTTACTCTGCCATTCCATTACTACAAGCATGACAGAGTATTTTTCATTAGTTAATTTAACATGGCTAAAACAAACACTAATCTGTTTAAAGTAGTAATGGCTGCATAGAATGAAATATTTCATGGTTATTTGATTAATAAACAACTACGACACTTGCTATTTTCCAGTTAAATTATGCATTTTAATCCCCATTAATATAGCAAGTGAAATGAATTAAAAGCACCCATCATTTATTTTCAGTGACGTCTTGACCACATGTAATTCTGAAATATGGTCAATCGTAACTCTTTCAGATTAGATGGTTCTTTTAGTGTGAAACCTATCTGCACTCTAATAGGCTGGGTGGTGCCCTGCAAATATTTATAATAATCTTTGTATTTGACATAGCACTTTTCGCATGTTCTAGACATCTAAAAGTACTTCACAAAATATACTGTAAAGTGAATTGACTGTATGTTTGTCAGCAAAACTCGGCAGCCAATTGCACACAGCA
The DNA here is from genome assembly GCF_018977255.1 of Callorhinchus milii. Classification (NCBI taxonomy): domain Eukaryota; kingdom Metazoa; phylum Chordata; class Chondrichthyes; order Chimaeriformes; family Callorhinchidae; genus Callorhinchus; species Callorhinchus milii. The sequence continues at coordinate 49,451,104 of NW_024704742.1, forward strand.
GAGTCCCACAAACAGATGTGGATTGAGTGACCAAATTATTATTGTCTTTTTTTAGGGATATTTATTGCCAGAAAAGCGATCCGCCAATCGACTAACAACCGGGTTCCTACATACTGTTAGGTAAACAGAGGCGTGTGGAGTAAGGAAACTTGTCCATCATTTCGCCTTGCTGGGAATAGAACCCAGGTCTCTCACTTGCAAGGTGAGCGCCGTGCCTTCAGCTCCCCTCTCGACTCTCTACCCCCTCTTCGCTCCCTCCCTTCCCGACCCTCACCCTGACCAGGCTCGGGTCCCGACCCAACTGTCCAGTGCCTTGGGACGTCCCATGTTGTGAAAGGCGCTCTATAAATGAAATCTTGTTGTTGTTGTTGTTGTCTAACCACTGAGCTACAGGACTCCACAACAGTAACAACAACTTGCATTTATATAGCATCCTTCACGCAGGATAGCATCTTGGAGTGCTGCACAGTGACGGGGTTGGGTGCCAAATAAGAATGTTAGCAAAATTTTGCGTCAGCGATTACTATAATAATATCTAATAATAATCCTTGCATTTAATGTTTGCATTTGAAGTTGTTTGTTATGTTTGCACTATACTTTACAGGATTCACTATAAAGTATAGTGACTATGTAATTTGTAGGAGAATACAGCAGGCAATTTGTGCACAGCAATGTCCCTTATATAGCCATGACCAATTTTATCTGGTGGATTGTTGGCCTGAACACCGAGAGAAACTCCCTCCTCCAATTTATGGAAAGGAGTTATAAGATTAGAATCTAGTTGAGCGTTTCAAGCATGATGACTTTCAAATGATACATCTGAATAGTTTGCTAAACTCTAGCCCAGTATTAAATTACAGGCTTTAATTCTCTTCCAAGTGATTAGTATTTTATTTAATTTGCTGGATCACAAGGAGATCTGCATTTATCAGCCTGGCCTCGTTGGTAGCACTATTGCCTCTGAGTCCAAAGTGGGTTCTGAGTGGGTTCATGCCCCATGTTAGGACTTAGAAATGATATAGTCTATGTTGACATTCCAGTGCGTTGCTGGGTGTGTACCGTAATGTTGGAGGTACAATCCTTGGATTGAGATATTAAACTGACTCCTCAAATTGAGAAAAAAATTAATTATCTGCCTGTTCAGATGGATGTTAAAATTCCCATGGCATTATTCTAAAAGAGAAGGTGGTTTCTCTTGTGCCCTGGCTAATAATTCCCCCAAATAAAATTGGCCATTTACTTCATGGCTGTTTGTGGGACATTACTGTGTGCAAATTGGCTGCCGTGTTTGCTGAAAAATGATGTAGACTCTACACTTCACAGTAGAGTCTTTGAGACATCCTCCTGATGTGAAAGGCACTATATCGAATGCAAGAATTATGAATATTATAAATCTTAACTGATTAAGTATTGTTCACTGTGTAATGGAATGCCTAAGTAAGAGGCAGATTCAGAGTTGGGTGATGTGGACAACTCTCTACCAATTCCTGCAAGGCTGACACCGATTCAAAGGTTAATTCAGATATTCTGGCACAAGAATTCGCGAGTTCATCTGGTTCTAAGCTTGGCCTGACATGATTACCTATTTTGGAAATAAGATTTCGAAAAAGCTGATTGAAATGTGCACTTTCAAAAGTCTAATTCAGGCAGAACTGAACCCTATTTAAAATGTGATCAATTTGGCTGTGCTTATGAGAATATGGCATGTTTCATCATAACGCTTATGGAGGATGAGACCATATTGCAATTTAAAAGGGAATTGCATTTATGCATTTATTTAGTGCCTTTCACATCGGGACACTGGCCCGACATGGAAGGGATTACATAGATGCAATTTTGTTGTAATTGTTGAACTGAATAAACATTTGAAGAGAAGGAATATATAAAGGTACGAAGAGGAGCAACGAATTAGGATACGAGTTGTGAGTTCCAGTGGAAGAGCAAGCACCACCACTTGACTGCTGGGCCAAATGGCCTTCTCCTATGGTGCAATTTCTATGACTCTGCACAAATTGCAAATCTATAATGAGAATAATATATAGGTTGTACATTCTTAAAAATGATTTTCTTGGTTGTGAGAAATCAAAATGTTGCCATGGAAGTAGAATGGTCTGTTGGTTAAAAATCTTACTCGTGCTCCACATTAAATGTAATTTTTTTCAGATTGATTCTGATCATCATTTATGTTAATTCTGTTCTCTGACACTGGTCAGTCCCCACAGCTGCTCCACCACTTAATGTCTCATTAGAGTCCTTTTGTTTTTCTGTTACTAACATTTCTTACACTCACATTTTGATGAAATTCCATGACATTTTAATCATTTTGATGTCATTCATACACAAAATTACTCTCCTCTTAATTGCTATAATCCTTGCATTTTATGGGTGAAAATCTCATCTCATAAATTTTCAAGAGGATTTCATCCCTCAGCTGGCTGATCGTCTATGCAACACAGATTAATAGTTTTACTGTTTCGTTTGTTCTGTTGATGCCATGCATAAACAAGAACAATTTCACATTTATAATGCAGCTTTCATGCCAGGAGGACGTCTCAAAGTGTTTCATACAACTGGCTGGTGAAGGTGATCAAAGGCATGGTCGATAAGAAATATCTTAAGATGGATTTTAAAGCTGGAAGGCAAAGGAACTCCAGAATGGAGAGCCGGAGAGCGGAATGGTTGAAAGCGCACCTATGGATGGTGCATTGTGTCAGGAATTGGACACGAAGCAAGCTCCAATGGAAGAGCTCGCTGGGGGGAAAGTGTGGCTGGGGTGTTAAGGTTGCAGAAGGTCGCAGGGTTAGGTGGGGCAAGGCTGAGGGGGGATTTGAGTATCCCTCAAGAATTAGGATCTTTAATTCACTCCATGGGAGGATAGGCAGCCAAGCTAAGCGAGGGTGTGGGTCCCTCCACCGCTCCTGATCGCAACCACCTGCTCAGGTGCAGATCCCTGACTATCCAGTGTTTTGGTACATCCTCCTGATGTGAGAGGTGCTATACAAATGTAATTTGTTGTTATTGTTGATAGATTCATGGAACTTGGTTGGGAGAGGACATGAGCTGTAGAGTTCTGGATGATCTACAGCTTGCCTATAGCAGAGCTAGGGAATCCATGAGAATCACACAACTCAGTTCTGCAGAACCAGTTTAGTAGTGATATTGTTTAGTTTCATCCCTTCATGTACTTAGAAGCTTAAGGTCATTAGCTTCTAAATTATAAAATAATAATCCTTGCATTTGATATTGCAGCTTTTGCTCCAGGAAATCTGATATTTTAAGATAAAGTCACAAGATTGGTTCGGATGAAGAAAGCCGTTTTGGCCATTCAGCATCATCCCTCCAGAATGCCCATCTTACTGTCCTCCCATTACAGCATCAAGCTGATTATTAATGAATCCGGAGCCCTGGCCGCAACCATCCTACCTAGCAGCTTGTTCCAGTCTTAGTCGGGATAAAATTAAGACTGTAATAGTCTTATTACTACTAAGACTATGATAAGACTTAGCAGTGTCTTCCAAGCTAAGACTAAGTGGAAGTTTAGGCCTAAAGTGTATCGATTGGTATTGTTGGCAGCAAAACCACCAACACTGCATTTACAATGTTAACCCCTGCAATCTGCCAATAAAAATGCAAATGTGTTTTTTAATGAATTCCAAGCAGAAGTAGCTCATTCTATTTGAGATGTGCAGACAGCTGAATGGCAACCTGCTGTCTGACAGTCTTCATTTGGAACAGTGATAGACACGATTGGCTCATGATCACACATGTCTCTGAACCTGAGGCAGCTGCAAGTGGAGGGGCCAGCTGGGTGAGCAAATCCAACAAAACAAATGAAATATAAAGAGTGACAGGCAGCAATTGAAGTTTTTTTTATTAACGCTTTAACATTCTACATGTATGTTAAGTTGACTGATTTCAGATGTGGTGCCACTTGGTGCATTCAGTGTCTTTTGGCTAGAGAGAAAAAAAATATCAAATATGCTTCCTTCTCCTGGGTCGAAATTGTACATAGAAACATTTACCCAAACTGTAAAAAAACCTTAAAAAGATTAAAAATATGCATTGCATACATTTAAATAGATTTGAGCTCGCTCAACTGGAAGTTAAAATATGTTTCTCAGAGTAATGTTTATGTTTAGCATAGACTCCAGAATCTCAACAAATGCAGTTGATCTTGTGTTGATTAACTCTTTCAATCAAAAAAAACTGGCTAAAAAACTGTTTGATAACAGTATTGGAAAATATAAGGTTAGGTCTGAATGGAAATGATCAACTAGTCAATGGGCCAGAATATTTCCTGTGCTGCTGGGCTCAAGGGGAGGAAGAAACGTTGACTGTGGAGGATGTATACAAGGTTGAATAGTGGAGATACAGGATGAATAAATATTTGGAAGCATTAGCTTCATTAATTTTGGTGTGATTGAAATATCTACGAAATACTTCCCTGCCAGAAGACTGCAAGTGTCTGGGTGAGGTCCACGATACAGTAACTGATGTTGACCGTTGAACGGCTACATGTTTTTTTCTTATCTCATGCTTTCTTATGTTCTTATTTCTGATAGAAGTATAGATGTCTGAGTATGCATATCAGTTCACTACATCAGAGGTGGCCATACCTCAAAAATCCTCTGCACCCTCACTGTCCAGATCCATGTGTGAGTAATAACGACCGGAGGGAGTTCCCAGAGAGCTGCCTGTAGAATGATACCCCATCTTTAGCTTGATCTGATATTGTCAATGAAACAATAAATATTTTAGTATGTTTTCTGTTTGCTTTTTGACAATGAAATTGAGCTCCTCAAGTGAAAGAATGTGGTGCAGGAAAATGGAACACTTCCTCATTTAGAGCATTCAGTATCGGCATCAAATATTCCCACGTCAGGAATACAGATTGCAGAGTAAAGCTCCCTGTGCACTGATCCAACAATCCTGACTTCAGCGGAACATCTCCTAATGCACTAACGTGATATTTTCGATTTCTGATACATTCTAAATCTTATCGGACTGTGTTGCAGTGATGGCATAACCCACCTCTTTGAGAGCCAGTAAGCTTTCATTATATTTGTCTGGGATCCAGATTCCAAAGTCACTTTGTTAACCCTCGGTGCTACCCTGTCTGCCCTTTATTCTACTCTTGCATTGAATGATGAAAGCATGCAAGCACAAATTTCCTCGTCCTCCTTGACCTCTCTGCTGCCTTCGATACCATTGACCACTCTATCCTCCTCCACTGCCTCTCCTCTCACCTCAACCTTCTGTCCATGAATGGTACAGATCCTACCTCTCACAACGTTTCCACTTCATCTCCACAAATAGCTTTTCCTCTAGCCCTCACATCACCTTGTGCAGAGTTCCTCAGTGCTCTGTCCTTGGTCCTCTCCTTTTCAATATCTATATGCTCCCTCTTACTGGCATCATCAGCAGAGATGGGGTCAATTTCCACATGTACGCGGATGACACTCAACTCTACCTCTCTGCCTCCACCCTTGACTCCAGGACCACTGCTATTCCTGAAGAATGTCTGTCAGATATCAAGTCTTGCATGAGAGTTAAATTTCTACAGAGGCCTACTGATCGGTTCCCGTCAGCGCCTCCACACCTCCGAACAGCATCACCATCCTAGGATGCACACTCCAGTCCTGAACCTTGGCGTCTTGTTTGACCCCCAAATTTCCTTTCTACCTCCCATCTATGCTATGTCCCACTCTGCCTTTCCCCAACTCTGCAACATCACCCAGCTCTGCCACTGTTTCACACCGCCAGCCGCTGAGACCCTCATACAAGCATTCATAACATCCAGGTTCGAGTCAGAAAACTCCCTGCTTGTCGGCCTCCCCATCTCCTCCCTCCATAGGCTGCAGATCATCCAGAACTCTGCAGGCCATGTCCTCTCCCGCACCAGGATCCGTGACCCTATCACCCCCATCCTCACCCAACTCCACTGGCTTCCCATCCCACAGAGAATACAATTCAAGATACTCGTTCTCACTTTCAAAGCCCTCCATGGTCTTGGTCCCCCCTACCTCTGTGACCTTTAATCCCCTACCCTTTATTAGGTCCCTCCGCTTAGCTGGCTCCGGCTTGCTTCACGTCCCCTGCCTCGCCCACCTCACTATTGGCGGGCGGGCCTTCTGCCACTCTGCCCCCACCCTCTGGAACTCTATCCCGCAGTCCTTCTGCTTCGCCCCCTCCTTTGCCTCCTTCCAAACCCATCTCATGACCCTCCTCTTCGACCGTGCCTTCGGACACCTTCCTTCCCCCCTCTGCCCTCCATCCTCGCTGATCCCAACTCCCAGCACCGGGAGTGCTGATTGTCCAGCACCTTGGGACGTCCTCCTGATGTGAAAGGCGTTATACAAATGTAATTTTGTTATTGTTGTTGTATATTCAAATAATGAAACTACAAGATAAATAACACACTTGTGTGTCCAACATAAGCTCTGGGGACGTGAAGCAAAACAGTTTCTGTATACTGCGAAGGCCATAGCTAACTGCCATCCAAGAACATTTATAAATCAACTGGAACATTTTAAGGTGCCAGCCTGGCTCAGTTAGTAATACCCTCACTTCTAAATGAGTTGTGATTTCAGTCCCCATATTGGGAATTTAAACTCACAGTTTAGATTGACATTTCGGTTCAATGCTGGGCAAGTTCTGCATTGTCAGAGATGTCATCCTTTGGATGAGACATTGAACGAACACCCGTCTGCCTATGCAGATGGACATTAAAGATCCTGCAGCATTATTTGAAAAGAGAAGGGAGTTTATCCCAGTATCCTGGCCAATAGTCTTACATATAAGTTAATCATTTACGTCATGATAGTTTGTGGGACATTGCTGTTTACAAATTGGTTGCTATGTTTGTCTACAAAATACAGTCACTGCTATGAAATGCTTTGAGATGTTTTGATGATGTGATAAGGTGCTACATCAAATGCAAGGATTCGCATTTTTATCAGATGCAAGAATAATTAAATGCTACCATAGAACCACCAGGATGATTCATCATGTAGAAGATCTTATCACATTACATTCTAACATCTGTAAATTCTTCTTTGAAAATTCATTTGAAGGGAAGGTTTATGCCACATGATAATAGACTAATTTTCACACTGACACTATCTACATTAGAACTGTAAAGTAATAGAATGAATTATTATTCCCTATTTGTACTGTAGGAAATTATTTTGAAATTCATATTTCCCACTCGGATCTCATTCACTTTGGGTGAGGAGAGATCAGGGTGAACTAGGTGCTTGCTGAGTCTATTGTTTTATTTATGGTATGCTAGGATATTAAGGCCTTGGACTGGGTGCAATGGAGATTTACCAGAATGGTACCAGGGATGAGGGCTATCAGTTACATGGAGAAACTAGAGAAGCTGGGATTGTTCTCCTCAGAGCAGAGAAGGTTAAGGGGAGATATAATAGAGGTGTTCAAAATTATGAGGGGTTTTGATAGAGTAAATAAGGAGAAATTGTTTCCATTGATAGGTGGGTCGGTAACCACAGGACATAGATTCAAGATAATTAGAAAAAGAGCCAGAGGGGAGATGCGGAGAATTTTTTTTATTATGCAGTGAGTTGTTACGATCTGGGATGCACTGCCTGAAAGGATAATGGAAGCAGGTTCAATAATAACTTTCAAAAGGGAATTGGATATTTATAATAATAATCCTTGCATTTGATACAGCACCTTATCACATCTTTGAGACGTCTCAAACCGCTTCACAGAATATATTGTAAAGTGAATGGACTGATTATTTTGTGGGCAAAATGCGGCAGCCAATTGGCACAGCAGTGTCCCACAAACAGTCGTGGATTGAAGTGACCAATTTTTTAAAGTAATTATTACCTCTGGAAAGGCGATCCGCCAATTGACTAACAACCAGTTTCCTACTTACTGCTAGGTAAAAAAGCGTGTGGAGTAAGGAAACTTGCCCAACATTTCACCCTTCCCGTAATCAAACTCAGGTCTCTCGCTTGCGAGGCGAGTGTTCTAACCACTGAGCTACAGGACTCCAAAAGAGTCTTACTTGAAAAGAAAAAATGTCAAGGCTATGGGCAAGCGCAGGGAGTATGACTAATTGGATAGCTCTTTCAAGGAGTCAGCACAGGCACGATGGGTCAAATGGCCTCTTTCTGTGCTGTAATTTTGTTGTTGTTGTTTTGGTATAAGATTCTATGTTGACCAGCTCTTCAATAACATTAAAAATGGCCGTTTAAAGGTTCCTGCACAGTCCAGTGTTTTTCTGCTTTCTTTCGTTTGAGTCTGATATTCTCATTCAATTCTGGATGACTATCCAGCACAGTACACTATTTACATTTTTGCACACGTCTAGACCATTTTCTACTAATCACTGATCGTTGGTATTAGGACAACATACTAATATAAGGAGGTTTCATCCTACTTAGTGTAATGAATAAATCAGCAGGGTTGAGATCATCCCACATTAATGTGCCTAGAAATTATGTCTCAAGGCAACTGGGACTGAAAGTCAGATTGGCTATATTTAAAGTAGATTGTTAGAAAATGAAAGCTCATTAAACAGTTCCATGGAGGGACATTGAGAGGTGCCCATTTTATCCCTCCTTTATCTACATTACTAATGGCACTTGACTGACCGACACAATATAAATTATATAATTTCTATATTTTCTCCCTGGTTTCAAGTAGCCTTTTAACCAGCAAAGCCAAACAGAAATTCCACTGTAATGCAGTTGCAGTTTCAAGCTTTCTTTCAAGGTTCATTATCACTGGAGAAATGGTAATTCAGTGCCAAAATCAGCCAGTATTTTATCATAGAACTGAAGTAAAGCTTTGACGACTGTGGGCATTCAGAGCAGAACAGCTCGTGTCACAGATATGATTTCAGTTTTAAGTCAGCTGTTTGATGGAGTGAATGTGCTCTGTTACAGTCACTCTTGCACTTCGCTTCATCAAGGTCAGGAGAAAACAAATAAACCATATGGAATTTTGATAAACCTGCAACATTTTTGCAAATGCTTTTTGTGTTTGGAACAGTAGGTTCTGTTTCCTTTCCTTATATTCTTCCAATCTTATTTTCTCTGAAAGGCAATGGCTCGTGCTTTACTGCCATTCAGGCAGCAGGGACCCTGAGTTAATATAGTAACCTTCCTGTCAGCCTGGATAGTGAGTGTCGACAGGTTATTCAATTTATGGGGACCATCCCACCTAAGCTCAATCCTGTCTTATCCCAACATCATGCAGTTACATTTGTTTTATGGTGGTGTTGAGATTTCAGAGTTGACTATATTAGACAGGCAGACACGATCAGTTACTTTAGTACTATGATCAAAAATGAATGCACTTCTGTTCCCAATAGTTTGGGTTGTACAATCATACCAACGCTGCTAAATTATTTAATTATTTAAATAAATGTCTTGTCACTAATGACATTCTGAACATCTGTGATCAGGGCTCCCTCTGCCTCCTTGCCCTTCCTCGACCTCTCTGCCGCCTTCAACACTGTCGACCACTCCATCCTCATACACCACCTCTCTGCTTTACTCAATCTTCACAGACCTGCTCTTGCCTAGTTCGATTCCTATCTCTCTCACCGTCTCCACTTTGTTGTCTCTAACGGTTTCTCCTCCAGCCCCCGCACTGTCACGTCTGGCGTCCCCCAGGGCTCTGTCCTTGGCCCTCTCCTCTTTAATATCTACATGCTTCCCCTTGGTGACATCATCCACAGACATGGGGTCACCTTCCACATGTATGCGGATGACACCCATCTCTATCTTTCTGCCTCCACCCTCAACTCCAGGACCACTGCTGTCCTGACAGACTGCCTGTCGGACATCAAGTCCTGGATGACGGCAAATTTCCTACAGTTGAATGTGAACAAGACTGAGGTCCTCTTGATTGGCTCGTGCCAGTGCCTCAGCACCTCAGGCTCTGGCAACATCAACCTCCATGGTTGCACACTACAACTCACCAAGTCAGGAACCCAGGTATCTTATTCGACCCTCAACTGTCTTTTCTCCCCCAGATTCAAGCTATGACCCGCTCTACCTTCTCTCACCTCCTTAACATCACCAGACTCCGCCACTACCTCACCCCTCAGGCCGCTGAAACTCTTGTTCATGCCTTCATCACCTCCAGGCTCGACTTGTCGGCCTTCCCAAATCCTCCCTCCACAGGCTACAGATAATCCAGAACTCTGCAGCCCATATCCTCTCCCGCACCAAACTCCATGACCCCATCTCCCCCACTCTCGCCCGACTCCATTGGCTCCCTATCCTTCAGAGGATCCAGTTCAAGATCCTGGTCCTCACATACAAAGCCCTCCATGGCCTCGCCCCATCCTACATCTGCGACCTCCTAACCCCCTACCAACCCGCCCGTTCCCTCCGCTCAGCCAGCTCCGGCCTGCTCCCCCGACCCACCCGCCTCACCATTGGCGGGAAAGCCTTCAGCCACTCTGCCCCCAACCTCTGGAATTCCATCCCCCAGTCACTCCACCTCGCCCCCTCCTTATCCTCCTTCAAGTCCCGCCTCAAGACCCTCCTCTTTGACCATGCCATCAGCCACCCCCCTTCCCCTCCCCTTCCTTCTCCCCCCCTGACCTCAGCTGAGGTCTGAAATGCTGTACTCTGTCCAGCACCTTGGGACATTTTCCTGACGTGAAAGGCGCTACAGAAATGTAATCTTGTTGTTGTTGTTGCTGTTGTCCACTGAAACCATGTTCAGCTCACTGCAATCTACTGAAGAGTGAAATATTTTTTTCTACTATGCTTCATACACAGTCTTTCAGACCAGAAATAATCGCTCATTCACAACCAACTTTTCCAGCTGATATTAATGTTTTAAGTTCATTCCTTGATGATTTTGTTTAATAGATCACAGATATAGGAACATAGGAATTAGGAGCAGGAGTAGGCCATTCAGCCCCTCGAGCCTGCCCTGCCATTCAATAAGATCATGGCTGATCTTCTAGCCTAACTCCATCTGCCCATCTTATCCCCATATCCCTTAATCCCTCTATCCTTTAGAAATCTATCAATCTTGGTCTTGAATATGTTCAAGGACTGAGCATCTACAGCCTTCTGGAGTAGAGAATTCCATAAATTCACTACCTTCTGAGTGAAGAAGTGTTTCCTCAACTCTGTTCGAAAGGGCTGACCCTCAATCTTAAGACTGTGACCCCTAGCTTTCGATTCTCCTACCAGGGGAAATAGTCTCACACGGTCTACTCTGTCAAGCCCCATAAGAATCTTATATGTTTCTATAAGATCACCCCTAATTCTTCTATATTCTAGAGAATATAGCCCTAGTTTACTCAACCTATCCTCATAGGTCAACACCCTCATCCCAGGAACTAACCTAGTGAATCTACGCTGCACCCACTCTAAGGCGAGTATGTTCTTTCTTAAATAAGGAGACCAAAACTGAACTCATTATTCTAGGTGTGGTCTCACCAAGGCCTATACAGTTGCAGCAAGACTTCCCTACTCTTATATTCTAACCTTTTTGCAATAAACGTCAACATGCCATTAGCCTTCCTAGTTGCTTGCTGTACCTGCATACTAACTTCTTGTGACTGGTGTACAAGGACACCCAAATTCCTCTGAACACTAACACTATCTAGTCTCTCCCCCTCTAGAAAATAATCTGCTTTTCTGTTTTTACTACCTGGGTGAAAAACTTCACACTTACCCACATGATATTCCATCTGCCACCTTCTTGCCTACTAATCTAGCCTATCTAAATCTCTTGGCAATCTTTTTGTGTCATCCTCAGAGCTTACTCTCCCACCTAACTTAGTATCATCTGTGAATTTAGATATTTTAAGTTCTATGTCCTCATCTAGATCATTGATATAGATTGTAAATAGTTGAAGCCCAAGCACTGATCCTTGTGACACTCCACTAGTCACATCCTGCGAATCTGAGAAGGACCCATTTATCCCTACTCTCTGTTTTCTTCCCGTTAGCCACTCTTTGATCCATGCTAATATATTGTCTTTAATTCCATGGGCCCTAATCTTGTGTCGCAGCCTTTTACGTGGCACCTTGTCGATTGCCTTCTGAAAATCTAAATATACTACATCTACTGGTTCCCCCCTATCTAACCTGCTAGTCACATCCTCAAAAAACTGTATAAGATTTGTTAAGCATGACTTCCCTTTTGTAAAGCCATGTTGACTCTGCCTAATCATGTTATGGTCTGCTAAGTATCCCACTACGACGTCCCTAATGAAAGATTCTAGAATTTTCCCTGCCACCGATGTTAGACTGACTGGTCTATAGTTTTCCATCTTCTCTCTCCCACTCTTCCTAAATAGTGGTGTCATGTTTGCGATCTTCCAATCAATGGGAACCGTTCCAGAATGCAGAGAATTTTGGAAGATCAAAAATAAGGCATCCACTATCTCAGCAGCCACCTCTTTTAAAAATATATACGTTGCAATATATATTACTTGAGAAAATTTTAATAATGCAACGCAATTTGGTGATTGCACTAATTGTTCTCAAACGATGATAAGTTTGTGCATCCTTTTTAATACTAAGTCAAGTTATAAAATGAAAAACTATCTGTACTACTAGAAGGGGAAAATTACAGTATTCTTTCATTAAGACAAGGGACACTTTGAGGAATAATGCAAATATATTCCTTACCTCGGTGTAAAGTCTTCTAATTTACCTCACTAATGAGCATGTGCTACTGCTGTTTAAACTATGCAGCAATCTCATACAAGGAAATTTCACCTGGTGTCTTGGCCAACAATCTTCCAAATAAAACTGGTCATTCACTTTATGGCTGTTTGTGAGAGATTACTGTGGACAAATTGTCTGCAAAAATACAGTCACTACAGTTTACAGCATATCCTGTGGAATTCTTTGAGAGGTCCACTTATCATGAATACATTATGTCAAACGTATGGATTATTATTAGTATAAAACAAAACCCCTGCTCCATTGAGAGTGAATCATCCCATCCATAGAAAGTCAAGCTTCCAGCTGTGCAGACGGGATAACTCCTCTGGTGGTAACACACTCTGATTTGGCACTGACAATTTATGTCAAAGTCAATCAGAGAACAAGTGTTATTTTTCAAGATCGCTCTCACCTCCAAAATGGATGTTTGGGACCTAAGAGGGACAATTGTTTTTACAACAGAATGTCAGAATCGAGTCAATTTTCTGTGCTCGTCTTGGTAGTCCGGTTCCTAAGCCAGATGGGTCCACAATATTCCACAGGGTACTGCTGATAATCAATCAGCCTGGCTCATTGGCAGGACATGGAGGGACAGACCAGTCACTGAGAGCAGGGATTCTTCCCACTCTGCACGCAATTAACCCTACAAGTACTAATGGGTAAGCTGGTCCTAATTGGACAAGCAACGGGAAGCTTTCCAAACAGGGTTTTCAAGTGAAGCTGTTTTGTTTTAATGTGTTAAATCCCAGCAGTATCCCCATGTACACCCTGGGTTCTCCAAGCCTTGACCCTTGCCAACCTGTGCCTAATATTCTCCGGAATTATACAAGTAGGATGTGTCCCTCCTGAGCAAGCATATTCCATTCCAGACACAGAGAAATGGCCATGTGTAGTGGGTATACATATTTTGTACTCTTAATTTAGTTTAGATCCTCTTAATCGCTCCGGAATATCGCCAGATTACGGCACTACCTCACCCCTCACGCCGCTGAAACCCTGGTTCACGCCTTTGTCACCTCAAGGCTGGACTATGGGAACTCTCTCCTCGCCGGCCTTCCCGCCACCTTCCTCCACAAGCTGCAGGTCATTCAGAACTCTGCAGCTCGTGTACTGTCCCGCACCAGGCTTCGCGATCACATCACTCCCACCCTCGCTCGCCTCCACTGGCTCCCCATCCCCCAGAGGATTGATTTCAAGATCCTCATCCTCACCTACAAGGCCATTCACGGCCTTGCTGCCTCCTACCTCTCCAACCTACTATCCCCCTACCTACCTGCCCGTACCCTCCGTTCCTCTGGCTCCGGTCTGCTCCACGTCCCCGCCCCAACCGCCCTACCATCGGTGGTCGGGCCTTCAGCCTCTCAGCCCCCAGGCTCTGGAACTCCATCCCCAGTACCTTCGCCTTGCTTCCTCCCTTTCCTCCTTCAAGGCCGGTCTCAAAACCTTTCTCTTTGACCGTGCCTTCAGCTCCCCTCTCGACTCTCTTCCTCCTCCTCGCTCCCTCCTTCCCTCCCCTCACCCTGACCATTTCCCCCCTCCTCTCTCCCTCCCTTCCCTCCCCTCACCCTGACCATTTCCCCCCTGCTCGGGTCATGACCCAACTGTGCAGCGCCTTGGGACGTCCTCCTGACGTGAAAGGCGCTCTATAAATGGAATCTTGTTGTTGTTGTTGTTAAGCATGGTGATGGGTATTCTGCACATGCCAGACACCCACCCGGTTGACCAAAATAAAATGCTATAGAAGTAAAAATGTTCACATTTTTTTCTTTAAAGAAGAAAAGTTCTAGAGCTAAAATTGTGGACTGTAATGTGTTAACTAACACATGTAATTGCAAACTAGACAATAAAGACATCATGGATGTGAATCTACCATTGCCATTATGTTTGACTCTAAGCCAGCAATAAGTTGCTGTTTATTGGGATACAAGAGGAATATATCTTAATGTATCATAATAATACATCTTATAATAGCCTGCTAATCCTGTTGGCCAGACACATCTGTAGTTATTATTATTAAAATGTGTGTACTTAGTTGTATGCAGCTAATGTTACACTAATATAGCCACTTTTACTTTATTATTGTAATATTTGTTCTATTTCTGTGTCTTGGTGAATGAATTAAAATGTATTTGAAAATAACTAGTTCAGGGAAGCTGCATTTACAATTTTTTTCTTTTTAGTCCTTTTGACCTATTTAGTCCTTTAAAGACTTTTGTCTCTAAAACTAAGCCACCATCTATTTATAGATGTTCTCCACCTGTTTGTTTGAGATCATTTTAAAATCGTTCTCTTGCTTTGGAAATGTATCAATTACGCAATACCTTCTTACTCAAAATAAGAGATTTTCAATGTTACTGTCCATTGGCTGACTGATTAAAATGCAAAAGACACTTGGAGGCTTAATAGACCAAAATAGTTTTGTAGCAAGTATTTTATAAGTCGTTTATATCACTGTGATGAATGAGACATGCCAAACACAAACCGTTCGGTTTTTAAAGCAAGGCTCCTCGACAGCACAGGGTTTACTTCAAGTATTTTTTAAAAAAATGTTTGCTACAATATTACTACAGTAGCTATTAAGAGAAAAACTGAGTTTTTTTTCAGTAATGAGTATTCACACATATTTAATGTTAATTGGCAAATAAATTCAAACAGTGAAATAAAACGATCAGTGCAGACTGCATGGGTAGCTCATTCGATAAATGTGCTGTGCAATGTGTTACTGAGGATTCATAAGGGTCCAGGTTTGATATATAGCCAAGGGCAGCCTTGCAGGTCTTAAACTGTACCAGCATTGGATTTGATGGCTGTTGACAATGTCCTGATGTTTCAGGGCCAGAACTGCAGGCAGGGTTTCACTTTGCTAGTGGGAAGGACTACTATTTATGGTCTCCTTTTCGAAAAGGAGAACAACTGATAAAAGCAACAATTGAAAAACTATCAGAGATTCAAAGCTCCTTTATCAAAAATTAAAACCAAGCTATTATTCATTATGAGGTTATAGTTTTACTTAAATTTGGGAGTTAACTTGTGGTATTTGGCCCACAAATCCAGTCACTACACTTTACTGTATATTCTGTGAAGAGCTTTGAGATGTCTTGAAGATGTGATAAGGTGCTATATCAAATCAAGGATTATTATTGTTACATTTTTCAATAAAAATATGTGTTGAAGAAAGCACCTTAGAAATTCATTGATTCATTTGTCAACCTTTCATTTATGGTGTTTTAAAAATTCGATAACACATTTCTTATTTAGGAGCTGATTAAGAAAAAATGCAAATGAATATCCCTGAAGGTTGCCAAATGAAGTTCAGGCACCTTAAATGCTGTGTGCTTCTGATTGTAAAAGTATTGACACCATGATGTGATTCATCAGGGTAAAAGGGGCACAGTTCTGCATTTAGATTTGTAGATGCTTGGCAGCTTGTCATTTAATTGCCAGGTCTCTGAATGCAAAAACAGCAGTTTATGTAAAGGTCAACTTTTAAGTTAACTGTATTGGACAGCAATATTCTTGTCAACTTAACTTGACAGTATTGGTAACTACTGTACACAGCAATAATCGATTGCCTTCTCTTTTCGAGAATGCACAGGATCTTTAGAGTACATCTTAACAGGGAGACGGGACCTTGGTTTAAGGTCTCATCCGAAAGATGGGACACCTAACAAATTATATATTTGATATAAATGTAAATAAATGTATAAACGTAATTTTTGTTGTTGTTGATATTGTGGAGTCCTGTAGCTCAGTGGTTAGAGCACTCGCCTCGCAAGCAAGACACCTGGGTTCAATTCCAGGCAGGGCGAAACCTTGCGCAAGTTTCCTTACTCACACACCTAATAATAATTCCTCCAAAACAAAAACAATAATAAATTGGTCATTTTCAATCCACGACTGTTTGTGAAACACTGCTGTGCGCAATTAGCTGCCGCGTTTCGCCCACAAAATATACAGCAAATTCACTTTACAGCATATTCTGTGAAGCACTTTGAGACGTCCAGAAGACGTGAAAAGTGCTATATCAAATGCAAGAATAATTATTATTATATGATTATTATTATTTTATTATTATTATATTATTATTATATTAGGATAGTACTCCTAAAACAGAGTTATTGAGCGCTCTCAAGCTACATTGATGTTTTTGGATGCTGTTGGATAACAAGCAAGGATGTAATATTGCATTAATTGATGTTGTGCTGCAAATTTAAATAGAAAATGATGAATATGTGGAATGGACAACCCAGGGAATTGGTACGTCCTCCCAGTGTGGAAGATGCTATACAAATATAATTTGCTGTTTTGCTGTGGTAGAGGCAGATTATGACAACAAATTCAACTGGGCGCTGGATAGATATATGGCAAAGAAATTAATTGAAAATTCCCATTTTCAGGTCCCTGCTGAAGACCTTTCTTTTTGACCGCGCCTTTGGTCATCTTCCTCCCCCTCCCCCTGGCTCTGTCCCGGGATCCGTTACTGTAAAGCGCTCTGAGACGCCGTCCAGTGTGGAGGGCACTATATAAATCCAAGTTGTTTTGTTGTTGAGTGGAAAGAGGGACGGAGGAGAGAATGCATTCTTTTATACTTTAGAACTGACCAGGTGAACCATTACGTTCCACGTTTCCTATGTTTCTCTGTAATATTTGGAACAAAACCATGGCCTGAAATTTCTCATGGCTTTAGACTTCAAACCATATTCTTAAAATTTAATATTGTACAGAAGTTTGGAAATCTCTTGCATTCAGTTTCAGTTTGGAAGTTGGTTTTCCCAAAGCACTTAAAGAGATTTCTGACAATGTGATGATATTACTTGTGATAACTGTCACATCAAATATTGCATTTTTCATCCAATGCTTTCAGTGCCACAAAATGTAGTATGAAGGACAATCATGGGGAGAAATTTCCAACTGGGTCAGGATTTTTCTCTAGTTCTGTAGTATTTTCAGAGTGCCAAGAATTAAGTGACATTCTTAAATGCACCCTTCATTTTGTTCTTCCAAGCACTACAGAAAACTGCCTTCAAAGTTAAGCTTGAATTCAACTATTTGCCAAATCCTGATTAATCCATTCTAAAATGCTACATAAGTAGAGTAAATCTAGACCCAGATGGAAATTCTCCCACACTAATGTGTTTTAACAGTAAATGCCACAGAAGTGAAAATGATAACTGTTTATAGAGAGCAGAAAGGTTTGTTCTACATATACCAGTCCTTAGCTGGGAAGGATCCAAGTTATCATTTGTATAAATATGCGTCAGTAAATGTCATGCCACTTCAAATTAGAGAATGGGATCATTTGTAAAGCTTCACCAAGATTGTTCATGTAAAGACCTGTGTTGAGGTAAGTTGTACATTGAAATTAGATGCTGTCTGGTATTTTCAAAGTGGTTTAATGTAGCATGTCAGCAGATGTTGCCTGATCCAAGACAAATCATCTGTAAATGTTGTATGAACTGCAAGTATACAGTCCTGCCAGGTAAGACCCTGGTCTCAATCCCCCTCCCCCCAAAAAAAATCCTAAAAGATGATCACAAAGCAACCTCACTTGAATTGCTGATGGTGTAGAGTTCTGTATATGTTTTGACACCGATAATAATAAAAAATCATGAATTTGACCCAAAAGTTGCTTTAAAAAATTTGCACAAATCTGTTGTCTATGATTTTTTTCTAGAAGAAAGCATGATTAACATTTCAAAGAGCCCAGTAGTTGATTTCTTTTAATTTACACATGACAGAGAGGAATGACTGGTATTTGAATAGAGACTATTGCACTCCTAGTAATCCATGGTTGTTTAATACCTATGAAAAGTTGAAGCACAAGTGAAATATGGGGTGAAAATTGCATCCTGAAGCCAAACATTGAGTTGGATTTCTGACTTACACTGAACTGCATGTTAGTGGGATAATAATCTTTGCATTTTGATACAGTGCATCCTCATATCAACAAGATGTCTCATCACTTCACAGGATATACTGTAAAGTGATGTCCCTTTGTGTATTTTGTGAACATGGCAGTCAATTTGCACACAGCAATGTGCCACCAACATCCATGGAGTGAGTGACCATTTTTCAAATTTCGAGACTTTTTGGCCAAGGTACTGGAAGAAACTTCCTTCTCTTTTCAAATAGTGCCACGGGATCTTTATCTTTTTCTAAAAAGGTAGACAGAACCTTGGATTAATATTTAATCCAAAGGACGGCACCTCTGACATTTCAACACACGCCCAGCACTGCATTGAAGTATCATCATGGATTAGATGGTTTCCAAATCCTGACATGTGGCTTAAATCTCACACCCCTCTGATTTTGAGGAGAGAGTCCTAACAACTGAGTCAGGTTGACACATTGTTTAATTGATGGTTATGTTTAGTTAACTCAGTATCCTACTAACTGGTAGTTCAATAGCAACTGAGGTGAAGTAATAATTTGAAATGTCTAGGTTGTTTGCGTTGTGCATTTTGTTTATCTTATACCCTTGCCAGAGACCAGTGACTGAGTGACTGAGTTATAATTGCTGCCTGTCTATAACAACAACAACAAGATTCCATTTATAGAGCGCCTTTCACGTCGGGAGGACGTCCCAAGGCGCTGTACAGTTGGGTCAGGACCCGAGCAGGGGGGAAATGGTCAGGGTGAGGGGAGGGAAGGGAGGGAGCGAGGAAGGGGTAGAGAGTCGAGAGGGGAGCTGAAGGCTCGGTCAAAGAGAAAGGTCTTGAGACCGGCCTTGAAGGAGGAAAGGGAGGAGGCGGCGAAGGCACTGGGGGATGGAGTTCCAGAGCCTCGGGGCTGAGAGGCTGAAGGCCCGGCCACCGATGGTAGGGCGGTTGGGGCGGGGGATGTGGAGCAGACCGGAGCCAGAGGAACGGAGGGTACGGGCGGGTAGGTAGGGGGATAGTAGGTTGGAGAGGTAGGAGGGAGCGAGGTCGTGAATGGCCTTGTAGGTGAGGATGAGGATCTTGAATTCGATCCTCTGGGGGATGGGGAGCCAGTGGAGGAGAGCGAGGGTGGGAGTGATGTGGTCACGAAGCCTGGTGTGGGACAGTACACAAGCTGCAGAGTTCTGAAGCTCTATAAAAGCTATTACTGTGCATAGAACCCAGTAAATATAAAGATGCTGAAAAACAACTTTTTTTATAGACTATGATATATTCAACAAAAAATGATCTCTCTCATTTTATCATGGAATAATCTTTATTAAAAAGGGTGAAAGGTTAAGTATAAATTAGGTCGTATTGTTACCAAAAATTGTAAATGCTGGAAATATGAAGTAACAAACGGTAAATCCAGGAACTGCCACAGAAAACACCTGAAAGAGAAAAGTGGGTTTAACATTTCAGATATTATATTTCATCAGAAACCAGAATCAAGAGCTTGGCCATTCTAAGTTGCTGCCTTAGTGGAAGAGCATTGCAAGATTTCAGAGTTGAAAGGCTGCATTTCAGAGGGGATGAAAACAGCACTGTTATTGTCCTGCAAAATAGCACCTCATATTGACTATTCCTGGAGCATACTCATGATTTCTGCATGATTACAGGAGACTTAAAGGAAGTGACCTAATATTTTTTAGTGGTTACTATGTTAATTTTATAAATAAAATAAACAATATATTATAAAATATAAATAAAAAATAAATTGTAATATAAAGTAAATAATAAACTAATGCATAACAAAATTTTGTAAAAAATATTTTATTTCAAGCCCATTAGAAAATAGATTTAAAAAAACAGAGATTCTTTGTGCGATTGGTTAACTGATTTTAAAGTTTGGTATCTTCCTATTTTCTTTGTTTTCACAATTAGATTCAGCATCCTCACCCTGAAAATACATTACAAATATATATTATATAGTGCCTTTCAAGGCAGGAGGACATCCCAAAGAACCTGACATCGTTGGCTGAGTACCTGAACAGGGGCTGGGAGCCAGGAGTATTGGACAAAGATGACCAAAGACACAGGTCAAAGAGGTATATCTTGAGAAGGACTTTAAACAAGGAGAGGGAGCAAGCGAATCGAAGGGACCTATAAAAGGGTCTCTCAGAACACTGTTCCAGTTGAAGATCACAAATGCCAACCTAGCTCACAAATTTCAGATGCCGATCAAACTCCAGTGAATTGCCATCAGGTTGTGATATTTTATGTCGGAAATGTAGCTAAGATCTGTATTCATTACAAAGTGATATGATGACATCTTCTGATAGAGAATCCAAACATATAAAGGAAAACACATTCATACAATACAAGATTACATTTGTATAGCGCCTTTCATGTTGGCAGGATGTCCCAAGGCGCTGGACAGTCAGGGATTTGGACGCAAGCTGGAGCATGACGAAACATGCTCACTATCATGTGTACATCCAGCATTGCCTTGTGTATTCAATTTTTATTATATTGTCAGTTTGACACAATGCACCTATACAAGCCTAATTCGCTTTGCTCAACCAATGGCAGTTACAATGAATACAAAACGTAATTAACTTTGGGCTATAATGCGTCTGCTATTCATAATTTAATATCCAAACTTCAACTACAAGCACTTCTAACATTGTGTTACAATTCCATCACTTTGTATTTAAATCATTTTAAACCATCAAAGTTCTCCGAAGCAGAACTTTTATCATACTTTTTGAGATGTGTCAATGGAAAAATAATTGAAATTTAAGCTTTTTTTTCTAAAGTCACATTTGAAACAATATTACAGTAAGGAAACTTTAAATTATAAGACATCATCGAGCATCCTTCATTAGAAATATACCCTGCTTGTTTTGTCTGTTATACTTTGTCAACTAGGTTTCTGACACTTGCATAAACCCATGCTTAAGGGTATCCAAACCATACTGAAAGTTTCATGCATCCAACCTACACATGGAAATTCCTGTGTGTTGGAATGGAATACGCACTCTCTCCCTGGAAGGACCCATTATGCTTACCTCACTCCGGATAGTATTAAGCACCGGCTGGCAAGGCTTGGGGACCCCAGAGTGTGTGTTGGGGATAATTGCTGGAGTCTAACCTGCTAAAACCATAGACTGTCATTAAAATACTGCCTGGCAAGTTTCCTGTTGCTCGTCCAGCTAGGACCACCCTACCCATTAGGTTTTGGCTTGCAAGGTGATTGGGAACTGAGTGGAAGAATCCCTGCCTCCAGTTTCTGGTCAAAGATGATATCTGAAAAGATGAATGCAAGACACTAAATATCTGGTTTGTGAATCATAGTTTTCAAACCAACAAAAAAAGATTGGTCAGTGTCTTGCTAGCCAAGGTTTCCGATCTGCAAGCAGGACGCATAATTCTCAGTTTCAGATGCTTCTCCGTTCAGAGAAGCATTGGAGGAACTTCCAGCATTTACACAGGAAATCTCTTCAATGCACCTGCCTTGCATCCCTGGATATGATACAAGGAACACTTTGTCATCTGATAGGTGATGCTTCCCTCATTTCTCATCTCCATCCTCTCTCTAGCGTAAGCTTTGTTTCCTACCTGTTTTAACAGAACTATTAGCTTTTCTATGGTCATTGATGTTTATTTTTTACTTGTTCATCCTAAGCTTCAAATATGTTCTGCTTCATGATCTTTCTCCTTGCTACATCCCATTCTAAATCAATTGTTCCCAGGACCTCATGATTTTGAAACTCCTCACTTCCTTCAAACTTTGATTCAAATCTGCACACTTTTAAATTGTTGATTATTTCCTGACTTAGCTTGTTTTCTCTGTTAATCTTTTGAATCGCGGTCATGCTGTGGAATTCTTACAACACCACCCACGTTCTCAATGAAAAAGAGTCCAAGACATCCTTTGTAGCATGACAACATTTATTCAATCTCAGACCATGGCTACTTTGAACAGCTCTTTGGCATTCCTGTACATCACCAACAGATGCAAGCCAGCGATGAAAAATATAAATGCTACATTTCTTATATTCTCTTGAGGATAAAGACAATATACTTGCCACATTGTCAAAGTCAGAACTGAAGTAAATACAGTGAACTTCGACCTTCATCAACACTACAAGCTGCCTATAGACATAATCGATTTTAAATATGTTTCACAACCTACCTTTGTCCTTCAAAGAATGCATTATGTCCAAGGTAGGGATTATTTACAGCACATTCAGCACAAAATACAATGTGCACTTGTCAGAAATAATGAACCTCTTGTCATTTGTGTAGCTTGCTCTCTCTGTTCTTTAACTTTCTATAAAAAACTCTTGTCTCAATCACATAAGATTATCCTCTATTTCTGCAACACGCTGTTAAAATCTTCAAGCGCTCTGGAATGCTACCCTGCATGACCGGCACTGTATAAATGCAAGTTCTTGTTGTAACATCAGGATTTCCCTCCCCCCGCCCCATCCCCCCGCCATCCTGCCACTCTCCATCTCATTTCCTAAAGAATTTGTTTCGTTTTTTCCTTTGACTGAGGTATAGTTTAAGCACTCCGGGATGCTACCCTGAGTGAAGGGAGCTTTATAAATGCAAGTTGTTGTTGTAGTTCCATAGAAAGCCGTTTGGTGGTCACCCAAGTGACTATTTTAAATGGACATCTCAATTATAATAATAATCCCTGCATGTAATATAGCCCCTTTCATGTTGTCAGGACATCCAAAAGCACTTCACAGAATATACAGTAAAGTCCAGTAAACAGTGTGTTTTGTAGAGAACACAACAGTCAATTTTGCATATAGCCATGAAGAGAGTGACCAATTTTATTTGGAGGATTGTTGCCAGGACACCGGGTAAAACTCGCTTCTCTTTTCAGATAGCGCCATGGGATCTTTTAATGTCCACCTGAACTGGCAGATGGAGCCTCAGTTTAACATCTCATCTGGAGGACATCACCTCTGACAATGCAGCATTCCAATTTGTGTTGTACATTGTTTAAAATCAGCAGCTAATGAACATGTTTCTTGTTTGGATAGCATATTTTGTGGTTTATGAAGCGTAACACAGTGAACATGTTATATTGAGAAAAAAACTGACAAATTGGATATTAGAACAGGAGTTGCTTTATTTCAAGATTATAGGTTTGTTTTGATAAAAAAATGCTAGAATAACTGCACAAATTGAATATTTAATAACAAAATTGTACACATCCCTGGTCGCTTGAATATTGCTTATTATTTGATTTTGAGATGTTAATTGCAACTTTCCCCAGGCATAAAACCAAATTACTTTGGAGAAATGATAAAGTCACTGAAGACTTTCTGTTTCCTTGTGAAATGTACTCCTGAACAAATGATAACAGCTCTCCAGAAATGCAATTCCTCTCCATTGCTTTCCTGAAAACAGTTGCTAAAGGACTGCAGCTTTGTACTCATGTCATCGCAAATAATGAGCAACGTGCTGTAGGGATATGCTCTGAGAGACTAAAAACAAATTTCACAAGAGGCTTCTACCAATTAAGAATTACATTGGACAAGAAACCACTTGAGGGATAGAGTTATAGCTTATCTAATTTCAAAAGTTTATAATGATTCTTATTTTGCTGCTGGGCTCATTCTCAGTTGAGAGACCCACATCACCTCAACAGTCGCTTGAGATTTGTTTTGTCGATTCTCCTTCTCATTCACTGTCATCTTAATGATTACTTCCTTCATGAGGTACTCAGCCGGCTCTTTAAAAAAAAGTTAGTCAGCCACCCTGATTAAAGCGCTATTTGAAACTTGTGAAAATGAGGAAGAATTGTTTTTTAATTTAAAACTTTAGAACTCCATACATCTATTCCACAGAATGGAAATAAAGACCAACACAGAGGAAGGAGAAGCACGCCCAAAGCACATTGTTTTTTGCAACATGCACCAGGCTATGTGAACATCACTTTAGGTGCAGTGCTACCTATAGGAGAATAATGCAAACCATCAGATTAGGGTTATATTCAAAGCACATACACTCCATGAATGGCTTAGATATTGCCAAAGGGAAAGTTGAAAAACTTCTATGGATGTTAGTCACCTTGCCAAAATATTGTGAACCATAAATTAACAATACAAACTGGATACTGGGCTATGTTGCTAAGTAATGTCAGTTCAGATCCCCCAGAAATCAGATTCAAACTGTACAGTGCTCTGATTAATCTGAATCTGAAGTACCAGGTCACCACAAAGTCCTGTTTAGGCCTTAGAAAGAGCACAGAGGAAAGCAATCATGATAATCTTTAGTTTTAGAAAGATAAGCCATGAGGAACAATTAGGTAAACTTGGATTCTTCACTGTTGAAAGGAGATATCTCACAGGTGCCCCTGTAGAGGGACATAATGGGACTGAAAAAGTAAATCCAAACATGACATTCTAAGGATGCAGGACAAGTGGGCACAAGTTCAAGGTTATGAAGGACAATTTTTGGACTCACCACAAAACATTTCTTTACATGAAAGTTGGTCAACAACTAGAGTGAATTGCTGTGAAGGAAGCAGAGGCCAGGATGCTGAACTCATTTAATAAACAGCTTGGGTGTGTATGGTAAGGCTGTAGAGTGTACATTCTGGAAGGTTACAATCAAATAGGGTGAAGGACATTTATCATCTATACCTGCCCGGCGACGCTGTGCTAATACCTATTCATTCCTTTATCTGTTCAGTTGTATTGGATTAATAGATCATCTGAAGAATCTAAATCAGAATTCTTCAGCTTTCTTCAGGAATCTACTCACAGGCAGTGTGCAGTCCAATTTTGCTCATATACATTTACATCTAACCCAGTAAATGTGTAAACATGTAAATTTAAAATTTAGGATAATAAAGATGGCTTTGCAGTGTCTCAAAGTGTACCATAGCTAGTAGAAAACCAAATCAACAGGAGTCAACTTTTTCCAGATGTCTCATACCAATTGACTCTATTGTCACCAAGCTCAGCAAAGCTGCAGTTGTGGTAAGAAGATTGATGAGGAAAAATCACATTGAATCAGCTTACATTGGCCTTAAGATGGTGGCGACACCAATGCAGTTTAGCCTTCTGGTTCTGAAATTCACAAAGTTGCCTACACTTACAAAACTGTAGTAAAATAATCAATATCACAGCAAGAGATTAGCACTAAATCAATTGAGATGTTCTATGATGATGAGCGCAACTCAAATAGTTTATAATCCTTCGCAGAATCCCCAAGATCGAATAATTGAACAAATTCTCTTATCACTGTCAGCTCAGCAACACATCCGAGTAGACAGGGATAGAATAGATGAAGCAAGCTACTTAACTAGAAGCGTGAGCAGAGAGTTAGAGGACACAAGTACAAAATTAAAAAGTCACCAGTGAGACTGGAGATTAGAATAAATAAACTGTTTCCTGACAGAATGGCACATATGTAGAACAGACCAAAAGCTGTGTCAATCAACTCCATTATATAAAAAAAATTGGATGAATAATATGAATAGGATTTGAAGGCTCAGTGCTGATGACATAACATTTATATTGTGCCCTTCATTGTAGAATAATTTTTTGAATCACTGTACAGAGGTGGAGTAGGACGGTGTGCAAGGGAAAAGACGAAAGGGGAGGTGACTGCATGATCGAAGAGGTAAGAGGGATTTGAAGATTGATCAAAAAAGAGCAAAGTAGAGGGATTGAGGCAAGGAGTTCCAGAAATTAGCTGCAGAGTGGCCAAACGCTCTGGTGATAGGAGTTAGATAGATATACATATAGGTATGAGGTGCTGTCCTTTGGTGAGATGTTAAACTGAGGTCCCAACCTCTTGTTCAGGTGAATGCTAAACATTCCATGGAACTATTGAAAAAGAGAAGGGAATTTATCTTTGTGTCCTGGCCAACAATCCACTAGATAAAATTGGTCACCCACTCCATGTTGTATATTGTTGTGTGCAAATTGGCTGCTACATTCACTTACAAAATACACAGTTACTACACTCTTCTATCTCCCTGCTCAATCTTCCCTATCATCTGTTAAGCAATTTGCGATGCTCATCCTAGGTGAAAAGTGCTCAGGTTTAAGTTGTTGTACCTCGTTCTCACCTTCAAAGTCCTCCACCGCCTTGTTCCTTTCTGCCTCTGTGATCTGCGAACACCATACTGACCTGTCCGTTCCCTTCACTCAGCAGGCTCCGAACCCGCTCGAGGTCCCCACCTGGCCCACCCCATCATTGGTGGTCAGGCCTTCAGGCTCTCTACCGCCACCCTTTGCAACTCCATCCCACAGTCCCTTTGCCTTGCTCCCTCCATTGCCTCCTTCAAGGCACATCTCAAGTCCCTCCTCTTTGACTGTGCCTTTGGTCGCCCTCCCAACCCCACCCTTCCTGCCCTCCACCCCTCCTGACCCCAAACCCCTACTCAGGTCCAAATCCCTGACTGTCCAGCGCCTTGGGACGTCCTTCTGACATGAAAGGCTCTATACAAATGTAATTTGTTGTTGTTATACCTCAATTGGCCAATATTTCTTTGTTGTTTCCATAACATACGATATATTTTTGGCCCACAAAATATACAGCCAATTCACTTTACAGTATACTCTGTGAATTTTGGATTTTGAGACTATTGCATAACGTGATAAGGCGCTATATCCAATGCAAGGATTATTATTATCATATCCATGATCCCAGTGAAGCACTTTGAGATATCCTCCTGACATGAAAAGATCAAATGTAAGGATTATTATTTTTAATTACTTTTATAAGAGTGCGTGTACAAACTTGGGCCACAGTGTACATGTTTAAGATTGAAACTGCTAATCCAGCGAGTCAGGTTTGCCAGCTTTTCACTCACTCTCCATCTTGTTCCATTTTCTTAACATTTTTGCCTCAGTTTCTATGGTGCAGAGGAAAGATGGCTCAGGCAGTGGAAGGGAAAGTAGAAAAAGACCTTCAGTCTGCTTGATATCACTCTGATTGATGTTCCATGCAGCCTCACAGAAATAGAGATACCCTTAAAGTCAAATTGTCTGATGCTTTTCTCTAAGATTCTTTTGACCTTCAATCGCTCTGGGTCTCAGGAAACAATAATAGACGGCACTGACTATAATTGTCAAGTCCTCATTCAGTCAGCCACAAGTCTTTCCTCAGATTGACTGCAAAAATTTTCAAAGCTCTGAACCATCTCATTGAACCCATAACTAGTCTCTCTCCAGATGTTTTACAAGGATATCTTTCTTCACAACTGTCACTAAGTATTGATTGACATTGTTGAGAGACAATGCCATGAGAGAGGTTGAACTGGTTTACTGGGCAATTTTTTCTGAGTTAAAAGTTGTTTTGGATACTCTTCCAGGAAGAAAGAAGAAGAATTTTCTCCCTGATCTAAAGAAAGGACATGACTGTAATGCATGTCCTTTATAAGCAGCCTTTACAAGCTGCCCAATACTTACAATCCACACTGTACAATTAATCTATATTTTTGTTATTTGAATGGATCACTGTGCAGATTGTAATGATCAGTAGAATGGATGAATATAAAAGATCCTCGATTCTCTGGCAATTTCAATAATTCAACAGGGACAATCACCCTTTCATTATCGGGGTAATAAAGGTTCTCAAAGGTTCACAATGTAACAGGCACCTTACAGTTTGGTAATAACTAGATTCAACTGTAATCTTTTTCTTCAACGGTGAATTGTAAAATTTGGGGCACCTGTATTATTCTGAACATGGTAAGTCCCATTGACTATTAGCCCAACTATCATTGTAGACCCCTATTGTGGGTGTTGTATAGCTTGCTTTGATGGCAGTGTGCATTACTCAATCAGTTCTGAAACAGTAAATAACTTTGATTTGAATAGAATAATCTGAGAGAATACAAACCTAAATTTAATAATCACTTTTATTTTTTGATCAGTACTGATTCTGATGAAGGTTTCACACCACAAACACTGAATGATCTTTTTCTTTTAGATATTGAGCAAATAGTTCAATAGTAATATACTGTTACGCTGGTTGTGCTGTTGACTTGGATCATTTCCTGATTTTCTTTTCATCTGCACATGAGGAGGATTGGTATTACAGTCCTCTGTTACTGAATTCCATAATATGTGGTCACAAGTATTGGCTGAGGTCAGCCTGGCTCTGTGGTAGCACTCTCACCTCCGAGTGAGAAGGTTATGGGTTTAAGCTCCATTTTGGGACTTTGAACTCATATAGTCAAGACTGTTGCCTCAATCCAGTGGCGGAAGTGTGCTGCAATGCTGGAGGTGTCAAATTTTCGATGAAACCTTAAATCAAGATCCCATCTGCCTGTTCAGATAGATGTTAAAGATCCTGTGACACTATTCAAAAAGAGAAGGCAGTTTCTTATGGTGTCCAGGCCAACAATCACGCATACAAAATTGGTCATTCGCATCATGTCTATTTGTAGGATACTGCTGTGCACAAATTGGCTATAATACACAGTCACTATCCTTAACCTGCTCTTTGAAGTCTTAACCAGTTTCAACCAAATGTTTTGTTTTCTATTCAGTGGTTAGAGCACTCGCCTTGCAAGCGAGAGACCTGGGTTTGATTCTCGGCAGGGTGAAACCTTGGGCAAGTTTCCTTACCCCACACACTTCTGTTTTTGTAGCAGAAAGTAGGAACCCAGTCGTTTCCAGGGGTATAATTCCTTCAAAGAAATAATAATAAATAAATTTATCACCCAATCCATGACTGTTTGTGTGGCACTGCTGAATGCAATTGGCTGCCGCATTTTGCCTATAAAATATACAGTCAATTCGCTTTACAGTATATTCCATGAAGTGCTTTGAGATGTCTTGAAGACATGATAAGGCGCTATATCAAATGCAAGGATTATTATTATATTTCAACCTTGGTGAAATTCTGCACTTTGGCTAATGTGGGTTTCTGAGTGCTATAGAAACACTGGACATTGACCTGAAAATTGCATCAGCTTTAAATTCAGTTTAAGATGGTCACAAAGCAATCAGACTGTGCATCACTCATAACTTTCATCTGTTGTGTTAGATAGAAGACTTGGAGAAATAACAGGTAAATCCTCTTGGGGCTGAGCAACAACTCAAAGCAGTCAGAGTCCTGAGCAGCTACTCATCAGTTAGCATTCTCAGGGAAGATAATCCAGAATGAATTGCAAATCTTCAGCAGAGCCAAATAGTTCAGTAACTTTAAAGGATTTGTGGTTCAACATTTCAGCTACCATCGTAACCTGCATAACAGTGAGAATAGTGTTGAGTAGCATCAATGCCAGACAAATCTGTATCGACAGTTGTACGCTCTCCCCTTCGATTAACACAGAATCTAAAATACAATAGAACCTCACTAATCCGGTCACTCAAGGGACTGGACAAAAGTGACCTAATTTGTGACGTGACCTGATTACTGAAACTGATGTAATGTTAAAGGCATTAGTAAAGGGCAAGGGTGATGAACATTCAACAACCATACTTCGCAGTCTCATTAAAATAAAGGCATTGTCACATTTAAAACAATAGCTGTCATGTAGTCAGTCTTCCTTTCGAGAATGGATCCAACTTGTTCTCTGCCAATGCCATTAATCACAGCTAACTATCTATGACTTTTGCTCTCACTGTTTTTGATTATGGCCACTCTATCACGTAAAGACAACGCCTTTCGTGGTGGCATGTTTACAACACTTATCAACAGTCACTAAATCAAAACAATGTACACACTAACCATGTGCTCTGAATACAGCACTTACCCAGAAATGGCCGCAAAAGCTCAGGTTAGACCGCAGGAGTCGGGTAAAGTTGATTTTCCACTCACATCGCTTCTGCAACCTGAATACTCCCCGCGCCAGCACGACCGGAGCCCACTCCGCCCACAGAAGCAGTGTTGAGGAAACAGAGCGAGAAGCCCGAGGCCTAGCACACAGGTTGGTAGCAGAGGTGGGTGTTTGAAGAGGAGAGCGCTGTAACGGCTGGAATCAATGACTGTTGTCCTGAATAGTGAGGTCCCCGGTTTACTGAAGCAGACAGACTATCTTTTAACATTGACAATGAAAGAGACTGTGAAAATGCATCTGCAATTGTGATGTGGCTGGATAGCTGAGGTGACTGCACACTGGGTTTCTACTGTACTATGTAATAACTATTTGTTAATTTTAGATAGAGCAGGTACGAATAAACACCTTCAGATGGATTATTTTAACCTAGAATTCATAAAGATAACTGTAAAATTGAAAACATTGACAACTCTTGGAGCATTATATAATACAAAGATTATGTCTAATCTGTCTATGCACACTGTGTCTAGTTGACAAAAGAGAGCAGCCATGCATGGGCAACCACAGACGGTAGAGACAACATTGCAGAATAAAGCCAAGCTACTGGTGACTTGAAGATCAGCAAGAACTAGCACATGCAGCAGCAAAAAAATTAAAATTGATGTCTGACTGAAATACTCAGAGGGTAATTGCCAACTGGAACAAGTCACCAGGAAGTGTGATTGAGGATAGGACACTGAAATCATTTAAAACGCAGCTTGATATAGTGTGGCTGGAGGATGGTAGAGTGGATATTCTGGGGGATGAGATTGGACGGGCCGAAAGGACCTTCTTCATCCAAACCAATCTTATGAAAAAGGAGTTAAAATAAGAAAGAATTGGAGGAGAGAACAAGAGACAAAATGAAGTTACAGAAATTATAGCAAGTGTTAGAATCTGTCGTTGTTATATCTCATGCATTAACAAGGACATTAATATTTATGGCTCTCATGGTGGTGATTTATTCTCTGTGATTTACAGGTCTTGTATGGCACTGATGGAACTACTTTGCAGCAAATTTCATGCATGCCCTAATCACCCTTTCTACGGATCCATTGAACAAAGTACATTTTCCCTATCAAGTTGAGGTTAAACTATATAGCAAATTCACTTCAGACAAGTGAGGCTAACCATCACAGTGATTAACTTTGTTTCCATTGTGTCACTGCAATATATATGTAACTCTTTTGACAATGCATTTGTATTACATAATTGTTTGCTTCACAGGTTGCATATCACTCTGTTCAGTCTGGTAATCTGGGTATCACTGTTTGATTTTAAATTGAATAATAGAAAGCGGTGCGTGGTAGGAGGAAGATAGGAATGAAGGTTTAGGATCCCATGATTCCTAATGTGGCAAGTTACTTAGTGAGGTCAACCCTTTCGTCACAAGCACATCTTCTATCTTCTTTTATCTTCTGTGTATATATATGTATATATATACATACATATATCTATACTAAAACAACAATATTGTCTGTGCTTCAGGAAGGATCTCAATAACTGATTGACATGGAGACATGATTTATATCGCATTGGAAAGGCCTTTCAACTGGGAGTGACATTGGCATATTTGTTTTCAGGTATCTCCTATCGTTTATGAGTTATTTTAGTTTTGCATTTTTCACTGCAGTTGCACCTGGTGACCGCTGAGTCAAAGTGGTGCTGTGGCATCCTACGTCACAGAGCACGCATGTAGCAAGCAATGGAAACAAAATAAAGAACACAGACGAAGCTAAGCTAAGCTATGGCAGCAACAACAAAATCACATTTTTAAAGAGCCTTTCACATCGGAAAGACATCCCAGTAATTATAAAGTATACACTTATATTTATCATTATAAAGATGCCTAAGTGAAAATCAAACCTTTCA
Organism: Callorhinchus milii; assembly: GCF_018977255.1. Classification (NCBI taxonomy): domain Eukaryota; kingdom Metazoa; phylum Chordata; class Chondrichthyes; order Chimaeriformes; family Callorhinchidae; genus Callorhinchus; species Callorhinchus milii. The sequence goes on from NW_024704742.1 coordinate 49,483,323, forward strand.
AGCATAAGTAAAAATCCTAGACAAAAGAGAACAGGCCGTTAAATGAAACTGAAGAACAAGGTCTTCCCACAGGAGTCCTCCTAGATGACTATAGTTAAAGATGAAATGTCTGTCTGTGTGTCAACCTACATCCCATATTGAATCCTTTAGTTGCAAACAAAGTTGCAACGGGCACAGCTAGTAAGAGAATAAATGGGGATAAGGGAATAGAGACAGAGTCCTCTAAATCCAGCTTTATGCTTTTCCTCGTGACTAGTGAAAGATTGGCTCACGTAAAATCTGGGAAAAGGATGTCTGTCCACGCACTCGATCTAATAATAAATGACTAAAAATTGGTGAATATATAAATGAATTAACTGTATCTTAAAATGCTAATTTAATTCCTCCAAACTAATCTGTGTGAGACCATTAGTGATGGATGGCAGCCAGTTGTTGCCATGGCTCAAAAATATTCATGTATTTCAATCCAAATTACTAAGAATTGTGTGAGAAAGTTGAGAAAATGCAGGCAAATATTATGCAGATGAAATTTTTGGCTGTTAAATAAATCAAGGTTGGATTATGATAATTATACTGCACATGTAACGTGCATTGATGTCTTTGTTGCTATGCAACCTTGTATCTCAGTGTGTTTGTAATAATTGTCCTTTCTGCATTCATTACATTTATAGACTGAAGAATCCTTTTTTGTGGATGAGATGACTGATGCGTTTCGACATTATTACTAAGTTACCTCAAACTGCTTGACAGAAGAAAAGAATTTTAAACCAAGTTCGATCTTTAGAAACCACTGTAACTTTGATCTGATGGAGATGAACTTACCATGACTCTATATTGCTCAGTCTCTTTTTAATGCAGCATTTAGCTACCAAAAAATTCCATCTACATAATCTTTCACTGCAATTTTGCAGGTTTCTCATGAAATTACCATATCTATAGAATCATTTTGTTATGGATTATATCTAAGTTGGATTTCTCCCTCTACTGCCCAGGTACTTGACAAAATTAGGGCCAAAATTTGTATATTACATCACTAAAGCTTATTTTGTAAGGATTTAGACCTATTGGAACATTTCTATCCTGGGAATTTCTAGAGAAACAAAAATATCCTAGGTTCCCATACTTTAGCTAAGACTGAAGAGGCAGTCTTTATATCTGCCCACTCAATAAACAAGTAATAATAATAATAATCCTTGCATATGATATAACACCTTTCCGGTCAGTAGGATGCTTCAAAGTACTGCATAGGAAACATTGTAAAGTGTAGTGACTGTATTTTGCATGCGAATGAGATAGCCAATTTGTGCACAGTGATATCAAACAAATAGCCATGAAGTAAATGCTCAATTTTATTTGGGAGATTGCTATCCAAGACACCAGGAGAAATTTCTCTTTTCAAATAATGGCATAGGATCTTTAACAGCCACCTGAACATGGGACTCAGTTTAACATCTCACCTGAAGGATAATTATGCAGCACATCCCCAGCACTTCATTGGAGTGTCAGCCGAGACTACCTGAGCCCCGACGTTGGGTTTGAACATTTTGAAAAGTGCCACAAGCAGATGAGGCCTCGCTTTAACATTTCATCCATAGGAATGGCACCTTCACCAAAGGAGTGCTCCCTCAACACTATATTGCAGTGTCAGCCTAAACTCTTTATTCAAAGTAATAATGTGTTCTTCAACCTATAACCTTCTGACTCAGAGGCAAGAGTGCTACCAATTGAGCCAGGCCGACACTGAACGGTAAGGGCAACCTGTATCCTTGCACTTAATTTATGAAAGACGTTGGTTTGAGTCACCAAATTCTAGGCTGCCTTACATTTGAATTTATGGTGCAGAAGGGTCCCAGTGTTGAAAATAAAGGTTGTACTGAATGGAATAGAGGACAAAGTGTAGCATTGAGCTTTGAAACATAACTCCTCAGCTCCACCATTCACAAAATCCAATTAGTTCAAAACTCAGCTGCCCGCATCCTTATCTGTACTAAACTCCATTCCCCACCACCCAGTCCTTGCCAGGTTCCACTGGTTCCCTATTGCAGAAAGGCTTGATTTCAAGATTCTCACATTCATGTACAAATCACTTCATCACCTTCTTATTTCTCTGACCTGCTTACAAGTGACTCCTCTATTCGCTCTCTTCGCTCAGCTGGCCCTGGCCTCCTGCACATCCCTCATCCTCTCTGCTCACCATATCAGCAACCGTGCTTTCAGCCACTGCACAACACGACTCTTGCTCAATCCCTCCCTCTTGCCTCCTCCTTGTCCTTCTTCAGATACAACCCTTCTTCAGATCAGTTCCTCTTTAACTATGCTTATGGTCACTTCCCTCTTTCCCTGGCTCTGCATCAAGCTCGGCATCAAGTTTCGCTATTGTTAAGCTCTCTGAGCTACTACCCCGGGTAAAGGGCACTGTGTAAGTGCGAGTTTTATGTGTTATTATCCTCAATAGTTAGTGGGCATGTTATAGAACCTGCACATTGTCTCCACATTATATTATTGAACATTCATTGTCTGGTCTGTATGGCAACACATTCCATGTCCTAAACTCTAGCTTTTTGCAGAGCATTGTACAATAACAGTGCCAATTTTACAAGATGGTATTTTAGGTATCCTTTGAAGCTTCCTATCTTCAATGTATCTGTGTGATCCAAGACACTTTTTTTAACTACCAAGATTTATTTTTCTCTGAAACCTCAGAAGATTTTATTTAAGAATACCATTTTATGCTGATTATTGTAGAAATGACTGTTTAAAAGGGGGTGGGGGGGAGTGAAGTGTGTTCCTTGGACTCTGTTTTATGCCCTAGCACCTCCTTTCCTCTCTACTCTACTCACCCTCTCCGTTCAGCTAATACAGGCCTACTGCACAACCCCCGCTGGCCTCCACACAACTATCAGTGACTGAGCCTTTAGTCACTAGGTCCCTAACCTCTGGAACTCTCTGCCTATCTGTATACCTTGATCCCTCTATCTATCTTTAAATCTTATCTTAAAACCCATCTCTTCGATCATGCCTATGACCATCTCCCCTCCCTCTCCTCCCTTGTTCGGCATCCAACTCCTCCATTGTAAAGCACCCCAAGATGTTAACCTGCAACTTAGAAAGTTGTGAAGGGTGCTATATAAATGCAAGTTGTTGTTGGTTTCTGTTGGTTTATTGAAGGGTAACCAATGAATTTCAGAACACAAGAATGAATTATTTACAAATCTAATGGAATAAGGTCTTTCCATCAAAATATTTCATTTTCTTCAGAAATGTTCTTGCTATGAAATGGTGTGACAATTTAGTTTGCCAGAGCACCTCTTTTGCAGACTGTATTTGTGAAATGAATTTCAAGCAAATCATATGTGTTTGAGCAGCTGTGGATGTTAGCTTTTGTTTTACTAACTGCCACTTTTCACCCACAAGGTACACAGTAAATCCACTTTCCAATGTATTTTGTGAAGTGCTTTGGGGAGGATAAGTTTGCAGGGCTATGGGGAGAGCGTGGGGAGTGAGATTGATTTGGGTAGTTCTTTTCAAAGAGCTGGTACAGACACAATGGGCTGAATGACCAGCTTCTGTGCTGTATAATTCTATGAGACGTCTTAATAACATGATACAACAACAACAACAACAAGATTACATTTGTATAGCGCCTTTCACGTTGGGAGGACATCCCAAGGCGCTGGACAGTGTACAGCATTTCAGACCCGAGCTGGGGTTGGGGGGGAGAAGGGAGTGGAAGTGGGGGGAGCCTGATAGCATGGTCGAAAAGGAGGGTCTTGAGGCGGGACTTGAAGGAGGCTAAGGAGGGGGCGAGGCGGAGTGATTGGGAGATGGAATTCCAGAGGTTGGGGGCAGAGTGGCTGAAGGCTCTCCCGCCAATGGTGGGGCGGGTGGGTCGGGGGACATGGAGCAGGCCAGAGCTGGCTGAGCGGAGAGAACGGGCGGGTTGGTAGGGGGTTAGGAGGTCGCAGAGGTAGGGTGGGGCGAGGCCATGGAGGGCTTTGTAGGTGAGGACAAGGATCTTGAACTTGATCCTCTAAAGGATAGGGAGCCAGTGGAGTCTGGCAAGAGTGGGGGATATGGGGTCACGAAGTTTGGTGCGAGAAGGACTTGGGCTACAGAGTTCTGGATCATCTGCCGGCTGTGGAGGGAGGAGCTGGGAAGGTCGACAAGCAGAGCATTTGCATAGTCGAGCCTGGAGGTGATGAAGGGATGAGCAAGAGTTTCAGTGGCCTGAGGGTTGAGGTAGTGGCTGAGTCAGGCAATGTTACGGAGATGAGGGAAGACAGAGCAGGTCATGGCTTGAATGTGGGGGAGAAAAGATATTTGAAGTTGAACAAAACACCTAGATTCCTGACTGGCTTGGTGAGTTGGTGAGTTGAAGTGTGCAACCATGGAGGTTGATGTTGCCAGAGCCTGAGGTGCAGAGGCGCTGGCACGAGCCAATCAGGAGGACCTCAGTCTTGTTCACATTCAACTGTTGGAAATTTTCCCTCATCCAGGACTTGATGTCCGACAGACAGTCTGTCAGGACAGCAGTGGTCTTGGAGTTGAGGGTGGAGGCAGATAGATAGAGTTGGGTGTGATCCGCATACATGTGGAAGGTGAACCCATGTTTGCGGATGATGTCACCAAGGGGGAGCATGTAGATATTAAAGAGAAGAGGGCCAAGGAAAGAGCCCAGAGCCCTGGGGGACGCCAAAGTGACAGTGCGGGGGCTGTAGGAGAAATCATTAGAGGCAACGAAGTGGAGACAGTGAGAGAGATGGGACTCAAACCAGGCAAGGGCAGATCCGTGAAGATTGTATAAAGCAGAGAGGGGTTGTCTGAAGATGGAGTGGTCGACAGTGTCGAAGGCGATAGAGAGGTCGAGGAGGACAAGGAGGCAGAGGGAGCCCTGATCACAGATGTTCAGAATGTCATTAGTGACTTTGACCAGGGCTCTTTCCCAGCGTGGAAGCTGGATTGGAGGGGTTCAAAGAAGGAATGGTGAGAGAGAAATGAGCGGAGCTGGGACATGATGACTCGTTCCATGACCTTGGAGAGGAATGGGAGGTTAGAGATGGGGCAGTAGCTGGAGAGGAGGGATGGATCCAGGGAAGGTTTTTTCAGAATGGGGGTGATGATGGTTGTTTTTAGGGGGCTGAACCAGTGGACAGGGAGAGGTTGATGACATCGGACAAGAGGGGGGGCCAGAAGGTGGAGCTGGGAGATGAGGAGAGAGGTGGGAATAGGATCGAGGGAGCAGGTGGTGGATTTGAGTTTGTGGACAGTTGTGGTGAGGGAGGAGGGAGAGATAGGGTTGAAGGAGTATAGTGGGGGATGGGTGGGAGGTGGGTCATGAGGGAGAGGTGATGTGGGGGTGGCTGTGGACGGGGCTGATGTGGCTGAACGTATCCCCTCGATTTTAGATTCGAGGAAGTCCAGCATCTCCTCACAGTTGGAGTTTGAGGAGAGGATGGACGAGGAATGGGAAGGTGGATGGAGGAGATGGTTAGTGGTGGAAAAGAGAAGCCTTTGTCTTTGTCCTTTGCCTCCAAAATAACCTTGGAATAGAAGGAGGATTTGGCGGAGGCAAGAGCATAGCAGTAGATCTTGGTGTGGTGAAGCCAAATCTGCCGATGGACCGTTAGTTTGGACAAAAACCACCACAACAACAACAACTTGACCCTCCACACAGGTTTGCATCTCAGAGTGATAGGGCGCTATATCAAATACAAAGCTTCTTATTACAATAAAATGATAGCAACAACAAATTGTATAGAGCCTTTCATGTGTTATGAATGAAGGTTGGCACTTAAAAATACTGGCAACAGATAGAGATGATAGTACAGAAAATCTTTTCAATATAATAAAAAAAACTTAAAGGACAATCTGATCACATTGTACTTAATTTTCTTGTGCCATTTCATCCCATTTTTTTGGTTAATTTGCTTTTCTCTCCACCATTGGATGTCTTTTTTTAGAAACAATAGGTGAAATACCACCATCCATAACATAGCCTTTCGAAGTTTGAAATGCAGCACAAGAAAATAATAATAATAATCCTTGCATTTGATATAGCGCTTTTCATGTCTTCTAGATGTCCCAAAGCACTTCACAGAATATACTGTAAAGTGAATTGACTGTATATTTGTGGGCGAACGTGGCAGCCAATTGCGCACAGCAGTGTCCCACAAACAGTTGTAGATTGAAAATGACCAATTCATTATTGTTTTGTTTCTTGGAGGGATTATTATTAGGCGTGTGGAGTAAGGAAACTTGCCCAAGGTTTCGCCCTGCCTGGAAGTGAACTCAGGTCTCTCGCTTGCAAAGCGAGTGCTCTAACCACTGAGCTACAGGACTCCAAATAAATTAAGAAGTGGTCAGATAATACAACACTTAAGTCCTTAAGAAGACGTGAAAAGCACTACATCAAATGCAAGGATTATTATTATATTATTATAAATCATGGTAACAACAACAACAACTTGCACTGATATATTGCCCTTCACCCGGGGTTGCATCACAGAGCGCTTGGGAGAATGCATTTAGAATGTATGAAAAGAAGAATTGAGGAAAACTACTACAAATTAATAATAATAGGAAGAAGTGTTAATAATAATTCTTGCCTTATGTGTCATCAATGTATTTAAGAGAAAACGTAACAGAGAACAGAGGGATATAGAAGGGTTGGGCCTCCATGTGGAGAATAAACAATGACATGGATTAATTGGGCCAAAAGGCTTGTTTCCGTGCCATGCCATCCTTTGGATGAGATGTTAAACTGATGTTTTGTCTGCCTGTACAGATGGACATTAAAGATCCCATGGCACTATTCGAAAAGAGAAGGGAGTTTCTCCCAATGTCCTAGCCAAGAATCCCTCAGATTAAAAAAAAATGGTCATTCACTTCATGGCTGTTTGTGGGACATTGCAAGTTAACTGAGGCACTTGCCTACGAAATAGCAGTCAGTACACTTCGCAGTAAATCCTGTGAGATCACAGTAAAAACGCTTTGAGATCACTATGCCCAGGCAACAGTTTTCCCCTCATTGGGCTTGTTGAATCAGGATCAAGGCCTCTTTCTAACACTGGTTTCTGTTTGCTTACAGTCCCACCATCAGATGCCACAGACTAACAACGAAAAAAAATCAATTTAAATGTGTTAATATTTGGTGCAAAACATTGTAATTTTTAGTGCTAAGTTCCATCAATGGATGAAGCATCTTGTTCCACAGAATATTTATTCAACGGAGTCTTTCCTTATCTCAGTAACTTGAATTTTGTTCGTAAACTTATCTAAGACTGTTAAAATAATTATTTGACACAGCATTAATTGCTATTGCTACACACTGGAACAAAAATCTCATCTATATTCTTGCTTAGAGCTTTGCTAAATTTGTATACATACTCTTTAATTCCACTATGATATTTCAAGTTAATAGTCTGCTTAAATCTATTATGATTCTCATTAAATAATAGCTTTAATCAAATCCAATGAAACAAATGAGTTTCATTTTATGAGTTTTTTTTATAATTCAGAACTTTACATTCCCAGGATCCAGACACATTTTTCTGATCTTTCTCCAATGCATCAATTTGTCTTTGAAAGCAGGGTGAACAAAATTGCACACAATGGGATGCAATTTGCAACAAGTTTACGTAAAAGATTTGATCTGATCTTGATGTTTTCCTCAGTACAATGTCTGAGAACATATCTACTCCCATGCTGCTCCCGATCACTGAAATTAGGATTTGAGTGCAGCAAAGAAACAGAATAAAGTAGAAAATATCAATTATTTATCACATTGATCTCTTATGAAACTTTGCAAAATTTAACCCTAATGTTCCCAACATAAACTGGAAATGCCGAATTTCGAAAGACTTTGAGCTTGCAAATATTAGCATGACTGCTTCCTGACTCAGTGTATTAGAGCAGTTCTGTTCTTGTCGTACTTCTAGTTGGTGAGTCAGACATTAGGAAGTGAAAGTAGTTGATCCTCTAGGGAATAGTGACCACAGATCAATAACCTTCAGCTTGACTTGGTAAACAGCACAACCAGTATGTAACAGCGGACGAACTATAACTCAGAGTTGTGCAACACAGAACAGACATCATGAGGGAGTCAATCACGACCGGGGAGGTTGCACAGCACCAGAAACAAGCAGATGTTGTTCTCATATTCAAGCTAAACAAAGATAGACAAAGCTAAACTTGGCAACTGTAGCCCCATTAGCCTGACCACAATAATATAAAAAATTGTCAAGTCAGTAATCAGAAAGGAAATAAAAAATTACATGTAGAAAAATAATCTAGATTGATACCCAACTCGGGTTCAGAAGGAGTAGGTCTCGTATGAAGAATCTTATTGACCCCTCCTGTTCCTCATATGTACTGATGACCTGTATTTTCAGATCTAGGATACAGTAGATTACACCAAATTGGGAGGAACTGTTGAATCAAATGAGGTCTCAAAGATCCTACACAGAGTGCTGGATTTGATATGTACATGGGCTGATAACTGGCAAAACAAGTTTAATACTGATAAATGCAGGGTACTATATATAGCATCCAGGAATAAGAAATGTGAGTACTCCATGAATGGGATTGAACTTGCCAAGGGGGAAACTGAAAGAGATCTAGGGGTGTTAGTTGACTCATAGGGCCACAATGTGAAACCAATGTGAAAAAAAATCGATAACAGCTTTTAAGAGAGAAGTAGATAATTATTTGGGGAGGACAAGTTTGCAGGGCTATGGGGAGAGAGCGGGGGAGTGGCATTGATTTGGATAGCTCTTTTCAAAGAGCCGGCACAGACACGATGGGCCGAATGGCCTCCTTCCGTGCTGTATAATTCTATGATTCTATGATTCTAATATGAGGCTGCAATAAAAAAGACAAACAAGATGCTGGGCTATATTTATAAATCAGTTGAGTTTAGATCCGCAGACATTATTCTTAGGCTGTACAGTGCTTCAGTCAAACTGAATCTTGAATACCGCATAGAGTGATGGTCACCAGGGCATAAGAGGGCTGTTGAGGCAACATAAGAGTCCTTTAACACTGGAAATCATCCTCGTTGTTCTCCTCTGTACCACTAGAGTGGATAATTAGTCAAATTAGTTTTATGTGAGTTGTGGGTAATCTTCTAGGGATCATAATACTGGGTGGAATTTGTGAATTTGTACCTTGAATTTATCAGTATTAATGTTTGGAAATGTTTGGAGAGTCGTCATGGATTTGTAAAAGGCAAGTCATGCTTGATTAATTTTATTGAATTTTTTGAAGCGTTTCTAGAGTGTATAGATAACACAATGAGGTGTTGAATGAAACATATTTCTTCTGTGTGTAAAGTACTTTGTAGCGTCAACCAGAGCCTCTAGCTGAGAACCCTACGTACGTCACACTGGCTCATGAGATGATGGGTTTGATCTAGCATTGTCTTTGAGCAGTCAATGAAATGTACAGGAGCTCGCTGTTTGAGGTTTATGTTGTGAGGCACTTTACACACATAATAATAATAATAATAATCCTTGCATTTCATATAGTGCCTTATCACATATTCGAGATGTCACAAAACACTTCACAGAATATACTGTAAAGTGAATTGACTGCATATTTTTGTGGGCGATACGCGACAGCCAATTGAGCACAGTAGTGTCCCACAAACAGTGGAGGATTGAGTGACCAATTTATTATTTTTTTATTTTGAAGGGATTATTACCCCTGGAACAGCAATTCGCCAATCGACTAACAACCGGGTTCCTACTTACTGCTAGGTGAACAGAGTCATGTGGAGTGAAGAAACTTGCCCAACATTTCGCCCTGCCTGGGAATCGAATCTGAGTCCTCTCGCTTGCAAGGCGAGTGCTCTAACCACTCAGCTACAGGAATCCACATATAAAATAAATTATTTTACATCAGTTTACATCTTGAGGCACTTTTTCAGCTCTATCAGCACTGCTACCACTTCCCCGAATAACTCTTTTTCAACCTTTCGTTGTCTTCATTGTTTACAGCTTTTCCTGAGGCAGGTGATAAAACACCTATAGGTTTTTATGAACAATGGCAATAATATTGATTCTTATTTCTCTGAGGATATATAAAGAGCGACACCTGCATTTGTATAATTCAGGTGTTAACATTCTATAGAGCTTCTGGTGATGGATGAAACATTGCTACTAACTGACAAATGATCTGACTATCACTGAAAATAGGTTGAATTGGTGTGGAATCTATGAATGACAGTGCATATAAATACAACAATGGTGGGTTGCATAGCATTATTTTATCTTAAGAGCAGATTTTGTTTTCTTTCATTTTCTTTCTTCTCTCTAAACTCCATAATATTATTTGCAATAATAATCCTTGTATTTTATATTGCGCCTTTCTTGTCAAGAGAATGTCTCAAAGCACTTTACAGGATTTACTGTGAATTGCAGTGATTCTGTATTTGTTGGCAAATACAGCAGTCTAATTTTCACAGCAGCCTCACAAACAGCTATGAAACAAATGATCAATTTTATTTGGGGGTTTGTGGGCCAGGATACCGGGAGAAACTCACTTCTCTTTTCCAATGCAATACAAAATTATATTTGTATACCGCCTTTCACTTCGGGAGGACAGCCCAAAGTGCTGGGAATAGTACTACGGGATCTTTAACGTCCAATTGAACAGGCAGATGGGATCTCGGTTTAATGTCTTAACCAAAGGACGGCATCTCTGACAATGAAACACACCCCCAGCAGTGCATTGGAGTGTCAGCTTAGACTACATGATTCCAAGTCCCAACGTGGGGCTTGCACCCACAACTTTCTGCCTCAGAAGCCAGAATGCTACCACTGAACCAGGCAGACACACAAAGGTGTTAGGACAGACCCAAATCTCCAAGGTTATAAATCATTCCAATCAATCATTAGATGCAGCAGAATATTGCTACATAACACTTGTTCATGTGTATTGATTGCAATTCTCATGTGATTCATTGCAATTGCAGTCTTAACACTCCGGATTTGATTGAGGCAGTCAGTTATCTCTTCTATAGGACTGCATTTAGGGAAGCAAAGAAAGATGTGTACAATGGAGCATATTATCCGTGCTTTAAATAGTTTCTTCATGAAGGACATAAAAATATGTGCTCTGGAATCTGAGGAATTAGGGAGAGGGTTGCAGTGAATGACAATTGTATATCCCTTTGTGGTTACATGCACGCTGAATTTGATTGGCCACAGGAATGAGAAATATTGGTTCAGGATAATGCAAATAGAATGACAGGATGGTTAATGTCAGCTGCTTATTGCTTCAGTGTATTCTCAAAAAAGTATTCACTATTCACTATTATTGCAGAGACCTTTACATCCTGGTTAAGGTTAAAATGTGAAGAGAACAACAAGTAATGTTGGGATGAATGGGAGCTATGAATTGCAGGATTTATCCAAAAATGTTTTTGTAGATTTCCATTACAACTGGGCTAAATTCTGTATTCAATGACAAAAAGCCAGTTATAACAATTCCTTACATTTGATAGAAACCTTTCATATTGGGAGTTTTAAGGGATGGACACCCACTATTTACTTAGAACACCTTACATTTATACTAGCTACAATAAAGGAAAGTATTCATTTCAAATTGCATCCTCTAACATTCTCGAATAGGTACCTAAAACAGCGTAAAACACATTATATGTTCATACCATCGTTCTCTTTTAATGGATGTAAAGGGAGGTCATTTTTGAGGCACAATATATAGATTCATAAATATATTTAAACATCTAAACATTTACTTTGGTTTAGTATGCATTGTAAATATTAATATGTGACATGTTTCAATAACAACTTGCATTTACATTATGCTCTTCAGGAAGTCTAAAATCTCAGAGCTCTGTATAGTGGTGGGGTTGAATGCCAAGCAAAGGAGCAAAGGAAAGGAAGGTGACCATAGGTGCAGTTGAAGAGGTATCTTATTAGGTAGGATTAAAGATAGACAAAGAGGGGGAGAGGAAGAGGAATTGAAGCAGGGAGTTCCAGAGATTAGGAACGTAGTTGACTGATGGCAGAGCTACCTTTGTTGGTGAGGAGAGGGTCAAAGGATTTGCAGCACTCCGGGACTGCACCCTGCGTGAAGTGCGCTATATAAATTCAAGTTGTTGTTGTGTTAGCTGAATGATGGGGGCAGCTAGAGGAGTACAGTACAAGCAGATGAGAGAAGTTCCAGGACATAAAGAGATTTGTATGGAAGAGTGAGGATCTAGAAGTCAATCCATTTGCAGACATGGAGCATTGGATCCTGGTGAGGATTGGGGTGATGGATATGTAGAGCTTGGTACTGGTGATTGCATGGGAAATGGCGGTTCGGATGAGATGGACCTTGTGGATGGTGCAGTAGATGGTGAGACCAGTGAGGAGTGAGATTGAGAAGTCAAGGCAGGAAATAACAAAGCATGAATGAGGGTTTTGGTAACCTTAATTGTGAGATAGAGTTGGAGTTGGTCAATGTGGAGGGGGTGGCGGAAGGCAATGCTGGTCAGGGACCTAATGTAGGTCAGGAAGGACAGCCAGTGATTGATTCTGACACCAAGGTTGCGCACTGGTTCAATGTTTTTGATAGATAGACTGGGAGGTTGAGAAGGTCAGAGCCTGAGGTGAGGAAATGTTGGCAGGAGCCAAGGAGAATGGCCTCTATCTTGCCCATGTTAAGTTAAAAAATCAAGGAGAGAGCAGGTGTAATTTGCTGTGAGATTTAATGTATTCCTATGTTGAATACATTGGGGCAGGTGATAAAACCTATATATAAGGCTGCTCAGAGACAGCTATGCGAGCAGACCACTGTGGTATGGAATAATAGGATGGATGTGCATGCATTGGCAAGCTCCCAGTATTATCTGTTCTCTTAAGGGAACTGCATTGAGACAAGACTCCTCCAGAGAGAGGCAGGACATATCAATCTTCTCTGCCAGCTCATGTGTAACACACAGTGATGCATTTACTAATACCACTGATTCAGGCCTGAGAACAGAGATGATTGTTCTTCTCTTGTCAGTTACTTTACTAACCTTTAACAGCATGCCCTTATAATAACAATGTTTGCTGGAACCAGTCAGTAGGGGTTATCAAAGTTCAAAAATTGTTTCTAATTTGCGCTCAGGGTATTAATGGCAATTTATAGACTTGCCTGTATTTTAGCTTGGCCTGCTCTAAAGGTTAAAAATTATGAAAATAAACATCTTGTGATGCCATTAATTTTAATAGACCTATATATCTATCATTCCAAAGGTAACACATTGTATTCGATCAATCTTAAAATGTTAAACCATGGAAAATCGTCCAACTTTTATAGATAAGAAACAATATCGTAAGCCTTGAGGAGCAGGTATTTATGTTTCTCTATTGAATATTCCAAAAAATATTCAGGGATAACAACAAAAACAAAATTACATTTACACAGCATCTTTCACGTCGGGAGGATGTCCCAAAGTGCTGAACAGTCAGGTGTCGGAGCCCGAGCATGGGGCGTGTGGTAGTGTTGGGGTGAGGGAAGGGGGAGAGGTGGGAGGGAGACCAAAGGCACGGCCGAAGAGAAAGGTCTTGAGACCGGCCTTGAAGGAGACAAGGGAGCAAGTGAGGCAAAGGGACCGTGGGATGGAGTTCCAGAGTGTGGGGGCAGAGAGGCTGAAAGCCCGGCCACCGATAGGGCAGGAGATATGGAGCAGGCCAGAGCCTGATGAACGGAGGGAGTGTGCAGGTTGATAGGGAGTTAGCAGGTCAGAGAGGTAGGAGGGGGCAAGGCCAGGGACATTCTGAGATCAGAAAACAGTATGGATTACAGTGATCCAGAAGGTCTCTTCATGACAGAATGAGTTGGGATGTTTAAAAGGGAGATAGTATATGTTTGCTCCTCCAGATAGGCAGAACTCCCACCTGATATCAATCAGGTATTCCTATGTTGAATAGGAATTAAAGCCACTCGAATGTCCATGAGTAATAATAATCCTTGAATTTAATATAGTGCCTTATCACACTGTCAAGATGTCTCAAAGTGCTACACAGGATATGCCATAAAGTGTGTATTTTGTGGGCGAAGGATTCAAAGTAACTTTTTCATTACATTACATTTGATTATTAATATTCATTACATTTTGTGCACATCTGGCACATCACACCACACGTAGAACAGAATGCACTATATTAGTTCTTATCCAGTTTTGTAGCATGAAACTACGTTTGGTTTCCATATAATTTACAGCCATATGACTCCTTTTTCTTAAACTAGGAAAAACTAGGGCAGTTTCATCCTCCTGTTCCTTTCCCAAGGAGCAGAAATCCTGGTCAAACATTTCTCAGTTAGATTAGGAAGAGTTCATTATTTTATGATAATTGCAGTCCATTCTGTCTTCCTCCTCTGCCGTGTTCATTTATGGGAGTTACAACATTCTCTATTTGTCAGTAACTTTATCGTGGTGATGTGTGTTTTTGTTATGGAATCAATTTAACTCACTTTACCAATTCAGGTATTATTGCCACTACTGTTTTATCTCTTCTAAAACTACTAGTGAGTTATAACATTTTAATTTTGTCATCTAAAATACTTGGTGATTTTCATCTTGACGTTAGGAAGTGAGGTAGATTTTCTCTGCTCTTCATCAATTATTCCAAAACAATCTCACTGGTGAACTCAATCACATTAATTAAGCTTCTCCCACATCTCAATGACCATGATTGCAAGAATATTTCCTTTAAAGACTTGTCCATCAGAGGCAAATGTGTCTTAACATTATGGGGGTAGGGGTGGGTGGTGGGGGAGAAGATTGGGTAGTTGCCATGTAATGACTTTTGCTGTTATTGAGTGAAGACAGATTGGGCTCATGTGACACTTTCCATTCTTGTCATTTGACCCAGAGCACTTTAATAAGGCTGTCCTATTCTTTGAAGTACATGTTGCATATCTCCCAATTGACAGATTCACAAACAATAAAGCTCCAATCAGGATTATTTTATTGCAATTGTCAATATACATACTGGAAATTATATTTAATAAAACACGGATACATGGGAGAGAAAAGTATATGTGGAGTCCTGCAGTGTAGTGGTTAGCGCGCTCGTCTCACAAGCGAGAGGACCTGGATTCGGTTCCCGGGCAGGGCAAGACCTTAGGCAAGTTTTTATACTCCACACGCCTCGGTTTCCTAGCAGTAAGTAGGAATCCGATTGTTAGTCGATTGGTGGATCGCTTTCCGGGAGTAATAATCTCTTCAAAAATACAATACATTTNAAAAAAATGTTTTCACTCAATGGTCACTCAATCCATGACTGTTTGTGGGACACTGCTGCGTGCAATTGGCTGCCGGATTTCGCCCACAAAAATATACAGTCAATTCACTTTACAGTGTATTCTGTATAGCTCTTTGAGAAGTCTCGAAGTCGTGATAAGGCGTAATATCAAATTCAAGGATTACTAGTTATATATTATCTATATTAATAAAGACGGAATGTCTGTCTGTGTGTCCACTAAAAATGCAATAACCGGTTGACGTAGAGACATGATTTATGCCTCATCGGAAAGATCTTGTAAGGGGGAGTATCATGGGCATATTTGGGGGGAGATCTCCTATCGTTGATGAGCTATATTAAATTAAGTCCCCAAATATGAGGTATGCATGGTATTCTGCAACAAAGTAGTGACAGGAAATCACACACCCTTCTACTGAGATACATCGGGAGAGGGATAGAGATAGGAAAGGAGGGAAGAGAGTGGTGAAACAAATTTCAAAGCTGCATCTTTTTAATTAAATCTCTCCCCACCGCACACCTGTTTTTTTGTAGGCACTGTTGGGCATACAATTGGCTGCTGTGTTCACCTACAAGGTACACAGTCATTACACTTTACAGAAAATCCTGTGAAGCACTTTGAGATATTCTCCTGTGGTGAAAAGGTGCAATATCAAATGTTAGGATTATTGTTATATTACCTGAACCATTTGTAGCACAGTGTGTTGTTGCACACCCTTATCTATTATATTATTTGTTCATTTTTAATCTAAGCAGAATCGGATAGCAGACAGAAAGTTAGAAGAATTTAATGCTGTGCCGGGGTATATGTCAAATCGTGCAAATATCTGTTTTCATACCTCTGCTGGAAAGTTTGACGTAATCTCCATCTGGATCAGTAGGAAAGTTTTGTACTTGCTTTGAGACATGCTGCTCATCAGAAAACTGGGATGATCGCTCAGAATTAGAGAGAGATGGTCTCATCAGTGGAAACAAAGTTCTGGGTTTGTAAAAGGTATTCTGGAAGGATCAGATCAGATGGGCCGAAAGAGCTCTTCATGAAAACCAATCTTTTGATCGTGTGATCTTCTGAAAGTAAAATTTATATTTGATGCAAATTGCATTTGATATTGTGCTTTATCATGGTCGTCAAGACATCTCAAAACACTTCATAGAATTCTGCTGTGAAGTGTAGTGACTGTGTATTTTGTTGGCAAACACGACAGCCAATTTGCACAGGGCAATATCCCACAAACCATCATGAAGTATGTGACCAATTTTAGCTGAGCGATTATTGGCCAGGACTCAGGGAGAAACTCCCTTTTCTTTCCAAATAGTGCCATGGGACCTTTAATGCCCACCTGAACAGGTAGACAAGACCTTGGTTTAATGTCTCATCTAAGGGACGAAAAAGACATTTGGCTTAGTATCTTTGACAGTGAAGTGTGAATCCTTGATGGATGATCAAGAGGAAAGCACTCCACCTTGGCTTGTTGTATTAATACTATTTTATTTAAATCAGATAATCCAAATTACATTCAAGAATAATTATAATTAAGACAATATCAACAAAAGTTTACACATCAACATAAATAGATTGATAAAAGCTCTTTTAAAGAAGCTGATTAATTTGGCTTAGCGTCATCTTTGCTAAATGCCAGACATGTGTGGAAGTAGAAAATGCCATCATAAAATTAATTTTTCACTGGAGGGACTTTCATTTGTTTGATGCCTTGTGTCGGTGTTGCAGTCACGTTATGACTATGGTAGTTTGCTGCTGCTCTGATTTCTTTTCCCTCCTTCATCTTCGCCACCCAGTGTCTGAAAATATGTCTAATACAGAGCAAACTCAACAATCCAGTCACCAATCAGAGCCATATTGTGAGGAGCGGAGTCAAGTTGGTCAAATCCTGACCTCGCCCCTCCATTCCCCCATCCCCAATCTTGAAACCCAAGATCACCCTGGGGTCTTGGAAATTATATAGTCTAAGCTGACACTCCAGTGCACTGCTGGGGCCATGCCTCATTGTTGGAGGTGCTGTCCTTTGGATAAGACATTAAACCGAGGCCTTGTCTGCCAGTTCAGGTTGAAGTTAAAGATCCCATGACCCCATTGAAAAAGAGAAGAGAGTTTCTCCCAGTGCCCTGGCAAACAATCCCCCAAATATCATTTATCATTCACCTCCTAGCTGTTTGTGGGATATTGCCGTGTACAAATTGGCTGATGAATTCACTGTACCATGCAGTACATCCTGTGAAACTCATTAGGATGCCTTCCATGTGAAAAGCACTATACCAAATATAAGGATTATTGTAGAAATTTACAGTCCAAAAGGGGCCCATAGCAAAAACGTTTCTTGCTAATACAGCAGAAAAACAGTATTTGTCTAATCTCTTGCCTATACTGGCTCTCTGAAAGAGCTTAATCATTAGTCCCCTTCTCCTAGTTTTATAACTAGAATCGAGATTATAAGCTGATGTTATTTTTGAATAATGAATTGAATAACTATTACGCTTTACTTGCCCAGGTAGCCCTATTATTATGGATTAACAAGAACCAGCAGCATGAACACATCATTAAAGTTGTTTTACAGCAACTTTAATATTAATATTACCAAATTACATCAGGGAAAAGGAGAACAGTCTCACTGTAAATTATTTTCCTCCAAATTCGGTAACTGAGAATTTTATGAAAAGGTAATATATGAATCCATTTGCAGAAATGCCTCTTGCTTTCATTTATATTTGATTAGACAAACTCTGTTTTTCTGCCGTATCAGCAACAAAAGGTTTTTGCTATTTGTTTGAGTTTACTATTGAAATTACTTAATTGGGATGAAAAATGTGCTGAGATCAAACAGAATCAAATTGTGGTCAAACAAGTCAATACTTATTCATTGACCCTGTGTACAAAATCCTCCCTCCCAACTCCAGCACAATGGTTGGGCCCAAAGATTTCAATGGTTGCCATTATTGTACTTTTTTGGGGTCAGCCGGGTGTCTGACACATTTAGAAACCCATCATTATGCTTAGAAAGATCCAAACCAGACTTTCATGCATGCTAGCTGTGTCTGGAATGGAATGTGCACTCACTCCCTGAAAGGATGTATTCGGTTATCGAATTCCAAAGAGTATTAGGTGCATGTTGGCCAGAGCCAATGAATGGGGAAACCAGAGTGTGTGTTGATGTACTGTTTCAGTTTAACCAGCTAAAACTGCATCCTACCCATTAGGGTTGTGGCTTGCAGAGTTAACATGAGCCAAGAGGGAAAAAATCCCTGATCATTGTAGTTACATAAACCACAAGCATTGCCATTGTTGGTGTTATATGGCATACAAGGATATGAGCTCATAGCATAGGCTAACCTGGAACAGGAAAAAGGGTTGAGGCCAACATACTGAACCTCTTTTTTTTAATAAAAACAGCTTGATGCTGTGTTGGGACAATATTAGTGTGAATATTCTTGAAAGATGAGATCGAATGGCCCAAAGGACCTTCTTCATCCAAACCAATCTAGTTATCTGGGCATTGCCTGTAAAGTGCTTTGAAATGTTTTTGTATTAGACAATGCGTTGGCATGACCAAATCAGCCACAACCCTCCTGCAAGGTTCTGGATGAGCACAACCACAGAATACACTAACCTTTCACAGGCTCTGTATCAAATATGGGGATTATTTATATATTCCTGTGGTTACTTTAAAACTAGAAGCTTAGGGCCACATTACTAATTTATTTCTTCATTGTACCATAAGAGGAAAGGAAGTAAATAGAATTACTGATGAAAGTAGCAGGATAATGAAATTAATCCAAATCCTGACACTGGAAAGCACGTAGCTCACTATGTCAGTGGATTTCTGTGTCCTTCTGTCATCCCTCAGTAGATTATACTCTGTATCTCATCACTCCACATTGGTAATTCCAACCATCTTTAATCATATACCTTTAATCACCAATTAAATGTTGTTTGTCAAATCTGATCACGTCACATCAATAAAACTTTTTAGTTCAGTCTATATTTCAACTGCACTGGAATCAAAATAAATCATTATCTATAAATAAAAGTAACAATGTAAATCATTTATCATCCCCGTGAAGGGTGCTATATAACTGCAAGTTGTTGTTGAAGTTCACCGATGTTCTGTCATCTTACTTGTCAGAAATCAAGACCTGGATGGGCGCCAACTTTCTGCAGCTGCATGTTGACAAGATGGAAGCTATGCTCCTTGGCTCTTGTCAGCATCTTCTCATCTGCAGCTGTGACCTCCTTAACCTCCATACACAATGCAATACAGAATCAAATTTATATAGCGCCTTTCACGTCGGGAGGACATCCGAAGCTGCAGGTCAATCAGGGAATTGGCCTATCTCTCAGACTCACTGAAACTGTATACAACCTTGGCATCAGGTTCAATCCCCAGCTGCTTACCACACATCCGGTACTTGACCAGGAACGCTTTCCTTCACCAACACCATATCACTCACCTCCGACTATCTCTCACAACCAATCCAGCTGAAACCCTTATTCATGCATTCGTCACTTTACGCTTTGATTTTTCCAATGCTCTCTTTGCCGATCTTCCCAGCTTCATCTATAAAATCCAACTGATTCAAAGCTCCATATTCTCACCCATACCAAACTCCACATCCCTAGCACCTGTTAAGGCAGCGTTAATTGCTCCCAGATGCTACATAACTGCAATTTGATGTTGTTGAAGTTGTTGTGTCAGACAATCTCTGCTGCAAAAACCTTGAATGTTGATGTCAGTCAAGGATTGTATCGGGTGTGGGTGGGATGAACCTCCATTGTTGAATATCCTACTGACACTTACTGTCACACATGAAGAATAGACACTTGGGTCAGGACTTTTAGCAGCCGGGGAAAACAAATTTTAAAAAATCCTAAAGGTTTCCAGAAAGAAAATAAATGACATATTTGTTATCTAGACACTTTCTTGCATTGTTTATAAAAGCTAGCAATGGCTAACATGGCAAATGAAAAAATAGCATCACTTATGTTTTCGATTACGATAAAGTGATACATTATAAGGAGGAATAATAAAACCGTGTTAGCAAACTTTAGAAGTACACTTAACTCAACTATCGTGTATATTACCTGATATGTACAGACAATGATCACAAGTGCTGTTTAAAACTAGATGACACTGATCATTTTCTTAAGATATATTGCATAACTCTTCTGTTATATACTGAAGAACTAATACAATAAATACAGATTCATGAGGTCGGACTAATTCTAAATGAATGCACAAATCTCTTAATACTAGATACAGCAACATCCTGTCTATATGATTGAGTTAGCTCTAATGCTGAATAACAACGCACCAATACTAAAACATTCAATCTTTGCAGCTGAAAATAAAGAGGCCTTAATATAAAGATATATTGATATACTTTGAGATAAGAAATAGTCAAAGCTGATAGCTCTGAAAGAAGAAAGTTGTTAGTTTCAAATATTCAGAACCATTAGTTGTCAAGCAGGAGAACATTCAAGGTGACATTATATTTTGGTCAGCCAGGTGTCTGACACATGTGGAAACCCATCACTCTTAGGAATCAGAGTCTTATTTCCAGGCATCCAAAAGAAGTTATACTTTTATAAATTAATATCTAATCCATCATAAAATGGTGTGAATCTTGATTAAAAATGATAAATAGAAAAACACACAAATACTGTAAATTTGAAGAAGAAACATAAAATTGTTAACTGGAACTGCTCTCCCTTGGGTGGTGATTTCTATTGGTATAAAGGGCCACATCCATTAGGTGCCTTCCAGTACCTTGCAATAAGTGATCATTTGTGAACCTAGACGATGGATTTTGACATACAATGACTGCTAGAGATAGTCAAGCCTGATTCTCTTCTGATACAATGCCCTCAGATACATCCAGGGTCACTGAAGTCAATTTAATGTGCTCATCAGTGATCCAGCTAAAGTTGAGTAATTCAATTTTGGCTTGGGATCAAAATTGGACCTGTTTTTATTCAGTGTGACATTGAGGGAGCCCCACAGGACTGCTTCTCGATGCTGCACAGTTAAAGATAGACAAAGAAGGATGCTATTGACTGAATATTGATGGTATTCCAATCTGATAACTAAAGTAACAGTGAACACATCCAACTCCCCTGTAGGAAACAAAAAGAGAGAAAGGTCATTGAAACATATTTGGATATACTTGGATCACCAAGACTAGATGGAATATTTGAAAGTACTTGTAAAGTTATGGTTGGTATAAATGGTGTCAGGTTAAAAACAATTCTGTAGCTGTTTGAACATATTTGTTGTGCCAGAAGACAAGGTAGTCATTAATTTTATATCAGTTTTAATTTTTATCAAAAGTCCTGAAAATGATCTTGGAAATTATAAATATGATACTTGATTATGATAGGATCAAAATATTGGACTGAATTCTAAGGAACAACATTCAAAAACATTTGATTAGATGAAAGAAATATTCCAGCCAACGTACATTAATTAAATAAAGATTGACTCTAACAAATACATTGGAATTGGCTTTATGGTAAAAGACCCTTTAAACATTCAGAAAACATTTGACAGGGATCTCCATAAGAGATTCAAAACTGCTGTGAAGAAAAACTCCTGGAGTAAAGGAGGGATGTATAAGTTGGATAATGACCGGCCTAGATAGTGGAAACTGAGGTATTTAGCAATGGTAATTATAGTTTTGGTTTGTGGAATCCCACAGGGATTAATGCCTGCACCCCTGCTATTCAAAGTTTCATAACAACCTCGATGAAGGAATTTGAAGCAGATTGACTAAGTTTACGGATGACACTGCTGTGTGGGAAAAGCAGGATCTTCTCAGAAGTGGGATTATAGTTCAAAGGCATCAAAGGAGGCTTTGAAACTACATAGATAAATAACAGATGACATTTAAGATTGATAAATGTAAGGTGCTAAAAATAGGAACCTGATTGTTCACCAAATTGCTTACATACATAAGGTGAAGGAATAGAAGAGTTTGGGATGGTTATTTATCAAATGTTAAACTCTACAATGCACTGCACTGGTTGCCACATCAAATAGTGTAGCTGTATAAGACAGATAAACTGTTTACAAAATGAGATAGTGGAAATCTGTAAATTCAAGGACACGATGTTGACATTGCACAAAACATTGTTGAGAAAATATGAATATTGTGCCAATTTTGATCACCTGTTAAATTGTTTCACTTCCTTGATTTAGATTTCTATATTAATTCATCATATCTGATATGCGTTCTAAGGACCATGTGGCTTGGAGGCAATCGAAAGGTTTTAAGGGAAGAGAGAAATAATGGACTTGGGCCTCAGATTAAAATCAGGAAGGGAAACAATTGAATGGATGTGGAGACATTCGTATTTGCTTTTTTAAAAGATGGCAAGCACATTTTTTTAAAAAGATAAAGTACGGATTTAAACATACAGATTGTGAAGGATAGAGAACATTTATTAAAGAAAGATCAAATGGAGGGGTTATGAAGTGCTAGTCACTGCATCCTTGTAATAAGTCTTCCACTTTGCTTAGGTCATTGGTCATTGCTCTCAACTTTTTGTTTGGGAGCATCTGGAAGAGTTAACACATTTAAATCTAAAAGATCTATCCTTTTGATAGTGAAGAATGCAGTGGGGCATGTATCTCAAGGCAGACTACCAAGCGCTCTGGGCCACTACACCGCATGAAGGTCGCTATATAAATGCAAGTTGTTGTTGTTGTTGACTATCCCCTATCTACTTTCCGCTGACTTTTCCAATAGTTAGATAAGGGATTCCTCTCATGTGGTGCCGTTTTCTTAAGTTCATTCAGCAATCCTACAATAGCTAGACAAGCTGAGATCACTATCACCCGAACCTGAGGCGGGAGTTCTGCTCTCCTGGAGGAGCTAAAACGTACTTTCTCACACCAACTCAAACTGCTGAAGCACTGAAGTGCAGTTCAGCTGTACTTTTGTATATCATAGTTCCCCTGTTTCAGGCTGATCGGCACATATCGGCACTTTCTCACCCACCTGATTGTTTTAATCACGTTGGCCTTGGTCTGACCCAGATTAAACTGCCAGTCAATACGGCAGCAATTAACTCACAACGCAACAGACACAGCAAATGCACTTCGTTCTTAGCCATCTATATCTTCATAACACAATACACAACAGGTTGACAAATTCTGACACCATTTGATCTAGTATTATAGCAGCTATTCCATAACATCTATTATGCTTGGATAGAAGTTGTCCAATTCAGATCAATTTAATTAAAAGAACGTTTTATAATCACCGATTGCAGTTCTGCAAGTCATTTGAACACCTGCTAATGATTATAAGGAACATTAATTTAATCAAAACAGTATTTTATGATCAAGATTGTAATTCTGCAGGTCAGCTCGACACTAACTTATAAGAATAAGCATAACCAATGAAACTAAAATATTTTAATAATTCACTTCTGGTGTGATCAAATTTAATAATTCGCTTCTGATTACAACAGTTTTAACATTCTCCCCCATCCCATCGCTCTTTGGTCAGTTTCCCTATGAATAACAATACATTGAAATAATTTAAACAGTGAATGTTGGTAGATTTGACTACAGGAGCCATCACAGTCAAGTCTTTTATATCACTACTGAATGTTAACACTTGTATACCTCCACTAGAGTTCAATGGAGTCCTGTAGCTCAGTGGTTAGAGCACTTGCTTTGCAAGCGAGAGACCTGAGTTCAATTCCAGGCAGAGGGCGAAACCTTGGGCAAGTTTCCTTACTCCACACAGAGCCTAATAATAATCCAATAAATAATAATAAATTGGTCATTTTCAATCTACGACTGTTTGTGGGACGCTGCTGTGCACAATTGGCTGCCGCATTTCGCCCACAAATATACAGTCAATTCACTTTACAGTCTATTCTGTGAAGCGCTTTGAGACATCTAGAAGACGTGAAAAGCGCTATATCAAATGCAAGGATTATTATTATTATTATTATAATGGGCAGAAGTCAGCATCCTGGCTGATTTACCCTTCTCTAACTAAAGATGCTTAAGAGTCTAATTTTAACAATGGACTGTTGAAAAACAGCTTCCAAATTAAGACTAAATTTAGGAATATTTTCCAAAATTCCACACAAGAACAGGAGAAATTTCAAACCCTGGGATCAACCTTGGGATTTTCCTACTCTGCAATGGCTTACCTACTCATTGAATAAACTAGTTGAGCCATTGGAGCAGGATGTTTTGCTGTCTTTCTGGAGCAATTTATTAAACAAATTGATTTTGAAACCTTTACAAATAACCTTTACCACAAGGGCACAGAAAATTCACACTATCATTAAGAGGTATATAAGATATCTTTATAATGTGCATCATGATACCTCCGTCTGCTCCTGAAGGTATAGTCAGGAAACAGATCAATGTTCTTTCTCCCAGTGGAGTCTGGAACACATTCCTTTCAGACACACTAATCATAATAGCAGAACGTGAAATCCCCAAATGTGCCCTTTCCAAATTCTGCAAAGCTGATTCATATATTCAGATAGAATGCTGCACAAGAATTTGCAAAAGCTTTGTGGTTCGTTTGTCTTTTCAGCTTCCACGTTTGAAGTGTTTGTTGTTCAGGTCTTAAAACACAAGATCAACATCCATTAGCAACAAGCCGTGTCTGTGGACTACAAAAGTAGCATAGCAAATAAAAGCACAGCTGGTGTTGTGATTCCTTTATTTTAATCAAGTCTGGGTAGAAGTTTCTTTGCGGAAAATAATGTTTCAGTTTAACAAAATAAATGACTGATTATTTGGGTATTTCAAGAAAATCTATTGATTCATTGAACTTGCCAAATGATCAAGCCTCCTACTGAGCAGTGCTAGCTTAATAATTTAATCTCTTCATGTTTGATCCTGCTGTTAAAGGTTTGGTAAGATTCTTGCAATGTTATATCCATGAGGGGACTGAAATCAGAATTACCCTTGTCTGAGACTGTTCAGAAGATTGTAAACTAAATAATTGTTTGCCTTTTAAGGAAACCTCCATCCTCTCCACTGCAATATTCTCCCATTCTTGATGCTTCTTGACAGAGTCCCGTCTATCCTCCTTGTGGGGGAGATAAGTGGGGTCTCCTTGGAGCTGAACTGGCTCCAAGGTGACATGCCTGGCAATGGAATGTCGGATTCGAGCCAACCCTCTGTGGCATTCTTCATAGTCCAGTTCCTGAGCCAGGCAGATCCACAGTATTCCAGGGCACTGCTGATGACAGCACAGACAGCCTGGAAAAACTGACAGTCACCCAGCACATAGGGTCCAAAGACTATTCGGATCACCTCTGGACTTGGCATGCAAGACACAGGATGTAGCACAAGTCATGCACTGGATATAAATTATTCATGCAAGTCAGAGAATGATGCTATTACATTCAAAGCATTCTGAGGACAATGACAGTGGTATTTAGTGTTAATACCGGTCTGCATTCATTACCACAGATGTAATTATTTCTGACAGGCAAGATTGAGAATAAAGGATGGATACTTTCATCTGGAAGAATATGGATTGCCTTGTATATATCATTTTTTTTCTGCTGCACAGTCCCTTTTTCTTAAATGTAATGCTGCTTTACATTAGGTTTCATTTAGATAGAAAATATTACTTAGTAAGGACCATGGATTAAAAAAAGTAAATAATTGTAGAATTTTCTATCACTGCTGTACTTTCCCAGGATATTCAACACTGTGAAAATGCTTAACAATAGTTTAAGACTTCAAATTCTATAATAATAATAATCCTCGCATTTGATATAACACCTTATCACGTCTTTGAGACGTCTCAAAGCGCTTCACAGAATATACTGTAAAGTGAATTGATTGTATATTCTGTAAGCGAAACTCGGCAGCCAATTGCGCACACCAGTGTCCCAAAACGGTTGTGGATTGAGTGACCAATTTATTANTTTTTAAGAAATTATTACCCCCGGAAAAGCGATCCACCAATCGACAAACAACCATGTACAACAACAACAACAACAACAAGATTCCATTTATAGAGAGCCTTTCACGTCGGGAGGACGTCCCAAGGCGCTGTACAGTTGGGTCAGGACCCGAGCAGGGGGGAAATGGTCAGGGTGAGGGGAGGGAAGGGAAGGAGCGAGGAGGGGGTAGAGAGTCGAGAAGGGAGCTGAAGGCATGGTCAAACAGTATACTATATGGTATATAATACCTCCACATGTTTGGATTTCAGATTCCAATCTCTGTGTTTTTCGAATGTTTACACCAAATTTGAGAAGAACTGCTCCTTTGTATGTCTTGACTGCCATTCATTATGTAGCTTTAAAGTACTTCTGCTTGGAGGGGCAATGATTACTTGGTGTTTATTTGGTAACCGTAGACAAGTTTCCTTACTCCACACTGTGATAAACCCTTCTGAAAGAAAAATTTGGTCACTCAATCCATGACTGTTTGTGGGACACTGTTGTGCGCAATTGTATGTGTGTGTGTGTGTGTGTACGTGTGTGCATGTGTGCACGTGTGACTCTGTGGAGATTGGGAACAAACAGTGTTTTCTGCTTACTGCAACACCCCCACTGCCCCCACCCTACTCCCCATCACCCCACCTTGGACTTGTTAGCCTGCAAGTGATCACTGCCTAAGCTTATACATCAAGTGAGAATGTATTTATTGGATCCAAGAGAAAACATAAAATCTGAAAACAAAACTGCCGAAAAAAAAGTTGTATTTCAAAGATAAGCAATCGCATTGTAGAGCAGCTGGGAATGGAAAGAAATTCACAAGGTTAATGCAAGCTATTAGTAGAACTGATATTGAATATGTTGTGGCAGCAGCAACAACAATAACTTGCATTTATACAGCGCCCTTCATGCTGGGTAGTATCCCAGAGCACTTTATAGTGGCAGAGTCTGCCAATGAGCCAGGGGGAGAGGGAGGGGTGGGAGGTGACTATAATGATGATCAAAGAGGAAGGTCTTTAAATGGGATTTGAAGGTGGGGAGGGAAGGGACAAGGTGCAGGGATTGAGGGATAGAGTTCCAGAGTTTCAGAGTTTTAGAGTGTAGTAATTAAATGCATGGCCACCACTGGTGGAGCAGAGGAGAACGAGGGCCGAACAGAAGGTGGTGGTGGGGGAAAAGCAGGTCGGACAGGTAGGGTGGTCCATGGACATGAAGGGATTTGAAAATGAGTGAGGATCTTGAAATCGATCCATTCAGTAATTAGGAGCCAGTGGAGCCTGGCAAGGACTGGTGTGATGGGGGTATGGAGTTTCGTGCAAGTGAGTATCTTGGCAGTGGAGTTTTGAATTAATTGTATTTTGTGTACGGTGAAGCTGGGGAGACCAGCGAGGAGGGCATTGGAATAGACCAGCTGGGAAGTGACGTAGGCGTGGACGAGAGGTTCGGCTGTGTTGGTTAGCACTGGTAGCATAACCATCCATGGATGCACACTCCACCTCACTAAGCCAATCTGCAACCTTGGTGTCTTGTTTGACCCTCAACTGTCCTTTCTATCCCACATCTGTGCCATCACCTGCCCTGCCTTCTCCCCCACCTCTCCAACATCGCCCAGCTACGCCACTAACTCACCTCTCAAACCACTGAAACTCTCGTTCATGCATTTATTACATCTAGGCCTAAGCTAACTCCTTGGTTGTCGGCCTCCCCAACTCTTCCCTCCACAAGCTGCAGATCATCCAGAACTCTGCAGCTTGTGTCCTCTCCTGCACCAGGCTCCGTGACCCTCACCCCCACCCTCACCCAACACCACTGGCTCCCCATCCCCCAGAGAATAGAATTTAAAATCCTTGTTCTTGCCTCAAAACCCTCCACGGCCTTGCCCCTCCCTACCTTTGTGCCTGATAATGCCATATCAACCTGTCTGCTCCCTCCACTTAGCAGGCTCTGGCATGCTCCACATGCCCCGCCCGCCCCCCCCCCCCCCCACCACCATTGGCGGTCAGGCCTTCAGCCTCTCTGCCCCCATTCTTTGGAACTCCATCCCACAATCTCTTTGCTTCACTCTCTCCCTTGGTCCCTTCAACGCACATCTCAACAACAACAACAACAACAACAAGATTCCATTTATAGAGCGCCTTTCACGTCAGGAGGACGTCCCAAGGCGCTGCACAGTTGGGTCATGACCCGAGCAGGGGGGAAATGGTCAGGGTGAGGGGAGGGAAGGGAGGGAGAGAGGAGGGGGGAAATGGTCAGGGTGAGGGGAGGGAAGGGAGGGAGCGAGGAGGAGGAAGAGAGTCGAGAGGGGAGCTGAAGGCACGGTCAAAGAGAAAGGTTTTGAGACCGGCCTTGAAGGAGGAAAGGGAGGAAGCAAGGCGAAGGCACTGGGGGATGGAGTTCCAGAGCCTGGGGGCTGAGAGGCTGAAGGCCCGACCACCGATAGTAGGGCGGTTGGGGCGGGGGACGTGGAGCAGACCGGAGCCAGAGGAACAGAGGGTACGGGCAGGTAGGTAGGGGGATAGTAGGTTGGAGAGGTAGGAGGGAGCAAGGCCGTGAATGGCCTTGTAGGTGAGGATGAGGATCTCAAGACACTACTTTTGGACCATGCATTCAGCCACCTACCTAGCCCTACCCTCCCTGCCCTCCACCCCCCCACAATCCCAACCCCCTGCTCGTGGCCAAATCCCTGACTATCCAACGCCTTTGGACATCCTTCCAATGTGAAAGGCGCTGCACAAATGTAATTTGTTGTTGTTGTTTGGGTAATAAAAATATTTCAAGAAGGCTATTATTGCAAACAACTCTGTGTGATGCAAAAGAGGGCTAGTACCTGTAGTTTATCTCCAGGCCATCATACCCGGTGATGTTGCACAGACAGAATAATGAGAGACTGAGAAAGAAGCAAATAAGTGCTCAAAGGAGAATTCCAAGATAACACTCTTTGATGGTTTTATCCTTCAATTTCCTGACAGAAATAATAGGCCTGTAAAAAAAATATGCATTTTTAACATTATCAAAGAATATGCCCTTGCACAGCTGACTTCTCAACCACAATCAAGAATCATAGGATGTTTACTGCACAGAAAAAAGACATTCTGTGTCTCTTTTGATGCTAGCAATAATATGTGCCGGTGAATAAATTTACAAACAATTACAGTATAATGTTCCTCTCTCCAATCCCATGTGTTCATCCTACGCAATGTGCTTTCCATGTGAAACATCCTTTATTGGGTAAGGCAGGCTAGAAATTGGGCAATAGCACAAAATTACGATTCCATCTTCAACTGAAAGAATCTCTAAAACCCTCTACCCTGTCCTCTGGAAGATTCATCATTCATTCCAGTAATGCAAGTGGACATTGAACATTATGTTCTAGCCAACATATTGTAATGTAATGTAAATCATTTTTAGGTGAATGGAAGGAGGCAAAGTGAACTTTTGCTGTAAATAGTTATTGTCTGCGGATTTTAATACCCTCCATGGTCTTGCCCTATCCTACCTGTGCGACTGCTTAAACCATCCTACTTCTACTAGCCTCATACTGATTAAATTAAATCTTTGTAGTTGATGAAAACCATGCTGGGACTGGGGAACATTATCTCTAAATGGAGTCAACAAAACCTAACTTGGGTAATTGAGCAACAGCACAACATTAGGATTCCCTCTTCAATTCAAAGAATCTCTAAACCTCTCCACTCTCTCCTCTGAAAGATTCCCTTCCTCTTTGACCATGTCATCGGTCATCTTTCCATCCCCAGCCACCTTGCCCCACACCCATCTTGAATCCAACTCTGAGCTCGGGTACAAACCCTGGTCTTGGGATGTCCGCGCTATTTGAAATACACTATATAAATAATAATAATCCTTGCATTTGATATAGCACTTTGTAATTTGCAATAAATGCAATTTGTTGTTTGTTGTTGTTGGAACGAGCAAGTTTGTTGCCCAGTAATGGTGGTCGACTGTTTCGAATGTAGCGGAGAGGTCCAGGAGGATGAGGAGTAGAGGGTGTCCTGGTCACAGAGATTGAGGACATCGTTTGTTACCTTGACAAGCGCTGTCTCTGTGCTGTGGGCTGGGTGGAAATCAGACTGGAGGGTTTGAGTCGGGAGTGGAGGGCGAGGTGTGAGCGAAGTTAGTTTGCCATGATATGATAGGGTGATGCTTCGAAATGCTCTTTTCCTGTGAGCCCTGAGGCTGTAAGCCCATACTTTCTGTATAGACTGATTTTTATCAGAAAGGAGGGCTACAACAACACAGAAATAACACTCATGTTTCTGTTTTCTTGTCATTTTTGGGGATGAGTCTCTCCTGTCACTGCAAGCTCTGAGCTATATGTATAGTGTGGAGAAAAACTTACATTGCGCTCTTATCACTCTGTCCGGGAAAATATGTTCCTCCCAGCTCCCGGCATCATACTCCTAATTATTTCTGGTGTTCGCTCTACAACACTCCAGCCCCAGTGAAGGGTGTTATGTAATTGCAAGTTGTTTTTGTGGTTGTTGTGTTAGCCCAATCCCAAAGCCTTTCTCCTTTCTAAAAACTGAGAGTCGAGAGGGGAGGTGAAGGCACGGTTGAAGAGAAGCAACAATAACAAGAAGGAACAATAACTATTTACAGCAAAAGTTCACTTTGTCCATTTCAGTCAATGAGCTGATCAATTTACATTATATCTTTACATAAAAATGTAGAGCATTGAAATAGGCCATTCGTCCCAACTAATCCATGCTGGTGTTTATACTTCACATGATTCTCCACTCACTGTTTACTCCAGTGGGTGTAAATGGCCCGAGGTGCAGTCAAAGAGGAAGAATGTGGGACAGACCTTGAAGCAGGAAATGGAAGGGGCAAGGTGAAGGAATTTCAAGATGGAGTTACAGAGAGTGGGGTCAGAAAAACTGAAAGCCCAACTGCTGATGGTGCGGCAGGCCATTTGGGGATGTGAAGCATGCCAGTGTCTGCCGAGCGAAGGCAGCAGGTAGATTGGGAAGGTTTTAGAAGGTTACCGAGGTAAGGTTGTGCAAGACTGTGAATAATTATCACCAGTGATATTTAACACATCACACATATTGCAGTTCGTATCCATTATAGCTTGAACTCTTGCAAACAGAACAATCCAGCCCACAATCATTAAAGCCAAAACAGGGAATCTGAGATTAGTACTTTGTGCAGTTTGACAAGGATCAGTGAACAGTTTTGAACTAGTAATACATTTCATATACTAAAATAAATATAATTAATTTGGGAGAATTTGAATCGCAATTAGAATTAAATTTACTCAAGAGAATCAATTCACACTTTCGACTAATTGAGGATAAGGGGAGCTCAAATCAGGGTTTAAAGGAAGCACTGTTTTATATGGAACTATGTTTGTGTATGTATTTAATGCCACAATAATAGGGCTGTGGGTTCGATCCCCAGTTATCCTTCCTCCCCCACATCCTGTCCCTGACCAGGACCGCTTTCCTCCTCTGCCACATTGCCCGACTCTGACAATACCTCACTCCACAAGCTGCTGAAACCTTTGTCCACACCTTCGTCATGTCTCGGCTGGACTACTCTAATGCTTTCCTCTCTGGTCTCTCCTCCTCCACTATTCACAAAATTCAACTCATCCAAAACTCCGTCGCCCGCATTCTCACCCGCACCAAACTTCGTACCCAGATTACTCCAGTCCTTACCAAACTCCACTGGCTCCCTGTCATAGAGAGGATCAACTTCAAGATCCTCACGCTAGTGTTTAAATCCCTCCATTCCTTGCCCTCCTCTATCTCTCTAACCTCCTCGCTCCCCACAGCACTACTTGCTGCTACCACTCTACTGGCTCCAGCCTCCTCCTTATCCCTCAAAATCCTCTGCTCCAACATCGGTGGCTGCTTCCCCCCAAAGCTATTGAACTCTTTCCTTCAATCTCTTCGCTTTGCTCACTCTTTCCCCATTTTCAGGTTGCGTCTGAAGGCCTTCCTCTTCAACTGTGCCTCTGGTCACCTTACCTCTCCCCCTGGCTCGGCATCGGCCTCCACCACTGTTAAGCACACTGGGATACTGCCCAGTGAGGAGGGAGCTATATAAATGTGTTGTTGTCGTCTTTAAACTCCACTTGAACCTTGATTTAACATCTCATCTGAAGGTGGTGTCAGCATAACCTATATGAATTCTAAGTCCTGATGTGTAGCTTGAACCCACAACCTTCAGTTTCAGAAGCGACAGCACTACCAACTGTTAATACACATTATATCCTGTGAAGGGTTTTGAGATATTCCCCTGACATGAAAGGCACTATATCAAATACCAGGATTATTATTATCATTATTATTCTGTTTATTGTTTATTCCCTTTATTTGTTGTTGTGATCCAATAGAAGGTAAAATGGAGGACGAAGAGCGGAAAGCTCAGAAAATATCTAGTAATTATGTGATCAGAGCAAGTTCAGATCAGATAGCTTTCCAACTGTGATTAGAAACAAAGTGGAGGATGTGTGCATCAGGGTGAGAGGAAGCCTGAAGAGATAATTGTGTATTGTATTCAGAGTTAGTATTTGTAGCAGGCTTGTGGAAAGGGTAGGCAAAAAGATAACAAGTGAAAACATAGCAATTAGAAATGATTAGACTATAAGGATTGCTTATAAAAGAGCCAGGTGGGCAGACATGATAGGCCAAATAGCTTTCTTCTATGCTGTAATTTCTGTGGTTTTATGGTTCTATGAGTCAATCAGATATATATTGCAGGCCATTTCTTACTCAAGGGAAGCACACTCTGAACATAAACTGAGTTGGAGTGGTGTTCCTGCAGTTGAGAGTGGTGGAGGTCCATTTCTGGAAAGAAAAAGGTGCAGAAATGTTTCCCAATTAAGAAATCTGTCAAGAAACAGTGCAAAATTGATTGTGAAGCTTGGTAATTTTGCTCAAACTTGAGTTCTATTAATATTAAGTTATGTTTCAGGTCGATAACATTTTGTCAGTACTTCACAACAACAACAAAATTACATTTATAGAGTGCCTTTCATGTTGGGAGGACGTCCCAAAGCGCTGAACAGTCAGGTGTCGGGGCCCGAGCATGGGGGAGGGGTGGTGAAGGGGTGAGGGAAGGGAGAGAGGTGGGAGGGAGACCAAAGGTACGGTCAAAGAGAAGGGTCTTAAGACCGGCCTTGAAGGAGGCAAGGGAGGAAGCGAGGTGAAGGATCTGTGGGATGGAGTTCCAGAGTGTGGGGGCAGAGAGGCTGAAAGCCCGGCCACCGATGTAGGGCAGGTCAGGTGGGAGACATGGAGCAGGCCGGAGCCCGCTGAATGGAGGGAGTCAACAGGTTAGAGAGGTAGGAGGAGGCAAGGCCATGGATGGTCTTCAAGGTGAGGATGAGGATCTTGAACTCGATCCTTTGGGGGATGGGGAGCCAGTGGAGTTGGGCGAGGGTGGGAGTGATGGGGTCACGGAGCCTGGTGCGTGAGAGTACACGAGCTGCAGAGTTTTGGATGATCTGCAGCTTTTGAAGGGAAGAGTTGGGAAGGCCGATGAGGAGGGATTTCCCGTAATCGAGCCTTGATGTGATGAATGCGTGGGTGAGGGTTTCGGCAGCCTGAGGGGTGAGGCAGTGACAGAGTCTGGCAACGTTGTGGAGGTGGTAGTAGGCAGTGCCGGTCATGGCGCGAATGTGGAGAAGAAAGGACAGTTCAGGGTCAAAGAAAGGCAAGGTTCCTGACTGGTTCAGTGAGGTTGAGTGTGCAGCCGTGGGGCTGATGCTGCCAGCGCCTGAGGTGCGGAGGCGTTGGCGCGAGCCAATCAGGAAGGCCTCAGTCTTGCTGACGTTGAGTTGGAGAAAGTTGTCCCTCGTCCAGGACTGATGTCGGACAGGCAGTCAGTCAGGATGCCAGTAGTCCTGGAGTTCAGGGCAGAGGCAGAGAGATAAAGTTGGGTGTCATCCGAATACATGTGAAAATTTACCCCATGTCTGCGGATGACCCTCACCTACAAGGCCATTCACGGCCTTGCTCCCTCCTACCTCTCCAACCTACTATCCCCCTACCTACCTGCCCGTACCCTCCGTTCCTCTGGCTCCGGTCTGCTCCACATCCCCCGCCCCAACCACCCTACCATCGGTGGCCGGGCCTTCAGCCTCTCAGCTCCGAGGCTCTGGAACTCTATCCCGCAGTGCCTTCGCCGCCTCCTCCCTTTCCTCCTTCAAGGCCGTTCTCAAGACCTTTCTCTTTGACCGTGCCTTCCGCTCCCCTCTCGACTCTCTACCCCCTCCTCGCTCTCTCCCTTCCCTCCCCTCACCCTGACCATTTCCCCCCTCCTCGCTCCCTCCCTTCCCTCCCCTCACCCTGACCATTTCCCCCCTGCTCGGGTCCTGACCCAACTGTACAACGCCTTGGGACGTCCTCCCGACGTGAAAGGCGCTCAATAAATGGAATCTTGTTGTTGTTGTTGTTGTTGTTGATGATGTCACCAAGGGAAAGCATATAGAGGGTGAAGAGGAGGGGACCGAGGACAGAGCCCTGAGGAACGTCGCACAAGACAGTGCAGGGGCTGGAGGAGAAGCCATTTGCCGCGACAAAGCGGAGGCGCTGTGAAAGGTAGGACCTGAACCAGTCAAGGACAGAACCTTGAAGGTTGAGGTGAGAGGAGAGGCGGTGGAGGAGGATTGAGTGGTCCATGGTATCAAAGGCGGCGAAGAGGTCGAGGAGGATGAGGAGGCAGAGGGAGCCCTGGTCACACATGGTCAGGATGTCATTTGAGACCTTGACCAGAGCAGTTTCCATGGAGGAAAGTGAGAGGAGAGGAAAAGGCGAAGCTGGGAGGCAACGGCTCCCTCAAGGATAGGAAGGGGAGATTTGAGATGGGCTGGTAGCAAGATAGCTGTGATGGGTCGAGGGAAAGTTTCTTCAAGGTGGGGATGATAGTGGCTATTTTGAGAGGGGAAGGAACAGTGCCAGATGACAGGGAGAGGTTAATGATGTCGGCGAGTAGTGGGGCAAGTAGGTGGAACTGGGATTTAAAGAGAGGGGTGGGGATGGGTCTAGGGAGCAGGTGGTGGGCTTCATGGAGGTTACTGTGTTGAAGGCAGGGTTTGACAGATTCAAAGGTGTGGAAGGAGGGATGGGTAGTGGTCGGAGTGTAGGGTTGGGGTAGGGAGGGGTTGGAAGTTGTGAGGACAGTGGCAGCTGAGCGGATTCACTCGATTTTGGACTCAAGGAAGTCCAGCATTTTCTCGCAGTGAGAGTCAGAGGAAAGTATCTCCGAGGCGTGTCGGGGAGGGTGGAGGACCCGGTTGGTGGTGGAGAACAGGAGCCTGGGGTTGCCCTTTGCCTCCAGGATTAATCTGGCGCTTAAGCGAGTGGAGGTGGCTGGTGAACGAAGGTGAGGATCAGAAATAGGAGGCAGTTCGGGAAGTGAGGGGAGCAAGGACTTTGAGTGTGATGGAGAGGCTACTGTGGAGAAGAGTGAGTGCAGCGAGTGGGTTGTTGCGAGAAGTGGGCCAGAGCGGGAGGAGTTCAGAGGACTCCAGGGCAGTGCAGAGGGATTGCGGGGAGATCTTCATCCACGGGCGGTAGAAGATGGTGGTAGGTTCTCAGCGCCTTGGGACGTCCTCCTGACGTGAAAGGCGCTTTATAAATGGAATCTTGTTGTTGTTGTTGTTGTTTGGTGGCAGTGGGGATAGTATATTCTGTGAAGCGCTTTGAGAGAGACGAAGACATGATAAGGCGCTATATCAAATGCAAAGACTATTATTATTATTACATTACCTATGAAGCAAATGAGTCAGATAAAGTATTGGAGAATTGGGATGGGAATGTTCTCTGTACAAAAGCAATAATGTAATGGTTGATTCGCAGCCGAAGAAAGCACCTTTTGTAACATAAGCTGCACCTCATGCTGGGATTTCCATGTACATCACATCAGCTGACAGGACCTTTACTATGAGGTGATTTCAGGTCAAGGCAGTCAACATGATCTACATGGAATTCCCTGCAATAAACAAAGGTTATATTGTGAAGTGTTTTTTCTGGTGACAGCAGGTACTAGTAATGCTCATGCTTTCCTTAGGAGACCTTGACCACCTCAATGCCTCAGTGATATGAAGCATTTATGCAGGATGAGGCTCTAAAAAGTTTTAATCAAAGGAGCGCTGTTATTATGATTATAGGTTCACTCAATCATTGTCTGCAATTGTCACGAGTAAAATGACACATAATCATTTTAGGGTATTATAGCAGTTTAAAATGCACTTGTGGTCATATTTCTCTATCATTTAATGTAAAAACGTTCAAACTTTTATGCACATAATTAAAGTTCATCCAGGTTTACGTCCTTCACTAATGGTTGTAAACCGCTTGATGCTGTGATAGGAGGATGGTAGGGTGGATATTCTAGAACAAGGAGATCAAATGGGTCAAAGGGACTTCTTCTTCCAAACCTTTCTTGTGGGATTTTATGTAACTGGCAACACTCAGTAAGGTGGACTGGCAACACTCAAGCACTCTGGGATGCTACCCAACATGAGGGTATAAATGTAAATTGCTTTTGTTATTCTTGTTGTTGTAAGCTGTAACCATAGTAGAGCTTCCTCTAGCAATAGAAAACTGATACTACAATCTTATCAAATGGCGGGGCAGGCTCGAGGGGCCGAATGGCCTACTTCTGCTCCTAATTCTTATGTTCTTATGTACAATACCCCAATTTGCCTCATACATTATCCCATGATTTACTATAGGCTTTAAGTCAATGGAAATTTTCACTCCTATCTGATACAACATTGCAAACTACTCAAAATGCAACGCTTGAATTGTGCATTCATGATAGTTTCACTAAATTGGTCCTACCTGTCTCTCCTCGCTCGAGGCAGACTCTGTGGGTTGAACATTAAGGGATTTTGTGTGAAAATACTGGTGATTCTAATCTGTCTGTACGTCAACTTGAAGTGTGCCCAAATCCAAATTGAGTTGTGAAAGGTTGTCGTGCAGAACAATCTGTCTTCAGGTTTAATACTACATTTTGAAAATATTTGAGTTCCTTGGAGCTTTCTTCACTAGATCATCACAGTTATTAATACCAGCAAGTACAACTGTCTGATAGATGACCTTGAACCAGGAGGATAACTTTAATCTCATTCTGTGACACCATTGTCTGAAATATGCATATTAATTACGCTTTATGGTAGTCAGTGGAATATATCTTTCATTTGAAAGGGAAGAAACTATTATTTAATGTGGTACATTGTGTGACATTT
Organism: Callorhinchus milii; assembly: GCF_018977255.1. Classification (NCBI taxonomy): domain Eukaryota; kingdom Metazoa; phylum Chordata; class Chondrichthyes; order Chimaeriformes; family Callorhinchidae; genus Callorhinchus; species Callorhinchus milii. Next base: position 49,520,746 of record NW_024704742.1, read on the forward strand.
GATCTTAGACTCAATGTCACTGTACCACATTGAAACTGTTATGAGATGTCAGACTATCAGTTAAACCCTGAAAATCCCAAACTACTGAGCGCAGAAAACGTCAGATTTCATCAACTAAAGATAGGATAGCTGTTTAACTCAGCTGGTATCCTACAAAAGCAGCTTCAGATGTTTCCTTTAAGTTGATATAAATGTAGTCTTATCTCACTCCTCACCAAACAAAGATGCTGATGAAAATCCTTAAAAAACTGCTATGGAGCAGTTCTTCAGGGTGATTAGGTCTGAAACCAGTTAATAATCATCAAATAAAATTCCATTGTTTCTTCAATGCGATATATATGACATCAAATACATTATGTTATGAAATATTGCAATTTTTCCTCTATTATTTCACAGAGAGCTGTGTTTTATTTGACACATGTTCACAATATTTTGAATATCTGACCAATATTTTATTGACCATTATCACAATTCATAGAGCAGTTTAAATTCCAGACTTCAAACAAATCCCCAAGCTCAATTTTAATAAAGTGTTTACTTTTCACAGCATATTTGAATTTCCATTGAACTTTAATGGAGTTAACTTGTGAAAACAGAGTACATTACAGTCAGTTCCTACTAATGGCAAGTCAAACCTCTCAATACCAACTAAAATACTCTCGGCTGAAATTGCACTTGTCAGGAATTCACCCTTCCAATGACACTGAATGATCACAACATTGGTACAAAGGTGTAATTTTGCACTGAGACCACTTGACTTTAAGTAAAAGAACACAGCACAACATTTCTTTAAAATACTCAAAGCTAAATCCTTTAGTTAGCTGAATGTGGCTAACTGGAGTAACCTATGTATCACAGTGTGTGCTCTGATAAGATATTAGCTTCTACTTGCCTTTTTAGATCAGGCATTTTTGAACATTCTGAGGTGTTTCATATGTGAATTTGGTTCATTGAATGATGATTTTTTTTAAACTAGCTTTTGAACAACGTGATATAAGACACTACAACTGCAAATCTTTACAGGGATTTTTTCACACAGGAAATATCCATACAACATGCTCTTAATGGTTTCATCAACTTTTACTTTTTTCATCAAGTCTTTACTACACAAAATTACATTTTGGTAAAGGTTTGATCACAAATTCAAACCTTTACCAAGACTGATATGTAACTTTAACATACACTTACATATTTCTGTATGAGAAATTAAAAAAAGCCCAAGTGATAATGTCAATAATATTAAGACAATTAACTTGGAGGAGTTACTGTGTCTAACAGTGTAGTGCACTGAACTAAACAGCTACTCGGATACAGAGGCAACTACTAGTAATAGTTGGTCAATTTCCCTTTAGAGAAGTTGCATCCCACTCCCTCACCCACTAATAGTACTGGCTAGTATTTGCTCTTCCATTATAAGGAGTAATGGAATGACATTACTGCTGCTTGAATTCCCTTCAAATTCAGTTACTAAACTTGACAACATGTGAAGTGCTTTGCAACAATAGCTGTTGTATAATATCAAACAAATCAAATGTAAGGATTATTATTTTCTGTGTCATCAGAACAAGTTTTAAACCAGGCAATTTCACCTGGTTACACTGAGGTCTAGCTTACATTGATTGCTAAAGTCTTTTCCCACTCTAAAGGTGTAGCAAAAAGCTCACTATGTCTAGAGGTCAGTATAAAGTAACTATCTCTCTCATACTGTCATGCTCAGAAACTCCAAATGTTTCCCAATGTTTTCAGAATACACAAAAAAATCATCAAAATGGAAGAAACAAATGCAGAAAGTGTTCGGTGATTGTGATGAGTGCAACATAATGCTAATCGTTTTCCATTATTTCTGAAGAAATAACTTTAAAGAGATATTGAACAACTCCAACTTGGTGTTTAGTGCATTGTAGATGGAACTTTTAGAGCTAAAACTATCAAACAGACCACACCGTCATTATCCATGTCATTACCCATGACAAAATAGAGAATGCCAATTATCTGCATTATCATTGATCCACATTGGGTTCTGCACTCGTGGACATGGGGCAGTGAGATACTGACAAAATCCCAGTCATGCGCATGTCAAAGGTTAGTGAGAACAAAATTTCCCTGCGGTGTGGCTAAATCTTATCCTTGGTATCCTCCTATACAACTTTCTGCATGCACACAACTGGATTATTTTGCCTGTGAACAAAGATAAGCATTTTGTTTTTTATTTAACAATCTATTATGTAAGATTGGAGACCGAGAAAGAAAGAAAGAAAGAAAGAAAGAAAATTAGAGACACTCAGGGAGACAGTTTTGATTTGGTCAGTCAGGCATCTAACACATGAGGAAACCCATCACCATGTTTAAGAGTATCCAAAGACAGTGACAGAGAGAAAGGCAGAAAGAAAAAGATAGTCGAAAGGAGAATGAGAAAGAAAGAGCGAGAAAGAGAGAGGACTAGTGGTAGTGTAATGACTCGTGATGGAACAATTATTTAGTTACCACTGTAAGTTTCTATGATGTCCAATTATCAGCACTGTTTGTGGGTAATCAGTTCACTACTGTACGTTTTAATCATCTCTTAGGATATTGGCAAATCTGTCATTCTGTAGCAAATTATATTTCTGAATTTTGAAATAAGTGTCTTTGTTGGAGAACTGAATTCACTTCTTCACGCTGTGAGAAGACTATTTTGTGAATTATAGCTTGGGAAATAATTGTGCTCGAGGGTAAAGTTAATAGCCAGAATATAATCATGATCCTTTTTATTTTGACTGTTCCAGCCCATAAATTAATGCAGTTACTGGTTTTCGTCGTTTTCTTTCTAAGTGATGGATTTAGACTACATTTGGTTCAGAAACTGTCAGAATATCATAGCCTGTCTCTCTCTGAGCAAAGTGCTTGTTAAAGCTTTGTTCTTGGAACACAGTACCAAGGCCACATCACATCTATTGAGTCAGTACAGGAAACACAAAATGGAAACTTTAAACATCAATCCTGTAATTTCAAAGGATTTAACAGCAAATGCGACTAAAAGGCAATATCTGTTTTACACAAAGAAATAGAAACATGAATCTAATGGCTGATGCTATTTAATGGCCATCCTTCTTGCTAAAGAATAATGCGTTTGTCTGAAGCCGAAACTTGCCTCAAAATACATGATAATATGTTTACTGTCAACATGTGGAACCCTGATAAAATCCCAGTCATGTGCATGTCAAAAGTTAATGAGAACAAAATTTCCCTGCAGTGTAGCTAAATCTTATCCTTGGTATCCCCTTGTACAACTTTCTGCATGCACACAAGCGAGAGACCTGGGTTTGATTCCTGGCAGGGCGAAACGTTGGGCAAGTTTCCTTACTCTACTCGTTTACCTAGCAGTAAGTAGGAACCCAGTTGTTAGTCGATTGGCGGATCGCTTTTCCGTGGGTAATAATTCCTTCAAAAAAATAATAATAAAATGGTCACTTCACTCCATGACTGTTTGTGGGACACTGCTGTGTGCAATTGACTGCCCTGTTTCACCCATCAAATATACCGTCAATTCATTTTACAGTATATTCTGTAAAGCGCTTTGAGACGTCTCGAAGACGTGATAAGGCGCTATATCAAATGCAAGGATTATTATTATTTCTCTCATGTTATGATCAATAAATATAATGTGATATTGCAGTCTCATATGCCAGGAGTGTTTTGTCTTAAAGAGAATGGAAATGTGACAACATTTGGTATTGGAAATTATTTAAAAACATTCATTTTCATTGTTATATTTAGGTGACCTTTCCCAATCTTGTTGGCATCATTGGTATCTGGTTGGGTCCTAAGCACACCTTCATGCATAACTTCAACATTGCTTTTCAGTCTGTCTAACATACTTGGCGCCTGAAATGCCTAATCTTGACATGTGAGACCATTTCATCCTTAAATTGAATATTGCGCAGAATTGTGGAACAATGTTGAAATCGTTTTTTTAACTTGGAAGGTGGTTATTTTTAAGAACGGTGTAAGGCTGACCTCAAAACTGAATTGAAGGATGCACAATTCTGTGGAATCTTAAGTTTTAGGAGCCAATGGCTAAAACTAGGTGCAATTTCAGAACTGTGCTCTTTAGTGTTGTGAGAGGGAAAATGTGTGTTCTTCCAAAATGTGTGGAAAACGCTAACAATGGACCCCAAGGCTCTGAAAATGAAATAGCAATTTCTGGGTAAGGAAGAGCATACATATCACCACTCATGTGACAATCCAGCCCAGAAAATAACTATTTGTACAAATAAAATATTCTCCCTAAATGGGGTGATATATGCTGTGCTAATTTAAGAAATACTTAAGGAATATCATAAGTTTTACTCTTGCATTTCTTAGATATCACTCTGAATAACTGAAGAACCCTATATTGACTAGAAAATGATTGTATTCAGGTGAATAGTTTCTCTTTTCACCTCTTGATTAGAAACTCTCCCGATCCGAATCTCACAGTATTCTTGCCCAGATATTGACTTAAAATAATAAGTAATCATTAAAGTTAAAGAACTATGAATGGATTTGATAAGGTGGATGTTAATAGGTTGTTTTCACTTGTTGATGAATCCAAAATGAGGGGGCACCAATATATGTTAACTATAGCAAATCTAAATGGCAGTTTAAAAGTCAAATCTAAAAGGCAGTTTGAAAGTCAAATTTAAAAGACTTCTTCACACAGAGAACAGTGAAAATGAGGAAATTCCCACTGGAAGCTGTGGTTGAAGCAAAAAGCATCAATATATTTTAGAGAAACTTAATGCATACATGAAGGAGGCGGGAATAGAGGAGTATAAAAGTAAGAGGAACATTGGGAATTTGGAGGGGTGTGGGATTGTGTGAAGAATAAACATTGGCATGGACTAGTTGGGCTAAATGGCATGCTTAGCCACTAAATGGTGTTCTATGCAATTCTATGGTATTGATCTTTAGAAAATGCCTTACACAATACTGAATCAGATATGGAATTCTGCATTGAGGAATAAAAATGCTACTGAAATTCATGCACCCTATGCATTTTACATGGCTACGAAATTAAAGCAGAGTTTAAATCGAGAAAGTTTTCGTAGCCAGTATTAGTATTTAAGTTAGTGCAATGATGAAACATTAAATATTGTGAATACTTGAAACATTTATCAAACTGAACGATATCACTTGTTTTGTCCCCTGGTGTTCAGTACAGTTAATAACAATAATCCTTACATTTGATATAGCACCACATCATATCTTCAAAATATTTCAAAGTGTTTTATAGGATTACTGTGAAGTGCAGTGACTGTGTATCTGCAGGTGAATATGACAGCCAATTTGCTCACAGGAATGTCCCACAAACAGCCATGAAGTGAATAACCAATATTATCTAGGAGATTGTTGGCCAGGATACAGGAGAAACTCCCTTCTTTTTTCGAAAGTTCTGCATCCTGCTGAACAGACAGAATGGACCTTGGTTTATTGTTTAATCCGAAGGACAGCACCTTCAACAATGCAGCAACCCCAGCATGGGATTGGGATGTCAGACTGGATTATGTGAGTTCAGATTCCTGTGGGCTTGAACCTTCTGATTCAGAGGTGGGAATGCCACCAACTGAGCCAGACTAACACCTGTGACTAGTTATAGTGATAATACTAGCATTTTATTTAGAAGGTTGTAGAATATTGGAATATTGAATTAAAAAAAAGTAAAATTTAAGACGTGTCTTGCAAACGAGCATTCAAATACTTGACTCCACATTGTCAATTTCAGGATCACAACACTCTTGCTACTGACTGGCACTTGACCTGTTCTTAATCTATTAAATTAAGAAGAATTATACGAAGAATTGCACTACGAATGTACAGTTTAGAAGGGATCGCAGATGTCTAATCTAAATGTGTGATCCACTGAATCTACCTGCAAATGTTTGTGTTCAATAGAGTCTTTCTAGAAGACAATGTATAACTGATATACAGAGTTGTGGAACAGAAGTCCCCACTGATTAGCTGACAAACATCCCGTGTTATTTTTCTAAACAGTCTTATCACAATTTAAGGACAGAAAAGATGAGATGGACAGTAGGCAGTTGAAAACTTCAAAATCTTATTTCGAACTGAATTCAAACTGCAGCAAGTTTCTTAAAGTCCGTACTTCTGCAATAGTTCGGACTGCCACGGGCGTTTACGCTCTGGGAACTCATGGGGTATTTTGATCTTCCCAAAATCTTGGATGCATTTTTTCATTTCATCCTCGACGCTCAATTTTTCATTGATTTTCTTTTTACAGAGGGCCGAGTCACGTGAAGTGTTCATCAACGTCTGAAAAAGTTCACTGTTTCTGCGTTTCTCTGGCTGTTGCATCCACTGCACGGGATCTTTCTTTGAGGAGCGATCCAAGGTCAGGGTATTAGGCTGATGTGCTGTGGGCTGCATTGCAGCAGCGATATTCTCCTGCGGAGTGCTGGCTTCTGACTGACTTTCACAGCTGGAGGTGGAGAGCTCATTGCAAGAGGTGGCGCTTTCCATTCCTTTGTCTCCCTTCTCCTGCTTCCTCTCTTCACACTCTGATTTTGGTGAGACTGGTCTTTGTGGTCCGCCTGTCACAGATCAGAGTTAGAAAAGGGCTTATAACATTCCTCACAGACATTCTGTTACTTTGTTTTACTGCTTCATGCACTGGTACAAGACAACAAAACTATACCTTCCTTTTGAAGTCACTAAGGCAAGATGTGGAAGCTCTGTGGTACGACACCCTAACAAATAGTTCACAACCACCTGAGAAAAAATGGGCATTGGATTACAATCACTTTCAAAACCCAAGACCCAATAACATAAGACGTTTTCAGATGGGGGCTCTTGTTCGAATCTGACTACAGTGTTTGTATAGTCAGCTCATAGGGGTAGGCATCAAGCCCTATTTCAATATGAAGAGATGGAGACTACTGCTAGGAAATTAATGCCTATGGACAATGGTGGATAGTTATGGGAAGAATTGCAAGGCAGCAACACTATAGAGATCAGATGGCGTTATAAACCGCAATTTGTTTACACTTGTCGGAAGTTCCATTACAAGGCGTACCACCTTTTAACTCCCTCACACCTCTATTAAAAAATAACAGGCTGAAGTTTTCCTTTCTGCTAATTTTCTCTCCTGCTCGATTATCAGCACTGACATATTCTGGATACAGCTTTGCAGGCTCCAACCATATTCCTGGAATCTCACCTAAGTAGCTTTCCAACAGAGGCACCTAGGGCCCAGGACAGCCAACAGGTGCAGGAAGCCCAGGCTGAACTGTTTACCTCTTCCAATCTGGCGGCATTGAAATCAGATTCATTTAAATATAGCCCATGGAATGTCACATTCAGTAACAAAAAGGCAGCCACCAGCAGGAAATCAAGTTGGTGTTACTGAAAATCTTGGAGACAACCACCATTCCAAGCTCAGAGGGAAGAGCTCAAACATGCGACCAATTTTAGCAATATAGTAAGTAGATTAAAAAATGTAATGCTTCTTGACACAATTTCAGGACACACACCAGGAAGTGTTTCTTTACTCAGGGTAGTTAACAAGTAGAACAGGATGTCAGGAAGGATGGTGGAAGCCAGGACACTGGACTCATTTAAACACTGGATGATGCTGTGATGGGGGGACAGTAGAGCAGGTGTTCTGAAGCAATGAGATCAAATGGGCTGAAGAGCCTTCTTCATCTGAATCAAACTTGTGATCATGTGACATTCATTCATTTACATGATTTTACCTGTGTTATCCCCATATTTACGTAGCCTACTGAAACTCACATATGAATATCAATAGTGACAAATTTTTGACCTTGGGTCTGTTACTCAGGAATTCAATTACTGACTCCAAAATGTTGGGATTTTTTATATACAATTATAATTGGGAATAAATGCCACCTGAATCTATAATAGTATAATTTTGCAAGTTAGCGAAATCTAGTCTTAGTTTTGAAATGGCTGTTTTGTAAATTTCTCTTAAGAACCTACAGAAAACCCAATTCAAATTTGGTAATTTGCCAAGTTCTGGACACTATAAGATGCTACAGAAGCAGAGAAAATCTAGATTCAGATGTAACTTCTCCCCATGCCTTCTCTGCTCAAAGGAACACTGGGATAAAGTTTACAGCATTTTGAAATGAACATCAGCGATAGTTTTGATAGACTGTGTCGCTGTGTCAAAAAGGATTTATATAAACCTTTTTCAGGAAAATAGTCAAGAGCCAGAAGACTCGTGCAGCATATTTTATTATCACAATCTCACCTGTAAGAGGGTCAGTAATGCATTGAAAGATGATTAATATGTTATGTTGCTCACAAAAAAATAAATAAAAACCTTGCCCACAACTGTTATACATGAATACAATACCCTTGACATTTTAATTTTCAGATCAGCGGCATAAATCTCCCACCGATAGAACAAAACAGTTGACACAGCTTTAATAAATCCTTGAGCTATATAGAGTACAATAAGAAAATATGCCACGGTACCTAAAATGACACATTTATACCTACAAATTCTATCCAACTCAATCCAGAGAACTGACAAATGCAAAGCATTAGAAAGCATAACTAATATATCAATATACCGCTGATAGGGATGACAGTGAACAGTGGTCAATGCTATTGAGCAGTTTTGAAATGCTGTTGACCTATATGTAACTCTTATTACACATAAGATATATAATGGATGGTGCACAATTTTTAATACTTCACTTCATATTTGACTGATTTTGAATGGCTACTTATCCTCGCAGCCTGGATACAGGAAATTTTGAATCCATAAAGCACTGTACCGTAAATAATTCATCACTTGCAGTAATTTATTTATTAGGGTTAAATGTGCCATTTCCCTTGTCTGATTTAAAAGAATACTTCCATTCACAGCCAAGAATTGCTTAGGGATTTGTTTGTGCTAAATCGGATTTGGTTTAAGTTTGGCTACAATAATTGTTCACATATAATGTGCATAATTCAGAAGGAGAAATAGGTTCAGATTCTAAGTCCATGTTACAAGTGAGCAGGTTCCACTAAATGTCCCACTTTGTTTCTCTTCTCTCAATTTTTGAGAGCAAGGCCGTGTAAGGCTTTGAAGGTGAAGACCAGGATGTTGAACTGTATCCTCTGAATGATGGGGAGCAGTGGACCCGGGCAAGGATGGTGGTGATAGGCCCGCAGAGCCTGGTGTGGGAGAGGACATGGGCTGCAGAGTTCTGGATGGTCTGCAACCTGTGGAAGGTGGAGTTGGGGAGGCTGACAAGCAGGGAGTTTGGCATACTCGAGCCTGGATGTGATGAACGCGTGGATGAGAGTCTCGGTGGCCTGTGGTGTGAGACAGTGGCGGAGCTTGGCGATGTTGTGGAGATGGGGAAAGGCGTAGCAGCTCATGACATGGATGTGAGGTATGAAGGACAGCTGAGGATCTAACAAGACGCCAAGGTTCCGTATTGCCTCCATGAGATGTAGAGTACGATAGCTCAGTTTACGGTAGTAAAAAGAATTGACAAAATGGATAAGGAGAGACTCTTTCTTATGTTTGCTGAATCCAGAACAAGTGAGCAATACCTAAACAATAGAATTGATTCTGTTAGTAGTGAGATCAGAAGACATGTCTAAACCACAATTAAATGATGTTTGAGGACACAATTCAACAGCATTTTGATCATTTTTCTTGTGCTTTTGGTAAACACAAGTTTGCTAAACATGTTTCTATGAGTGCAATGTGCCTTTAAACTCCTCACAATAACCGCATTGAGAAGACTGTATTAAATTTGATCTATCTCACTATTCACTCTCCCAAGTTGGAAGGTAGAAGCTAGTCAAGAAGAATAAAATGCTATCACTGGAAAGGTGGCCTCTATAGATTCACACAAATACTGAAAGAATCACAAGCTGCTATAATACATCAAGTGAAATCTAGTGCAGCACAAGAAAGTGAGTTGTCCTTGGGGATTGAAGTGCCATCAGGGTTCATTTTTTCTGATACTGCAACTTGTACAATTATGATATTTTTCAGAGAAAGAAATTCAGCATTGCTTGCACTTTTGAAGTTGCCATCAAATGTCAAACTAACCTTGTCAAAACTCTTGGAGCCTCTTAAAAGCACACTTGTAGAAATTTGTTATGATAAGGTATTTTCTTGAACCATGAGAAATCTTGGATTGATCAGACTACAAGTAACACCTTTATAAGATGGATATAATAATAATAATCCTTGCATTTGCCATAGCACGTTTCACATCAGGAGGGCATCTCAAAGTACTTCACAGGATTTTACTGTAACTACACTGTGTATTTTGTCGGTGAACATGACAGCCAATTTGCATGCAGCAATATCCTATACATAGTCAGAAATTGAATGGAGAATGGGGAATTGTTGACCAGTGCATCAGGAGAAACTCCCTTCTAATTTTAAACAGTGCCATACGATCTTTATCATCTTTATCATCCACTTGAACAGGTGGACAGGACAGGACTTTGGTTTAATATCTCATTCAAAGGATAGCACAAACAACAATGCAGTACACCACCAGCACTGTATTGAAGTGTCAGTCTAGACTATAGATTATATAAAAAAACTTCTGTTCTGTTATTAATTGATCTACCTTACTATCCTCCTATCACAGAATCATCCTTTTTTAAAAAAAAAATGAGTTCTAACCTCAACCACCCTTCCTGATGGATCTGTTTGAGATGTTGTTAAAGAAAGTATAAAACACTGAATTGCTGTGAAGTTGTACGAATGAATTATTCATTCAGTTCACTGGATGGGTTTCCTGTACATACACATAATATGGAGAGTAATATTCAAATACAACATCGTAATAATATGATTCATTGGGCTGCATAAAGAGTTAAAGAAAAGTTAGGTCCAATTAAAGACGTAAAGCGAAATCTAGTCATGGAAAACAAAGGTACGGCAGAGAATATTTTGCCTCAGTTTTTACAGAACAGTGTGATAGTGAGAAAATGAGGATACAATAAAGGATGTGCAGCGATTAAAAGAAATGGAAATGTCACTACAAGAGAGGATGGAACTCAAAAAGTAGACAAATCCCCAGGGCATGTACAGTATTTGGGTAAACTGAGGAAAGTCAGGCAGGAAATAGTAGATGTTCTGATGATAATCTTTCAAATATCCTTGGGTATGATAGTAGTTCTAGAAGACTGGAAAGTTTCTGTTGTAACACCTCTATTCAAAAAGGTGCATCAGAGCCATGAGGAAATGAGTGGCTTGATTTGTGAGCAGATATCAAAGGAACTGGGCCTATTTTTCATTGGAATAGAGATGGTTGAGGGGAAACCTGATTGAGGCCTTTAAAATTATGAGAAGTGTTTTGATAGAATAGATAGGAAGAAATTATTTCTAATGGTCTTTGAGTCAATTAAAGACGAGTGGGCATCAATTTAAGATAATTGGCAAGGAAACAATAGGGAGATTAGGATGAGTTTATTTATGTACAAAGAGTTGTTAGGTTGTGGAATGCCCTGCTGGAAGTAGAGGTCAAGGCAGGATTCATATTCGTTCTCAAGAGGATACTAGACAGGTATCTAAAAAGGAGTAATTTGCAGGGGAATGGGGAAAAAGTAGGTAATGGGACTGAATAAATTGCAAAAGGCCAGTACGAATACAATGGGCGTAATGACCTCCTCCTGGTGATAAAAATGATCATGATAGAGAAAATAATTAAAAATACACTCCAGTTGCTAAACACTGCTGTAATTCTAAATCTACATCTATGATACATATATTGATTTTATTAACTTAATAATGGGTGGGGGTGTATATTTTGTATGTGGATGTGAGCTAAATGTACATTTTATAAATTTGTCCTAATGCATTTATAGATAACTTAAATTTTGAAGGCATTTTATTTTACTTTGTTAATGTCATGTCATATCTTGAGGCAGGCCTTGAATGTGATATGAAACACTGCAAATTTAAATCTAAACATGGAGTTCTACACATATGTCTCAGATGTAGTCTGCAAGAGTGGAAGTAATTACTTTATCTCTCAAATCCTCCTGGATCATTATACTTGGAGCAAATTACACTGTTAACCCTTGGCATCTATTCCATCATATGATTGGCAGCTTCAATGCCTTTGTGTGAAAATCTGATGTAAATGCTGGGGTCAAGTTGCATGAATTTTCAACTCAAACATCTGTTTGACAAAAGTAAATGTTCTGCCCAATTTAGATAGAAATTACAGCGTAAGAGGAAACCATTTGGCCCAACAATCTAAACTAGATTTATCGCCTCCACTGTTACTAACTTCTGAAATTTCCATGTATAGGTGGGATGCGTGGGATTCTCAGTTTGGTTTGGAATTCTCTTAAGCATGGTGATAGGTTTCCGGATGTGTCAGACACTCGGCTGACCAAAAAAAAATACTTTAACCGCAGCCTCCTGCTCTTTCCCTATGCTTTTTTGCCAATTACTAAAAACCTTAATCCAATAAACTAGGAAACACAAGTAAATAGGGTAAACTAGAGTATCATATAACTTTTGTCTAAAATATTTCAGGACTAAAGGTTTTAAAAGAATAATATAAATACAAAAGAGATATAAACCAAGTCTGGTTACTTTTCCAAATTGGAAGTGCAGACATTAATCTAAATGTTTTATTTAAATTGTCATTCAAAATGTGCATATTAATCCCTGTCTCACTGTAAAACCTAAAAACTGCTCTAAGTGCACTTTTTTAGCATTCACCCCATAAAAAGGCTCTGTGAACTGATGCTGACCTTTTGTCTCACTGAATATCGGGTGAGAAAAGTCATCACTTCCCATTACCCCTTCATGATTGTGTTTGCTATCTACCTGACAGCCTGTCTGTTTCTACGTTGTCTGTCTCCACCCTTATTCAATTTCAGGCAGGGCGAAACCTTGGGCAAGTTTCCTTACTCCACACGCCTAATAATAATCCCTCCAAAACCAAAAACAATAATAAATTGGTCATTTTCAATCTATGACTGTTTGTGGGACATTGCTGTGCGCAATTGGCTGCCGCTTTCGCCCACAAATATACAGTCAATTCACTTTACAGTGTGTTCTGTGAAGCGCTTTGGGACGTCCTCCCGATGTGAAAAGCGCTATATCAAATGCAAGGATGATTATTATTATTATTATCTCTCACCAATCCTCATTCATGACTTTTTTTTATCTCCTATTTAACCATGGAATCCTGTAGCTTGGTGGTTAGAGCACTCGCCTCGCAAGTGAGAGGACTTGGGTTTGATTCCTGGGTAGTGTGAAACATTGGGCAAGTTTCCTTACTCCACACAACCTCTGTTTACCCAGCAATAAGTAGAAACCCAGTTGTTAGTCGATTGGCGGATCACTTTTCTGGGGGTAATAATCCCATCAAAATAAATAAATAATAATTTGGTCACTGAATCCATTGTTTGTGGGATACTGGTGTGGGAAATTGGCCGCCACGTTTTGTCCGCAAGATATACAGTCAATTTACAGTATATTCTGTGAAGCACTTTGAGACATCTTGAAGACAGGATGAGGCGCTATATCAAATTGCAAGCATTATTATTTTTATTATTATTTTCAAACTCATCCCTTACTGGTCTCCCTAGTTCTACCATCCATAAGGATCACTGAATCCCAAACTCCATCACCTCCAACCTCATTCACACAAAACTCCAAATGCAAACAAATCACTCCAATCTTTCTCCACGCTCCATTGGCTCCCAGACAACCACCCAATAGATTCACTTCAAGGTTCTCAGACTCACTTATAATTCCCTGCACACCCCTATTCTTATTGCTTCCCTTACCCCAGGCCTGTTGTGTACCCCACTACTCTGCATCACAACAGGTGTCCAAGCCTTCAGATGCTATGCCCTTTATTTCTGAAACCCCCTCTCTCTACCCCTTTGTCTTGTTCCCTTTCTCTCTGTCTTTATAAGACAGCCTTAAATCTGCCTAAAAATCTAGATCTCCTATCATGCCAATAATTCTCTCACACCACCAACTCTTCCTGCTCACTTTCTCGGCATCGAACGCTATCTTTGTGAAGTTCTCTGAAATGTTATCCTATATGGAGGGCACCATATAAATGCAATATGTTGTTGTTCTTATTGACAGCAGCTCCCTTCCATTGCACTTCAAAAAAGAACAAAAATTGTAACTTTCCTCTTTTAGTACCTGTTCTACATTCTACTGAAAATAATACTATAATATTGTCAATGGTAATGCAATCATGACAACGTGGAAAGGAATTTTCTCAATCAGCCTAGTGCGTAATGGCACTGGACCTACAGAGCAGACAAGGAGTCCTATAGCTCAGTGGTTAGAGCACTCGCCTCGTAACGAGAGACCTGGGTTCGATTCCTGGCAGGGCAAAACCTTGGGCAAGTTTCCTTATTCCACATGCCTGATAATAACCCTTCAAAAAAAAGCAATAATAAAACTGGTCACTTCAATCCAGGAATTTTTGTAGGACACTGCTTTGCGAAATTGGCTGCCATGTTTCGCCCACAAATATACAGTCAATTCACTTTACGTCTATTCTGTGAAGCGCTTTGAGATGTCTAGAAGATGTGAAAAGGGCTATATCAACAAAAAAATGCAAGATGCCAGTGAGGGTAAACTTGTGCTTCACTGAGATGTCCCAAGCACAGTTAAAAAGCCTGTCTTTTTGTCGAGGCCCACAAGATAGGAACGGTTAATTGGATGATGTATCAGAGAAAGCTCAAGGACAGAACCATTGGGTTAATAGGACAGAAAATAAGAAGGTCAAATATGATCATGCAGATAAGCAAGACCAGAGGGTTAAAAATTGATGAGGAGAAAATAAAGTACAAAAAGATCGCAGCAAGAACACTAATAACACTATTTGTCATTTTTATTAGAAAAATCCACAGTGTTAGGAGAAAATTCACACCACTGCAGCTGGAGTGCCTGTGGCAGTGCAATCTGTTTCCCAGCATAAATAAAGGTCAATTTACAAAGGTGTTTCTAGCAGCCATTTCAGGAACAAAGTCTATCCACCAAAATCACCACAAAAATAGCAGAGCCCTTCAAACGACTCTTACAGCCAAAGTAGCAATTTTGTTAAGCAAGAGAGACAACATATCAGAGAAACAAGTTTAGATGAGAAATCCAAAATGGAACTGGATAATGTCAGGCTGTTTAACAGTGGATATGAGATGTTATAATGATTCTTTTCCTGGACTGATCAGTCATGAAGAGTAGTTGGATAACCCACTGTGCAATCAGGCACTAGGGCCAGCAACATGATCTTAGCCTTCAGGCGAGATAAGTCTTGTGTGCAGCTTCTGCAAAAGATTCTTCTGGAGGATGAATAAGGAATCCAACCATAATTAACTCCTAGCAGGAAATTGTTTCCCTCATCCACACCGCAGAATAACTCAAACTCCACACTATAAGTGAGATTGCCCGAAGGACTGAGATCCTTGTTGGCATAAAGTGGACACAAACAAACAATGCAAACTATATTCACGTATTTTCTTTATGATGGACGTATCACCCAGTTTTATGCAGATAAGTCTTTAGAATAGCTGTGAAAACAGGACTTGCACTGATACAAATCAGCAGTCATGTGATTGTGTTCTTTCCAAGCAGCCATCGACTTTTTTTATTTTGCTCTTATTTATTTTTCAGGACAAAGACATTTTTCAGCAAGAAAAAGTAACTTTCTGTGACATGCAGCTTTATCTCCCATATGCCCAACTCTAAATCTGCCACTAATGGTGTGTGTCGGACCTCTGAGCACCACAGGGCCACAAAAGGCATGATGATCTTCAGCATCTGGCACATAATATTGCTGTGTGGTCCCAGAGCTCAATCTGTCATATGAATTACAAGTCAATCGCATGCGTGTGTTTATTGGTGAAAAAGCGAATAGCACTAACAAGACTGCCATGTACTGTGTACATCTTATACGGCAGACAGCTGATTCTAACCAGAATCTTAAGTATCAAACTGTAGCACAGCTCATTCAACTTGGTACAGACACGATGTTCAGAATAGCCTCCTTTCTACACTGAAAATTCTCACTTTACAATATAGCAATACAAATTTAGATTTTTATAGCACCTTTCACATTGGGAGAATGTCCCTAAACAGTAATGACTGGCACCTGAGCTGAGGGTGCAGGAAGGGGAAGGATGGCTGAACATGTGGTCAAAGAGGAAGGTCTTGAGACAGACCTTGAATGAGATAAGGGAGGAAGCGAGCCGGAGGTACACTGGAATGGAGTTCCACGTAGTGGGGCAGAGTGGCTAAAAGACCACCCATAGTGTGGGGCAGATAGGGCGGGGCACATGCTCGTTGAGCAAAGGAACTGGCCGGCTTGGCACGGTTGAGACTCTGCATTATTTATGGTTATTTTACACTCTGTATTTTACAAGTAATTTCCTGATCTAGGTCATGGAAATGTCACAGTGGTTCAGGCAAAGTGGGCTGCAAATGGGAATTACTAATCAAGTACCACTAAAATTGTTATGATTGTTCCAATGGTGATTGGAATTTCTTATAAAGATGTAAACACTGTGATTCCTCTACCAATGCTTACATTTCTTATTTGGAATTAGCAATTGCACAAATTAAATCAGGAAACAATAGTCGTTTTCCTGTTATTATTTGACATTGGGCTAATCTGGAGGAGCAGTGAATCAGAGGTCGAGAGCAGCAAGTTGGTTCCAGAAGTAAGTCGGACTGACTGTTTACCCTAAAAAAATTTAGACTATTCCTTAATTAGATGTTTTTGCTAATTACACAAGGAATGGGTTGAGGAACACTGTAACTTTTATCTCTGTGTTTATAACTTGGTGCTGCGATGCATTTAGGAACATAGGAACAGGTTCTATGACTGCTTCAATTCATCACACATTTCAATGCATAAATTGTGAAGCTCATTGTGCATCATTCAAAAATTGCCTTTGCAGCAATTGTGGTTCAATTGCTGAGTTTCAGTTTAATATATGTGCACCTTGTTTGAGACTACTTTTGGAATACTTGTCAACTTCCCGCACTTCTAAGCACTCCTGTATGCTGCCCTGCGTGAAGGGAATTATATGAATGCAAGTTGTTGTTGTTGCTGTTGTTAACACAAATACTGTTTACTTAAACCAGAGGTTCAGATCCAAATAGGAAAATGAAAAATTTATGTCAATGGTTCATGTCCCCTGTGAAGGAAGGCACTTACCAGACATGTTGGCCCTGGAGAGTTTAAACATAAATAAAAAATGTAGTGATTGAAATTGCTTCATGTAATGTCATTAAAAACAAAATATACTTTAACAACTGTGCAGATTACAGTTTGCTGCAAAAAGCATTGCTCAGAAATTTCAAGGTATTTATGAGCAACTGTTGCAACTTAAGCCTACTCCCAAAATAAATTCTAGCTGAAAAAAGTTGAAACCATCATAAAACAATTATCCCAGCAATCACCAAACTGTTCACTCTTCCCTCCAGGACACTGGTGTCCTGAATGATTACCTGTCAGATATTAGTCCTGGATGAGACCCAACTTTCTCCAGTTGAATGTCAACAAGACCAAGGGCCTCCTGCTTGGCTCCCTCAGGGGCTGACAGCATTACTATTCATGGATTCATTCTTCACCTCAATAACCCAGTACAGAACTTTGGTGTCTTGTTCGACTCTCAGCTGTCCTTCAAACCTCACATCCATGCCATGACCTGTTCTGCCTTCCCCAAACTCTGCAACATTGCCTGCCCCCAACACTACCTCTCTCCTCAGACCACCGAGATCCTCATCCAGGCTTAACTCCCTGCTCACTGGATTTCCCAACTCTTCCCTGCACAAGATACAGATTATTCAGAACTCTGCAGTTTGTGTCCTCTTCCGCACCAAGCTTCTTGAACCTATCACTCCCATCCTTGCTCGGCTTCACTGGCTACCCACCCCCAGAGGATCGAATGTAATAAGATCCTGGTCCTCACTTTTAAAGCTCCACAGTTTGCCCCTCCCTACCTCTGTGACCTGATAAAACCATACCAACCTACCTGCTGCCTCCGTTTGTCAAACAGGCACTGGTCTGTTCCATTTCGTTTGGTGCAAAAACATGCAATAATGGCCAAATTAAAACGTGGCTCCAGGAAATTGCCCCTTTCATCATTTAAGTATGATTTCCTGACTAGAAATCAGATACTGTTGAGTACACGGGCACTCAGTCTCAATAATTAAGTTTCTTGAAAGTTACTAAAATAATCATACAATGGATCCTGGAAATGGATAAAACGTTTTACTGAAGGTGCTGGCATTTTATATCAGTTAGTCTTTAATGAGCCTCCTCTGAAGATGTGAAATAATATTCTGGTCTGTGCTTGTCTGCTGCAAAAGCAAATAATGTATATGTGTTTGAAATATAACATCCTGCAAATTGTTTCCAGGCATTAATCACCCGCATCTCAGAAACCTCCTTCTGTGTAGACACTTTAATGTATAATAATTGAAATTACAATTCTTTTTGAAGCTCTTTCAGGGAAAGATTACTCAGTTTGGAAATCGCCTTCAAGCGCTTTCAGTAAGATTTCCTGCTATGTTCCACCTTTTGCTACAGTTTAATATGAAATGGGAAAAAATAAATCTGTGTATCTGTGCATATGCCAACATGCTGTATATGTATATTAGGAACAGCAGAATATACAGAAAAGACCTTTGTGGTCACCTGGTCAGTCCAGAATTGAACAAGCGATACACTATTCCATTTCTTATACCTTTCAATTATTTTTTTCTTTATTTAGCTAAATAGCGATCTAATAGTTTCTACCCCCTGCCTACCATCCCTAGGGCCCACATTTTCCTATTTTCTCTGCTATTCTTCTTTCCTCATACCATGTACAATATTTGCATTATATTCTCAGTATTGTATTCTTGAAATATTTAATTCCTTTATACTCCTACTGTTTAACAATCTAATTTAGTCCTGTTCTCTTAGATACCTCTTCGTTCCATTAAAATTTCCTTCCCTGAACCTGAGAGTTTGTGTTATGTCCCTTTCCTCAATCATATTGTGTTCACTATTCCCAAGGTTCTCGCCCACCGTACACCACCATTACAAAGACCACAAAGACCACTACATTTTATATCACGTTAGAATATCTGAAAACACTTCACAAGTAATTGTGACTTTTTGTAAAACACAGGAAAACCATTTCTGTTCAGGTGATGTTCACCGCAAAATCGTCTTAATGTTCCAACCTTATTCTCCTCCCAACTCTGACTGTTCTGAAGCACTTTGAGATGTTCCCATTTTGTACTTTCTCCAACCTCTGCCCCATCAATAATGGCTGAGCTTTCAACCACTATACTCCAATCTCTGGAACTCCCTCCCAAAATGTCTCCATCTCACACTGCTCCTCTCGACTTTCAAAGTTCTTCTAAAAACCTACCGCTTTGTCTATGGCTTTGGTTAACGTTCCTCCTACCCCCTACTTGCCACATTGCTCCATCTTCCCAGTCCATCTCTGTAACAGTCTCCAAGATATTATCTTACATGAATGGCTTATATGAGTGCAAATTTTTGCTGTACTTTCTCCCTCAATCTGCATTACCTTTAACCTACACTTTTCTTTGTCAACAACAATAACAATGTCAAGCTTTCCCATTTCTCAGCGCCTTGAGATGTTCTGCCGATGTAAAAGGCATTTTACAAATGTAATTTTGTTGTTGTTGTTGCTTGTCTAGCTAGGACCACTCTAGGTGTCAGAGTGTTGGCTTGCAGTGTTAATACGAGCTGAGTGGGAAGAATCCCTGTTCCCCATGGTGATAAAATTGGTCACTCAGTCAATTGGTGTTTGTAGGATATTGATGTTGTGCACAAATTGGCTTCCTCATTCTCCTACACAATATAGTCACTGAACTTTAACTCCTGTGAAGCACTTTGAGATGTTCCCCTGATGTGAAAGGCGCTATATCAAATGTAAACAATTTTTTTATATGCTCTTACCCTGTGGAACTCCTTCCCTGAACCCCCTTGGTCTCACACTTTCTCTATCTGTCTATCCTGTCTAAAAATCTATCTCTTCGACACATCTATGGTCTCCTCCTCTTCCCCTTCCCCCTTCTCTCCTAGCTCGGCATCTGTCCTGATCTCTGTGAAGCGCTACGAGATGATATCACCATATAAATGCAAGTTGTTGTTTGTTTAAATGGTGGATAATTGGGAGAAATGTAAAACTCAATGTTTTTACGCTAACTCTGCTGATATTCTGCATGAATGGTGCAAGGCATCAACCAAAGGAATGTCTCATCCTAAATTTTTAATGTGATACACGATCAGATTAAAAATCAATGATAATCCCCCTCTGGATGAGCGGTAAGTTTAATAGTCACTTGCTCCAGCATCAAATCATTGTTGAAATTAGCAGATTCTAATTACTGCTTAGTTGTCATTAGATTTAGAGTACTGTATTAGTTGTTCATTCCATTTCTTTAATGGAGTTTCTCAGCATAAGTTAATTATTTGCCAGATAGCCTGTAAAGGGAAATCAGCTGACTCCTTTAGAGGTATTTTCCACGCAGGTTCAAGAAAGAAAACCCTGTGGAAGAATTCCAGGCACCATAGGGGAGAGCACACTTGACGCACCCCAACCTCCCAAAAATATTTTAAATGTACTCTCATCCTCGTGGAATAACACATAATTCCACCTAAGCCATTGACTCAGGGGTCTTTATTCGCTCACGAGGAGTAATATGCTAAGATTCTATGTTTCTGCTGGTGTCTGCGTTTGGAGCCTAATGTATTCCTTATTCTACAAAGTGAAATATATGCAAATTGAATTCTGTCCGTACTCTTCAGAAATTGTGATGATTGAAGTCTTCAAGCATTGCAACTAAAAATATGATATTCATATGCATCTATATGCCACTTCAAGCGTAACATATACCTCAAAATGCCACTCTTTCAGTTGCCTTTAGCAGAATGTGGAATGGAGGTGGATAATGGATATCTGAGCATGATTACAGGACTGTAATTTGATCAGAAGGTTCACACAAGGTCAAGAAGAGCAGTTTGGCACCAGTATCAGAATCATGAGATAAGATTAGATAACCCATTCTGAAAATTACTCCAGATTTCTTTTCTACCTCATATATCTCAGAGCAATGAATATGATGCAGTTAGGGAAGTTGAACAGGAAACAATTAGCTGCTGAGTACCTAAAGTTAGAAGATATTGCATAGAGAATAAATGGGTCTGGGATTTGTTGCAAAGCTGGTGCTGCACTCAGAGGGGTTTCAACAATACCATGACTTCAAAAACTGTGAACTCCAGTACCTTACTGAGATAACTGAGCCCTGAACACTATTACATCTTTGAACATATCCTCCTCAAATAGCATTTTTATTATCTACAATATATTTATGATAATAATCTTTTCAATTGAGATAGTTTTTGAAATGGTATATTATCCCCGGAAAAGCGATCTGCCAATCGACTAACAACCATGTTCCTTTTTACTGCTAGACAAACAGAGTTGTCTGTAGTAAGGAAACTTACCTAATGTTTTGCCTTGCCTGGGAATCAATTCCAGGTCCTCTCGCTTGCAAAGCAATTGCTCCAAACAATACATTACAGGATTCCACTATTTTGGATCTTTCCCACTACAGTTTACCTTTGGAAGTCTGATCTTTCACTGTCATTGCCGACCTTATGGCGCAAAACATCACAGCCTAAATGAACATGGAAAATCGGATCTCAAATTATGGTTGTTTTCTAAAATACCACACAATCTTAATAATAATAATAATCCTTACATTTGATATAGCGCTCTTCACATCTTCTAGATGTCTCAAAGCACATCACAGAATAGACTGCAAAGTGAATTGACTGTATATTTGAGGGCGAAATGCAGCAGCCAATTGAACACAGCAGTGTCCCACAAACAGTCGTGCTTTGAAGCGACCAATTTATTATTGCTTTATTTTCTTGAGGGATTATTATCAGGAGTGTGGAATAAGGAAACTTGCCCAAGGTTTCACCCTGCTGGGAATCGAACCCAGGTCTCTCATTACGAGGCGAGTGCTCTAACCACTGAGCCTCAGGACTCCATTTGAGTCTTAAATTTTAAGACTCAAATGGAGTTTGAATCTTAAAAAAAAGTGAGAAATCTTGATCCTTATTTTAGACGATAATACCATTTTGTACATGGCTTCACATTGATCCAGCAGATGGCAAAGTTCAGCCAAGTAGCCAAAGCCCCCAGCTTTACAAGTGGGACAGGTTTGTCTGTGAGGATGCAGCCAATTTCACATTGATTCATTCCTTGGATTTAATTTTCAATTAGAAACGAAAGTATTCTTTATTTTCACTGCACATTATTACTATATATATTTGTGAGACCTCAGTTAACAAAACTGAACAAAATAAGATAAAATAACTTTATTCAGAAATTTTCTGGGATTCGTCACAATTTTGTATTAACTATTGTCCAAAATCAAGGGAATCCGCTCTGCGGTCACTGCCCCTCCAACTTCCACCCACCCCCCACCCTTTCCCTCCCACACTCCGACTCCTACCCATCCTCCCCTACACACCTTCGAACCCGTTTCCCCACCCTCTGTCACCAAACTCATCCTGTCCTTGAAACCCACCACCTGCTCCCTGGACCCCATCCCCACTCCACTCCTTATCTCCCAGCTCCACCTCCTTGCCCCACTTCTCACAGACACTATTAACCTGTCCCTCTCCTCTGGCTCTGTTCCCATTCCCCTCAAAACTGCCACCATCACTCCCACATTGAAAAAACCCTCCCTTGATGCGTCGCAGCTATCAAGCTACCGGCCCATCTCCAACCTCCCCTTCCTGTCCAAGGTTCTCGAAAGAATCGTCGCCTCCCAGCTGCGCTCTTTCCTCTCCACCCACTCACTTTTCGAACCCCTCCAGTCGGGTTTCCGTGCTGCCCATGGCACAGAAACCGCCCTGGTCAAGGTCACCAATGACATCTTGACCATCTGCGACCAGGGCTCCCTCTGCCTCCTCGACCTATCGGCCACATTCGATACGGTCGACCACTCTATCCACCTCCACCGCTTGTCCTCCCACCTCAACCTTCAAGGCCCTGTCCTTGAGTGGTTTAGGTCCTACCTCTCCCACCGTCTTCATTTTGTCTCTGCAAACGGCTTTTCCTCCAGCCCCCGCACTGTCTTGTGCGGTGTCCCTCAGGGCTCTGTCCTCGGTCCCCTCCTCTTCACCCTCTATATGCTCCCCCTTGGTGACATCATCCGCAGACATGGGGTTAACTTCCATATGTATGCGGATGACACCCAACTCTACCTTTCCTCCTCTACCCTCAACTCCACGACCACCGATGTCCTGACAGCTGCCTGTCCGACATCGAGTCCTGGACGAGAGACAACTTTCTTCAGCTCAACGTGCGCAAAACTGAGGCCCTCCTGATTGGCTCACGTCAGCGCCTCCGCACCTCAGGCGCTGACAGCATCAGCATCCAAGGCTGCACTCTCCACCTCTCAAAGCCAGTCAGGAACCTCGGGTTCTGTTCGACCCTGAGCTGTCCTTTCTTCCCCACATCCGCGCCACAACTGGCACCGCCTTCCATCACCTCCGGAACATCGCCAGACTACGGCACTACCTCACCCCTCACGCTGCTGAAACTCTGGTCCACGCCTTTATCACCTCAAGGCTGGACTATGGGAACTCTCTCCTCGCCGGCCTTCCCGGCACCTCCCTCCACAAGCTGCAGGTCATTCAGAACTCTGCAGCTCGTGTACTGTCCCGCACCAGGCTTCGCGACCACATCACTCCCACCCTCGCTCGCCTCCACTGGCTCCCCATCCCCCAGAGGATCGAATTCAAGATCCTCATCCTCACCTACAAGGCCATTCACGGCCTTGCACCCTCCTACCTCTCCGACCTACTATCACCCCACTTACCTGCCCGTACCCTCCGTTCCTCTGGCTCCGGTCTGCTCCACATTCCCCGCCCCAACCGCCCTACCATCGGTGGCCGGGCTTTCAGCCTCTCAGCCCCTAGGCTCTGGAACTCCATCCCCCAGTGCCTTCGCCGCCTCCTCCCTTTCCTCCTTCAAGGCCGATCTCAAGACCTTTCCCTTCAACCGTGCCTTCAGCTCCCCTTTCGACTCTCTACCCCCTTCTCGCTCCCTCCCTTCCCTCCCCTCACCCTGACCATTTCCCCCCTGCTCGGGTCCTGACCCAACTGTCCAGCGCCTTGGAATGTCCTCCTGATGTGAAAGGCGCTCTATAAATGCAATCTTGTTGTTGTTGTTGTGTTCAATTTTGTCTTCTTCACTATTAGTAATTTTATCCAAATCATTTTCCCAGTTTTGTAAGAAAGATTGTTGTCCAGCTTCGGCTGCAAAAAGTTACACTACACTTTGTGATGAATCCTGAGAAGTGTGTTGAGAGATCCTCCTGATGTGAAAGATGTTAAATCAAATGTAACGATTCTGAAGTCTTAAATTAAAAGAGTGAATGCTGTGATTTCTATGACAACCTGCATCTCTGGATTTCCATCAGCTCCAGTCTCTGGCAAGAGTTAAGGCCAATAAGGATGACCTGTGTTTTTGAGGTACAATTTAGAGGTACAAATAGCTAACAATTAAGCACAGCAAAACAATTTGCATTATTGCATAACAATGCATTTCCTAATATTTTTACCAGCAAATTCCTGATTTAGACATATTAGGAATCTTTGAAACATGGACAATGATTAATTTGCTTTGCTTAAAAAAAATTCTCAGTAAAAGAATTGATCACTCAATCCATGACTGTTTGTGGCACACTGTTGTTCGCAATTAGCTGCTGCATTTCGCACATAAAATATACAGTTACTTTACAGTATATTCCATGAAGCTCTTTGAGACATCTTGAAAATGTGATGAGGTGCTATATCAAATGCAAGAAATTATTATTATTATATAAGGATTATATTACTTCCTGATACTTTTTGACTCACCAAGACGGAAGAACAAGAGAACACAGGTTTAGAATTACAAAGTCAATTTCAGGACAGACACAAAGAAATATTTTTTTCCCAGAAGGTATTTAATGTAACAGGTTACCAAGAAGGGTGGATTGAGGTCAGGTTGTGATGGTAGGACAGTGGGGTGAGTATTCTAGAGAGATTGTGGAGTCCTATAGCTCAGTGGTTAGAGCACTCGCCTCGCAAGTGAGAGACCTGGGTTCTATTCCCGTCAGGGCGAAACATTGGGCAAGTTTCCTTACTCCACATGCTTGTTTACCTAGCGATAAGTAGGAACTCAGTTGTTAGTCGATTGGCGGACGTGGGTAATAATTCCTTAAAAAAAATAACAAATTGGTCACTTCAATCCATGACTGTTTGTGAGACACTGCTGTGCGCAATTGGCTGCCGCGTTCGCCCACAAATACACAGTCAATTCACTTTACAGTGTGTTCTGTGAAGCGCTTTGGGACGTCCTCCCGACGTGAAAAACGCTATATCAAATGCAAGGATTATTATTATTATTATTATACCTGCAAATTAAATACTCTCCTTTTGTCAAATAATATTATCCTTAGGGGAGAAAAGCAGGCAAATCTTGAAAGTATTCAGCAGAAGTCAGTTGCCTGCGATTCAAGTTTACGTTTGACTAAATCAATTGACCTAATTTGAAATTCATAGGATTATGAAATATGCACAACTTTCACTTCAAGTTTGGAACTGAACATGAAGAGTTCCAATCAGATTCTGAAATGCTGAGAAGTAAAGGTTGCACTAACCCTTTGAAGACCACAGAGGGAAGAGCAAAGTAAAAATAACTCAAGATACACAGCTTACAAATACACAGTCACTACACTTTACAGTACATCCTGCCAAGCTCTTTGAGACATCTTCCCGACATGAAAGTCGCTATATCAAATGCAATGATTATACGATTATTAACAACAACTTGCATTTATATAGCACCCCTCAGAGCACGACGCCAAGCCAGGGAGAGGGGAGAGAAGACTAGGCACGTTCGAAGAGGAAGGTCTTCAGGCACAATCCAAAGATGGTGATGGAAGGGGCAAGGAGGGCACGAGGGACATGCAGAAGCCAGTCAAGTAGAGGTGGTAGGTTGGGGAGTAAGCAAGTCAGAGAGGGAAGAGGTGCCAGGGCATAAGAGATTTGAAAATGAGTGTGAGGATCTTGAAATCGATCCGTTCGGCAATAGGGGGCCAGTGGAGTCTGGCTAGAACTGGTGTGGTGGGAGTACAAAGTTTATTACGGGTGAGTAAGCAGGTGGCTGAGTTTTGGATCAGCTAGATTTTGTGGATACTGGAGTTGGGGGGACCGCAAAAAGGGCATTGGAATAGTCTAACCGGGAAGTGACAAAAGCGTGGACGAATGGTTTGGCTGCGTGTCGGTTAGCTATGGTCAGAGCCAGGCAATGCAGTGGAAATGGAGGAAAGCAGTTCTGGCCAAGGATCGGATGTGGGGAAGGAAAGACAGCTGTGGGTCAAACCTCACACCTAGATTGTGCACCAGTTCCGTGAGTTCTGAGGGATAGGCCGGGGAGGTTGAGGAGGTCGGAGCCGCAGGATAGAAGACATTTGATGGGAGCCAAAGTGAATGGCTTCTGTCTAGTCGACATTTAGTCACAAGAAGTTTACGCTCATCTAGGCCCTGAAGTCTGCCAGACAAGCTAACAGAACATTGGTGGACCTGGAGTCACAGCTGGAGAAATAGATTTCTGTGTCATCCAAATATATGTGCAAGTTTATCCCGTGTCTGCGGATGACAACGCCAAAATATATTGCATGTCGATGAGAGAGAAGGGGGCCAAGGATGGAGCCTGGGATATGCCACAGGTGACCCGGTGGGGGCGGGAGGAGAAACTGTTTAAAGAGATAAAGTGAAGGCGGTTTGTTGATAGGACTCGAAGAATATCAATGTGGTATCCAGGATGAGGTCATGGGCCATGAGGGCTTTATTGGAGAGGGAGCGGACATTTTGGAGGGCAATGTGAGTGGATATGCTGGTGGAGGAGGGTTTGAGAGGGAGGGTGTTTGACTTTCGGAGGTGGGGAAGGCAGCTGTGTCTGGGACAGTGGGCGATGGGGCAGTTGCTTTGGGGAAACCATCACTGAGAGCCACCTGGGGATAACATATCAGATTCAATAATAACAAGAACTCGCATTTATATAATGCCCTTTGTGTAGGATAAAGTTTTAGAGTCCAACAATTAGCAAATGTGATACTGAATCTGTTATGAAACATTAGTTTTTCATGCATTCCTAAAAACTGGGCTGCGTTGTGAAAGTTCCCCACTCCCTCATTTCAGCACATAGGTTGGGACATCCTCCTGCCAGCACTTTGGGATGTCCTCCCGATGTGAAAGGCACTATACAAATGTAATTTGTTGTTCGGCCAAAACATCTCCACATTGCCATAATTTTTTCGATCACATTTCAATACATTATTAGGGTATCTGGTTTATCTCAGCCTGTATCTCATGAAACCTGCTCTAACTCAGGGCCAAGAATCTAGGCCTTCTAGTAAATCAGCAAAATAGTCATCTGAAAATTGTGGAACTAGAGTGGGGTGGAGGGGATTCACAGCTACTGTTAGTTTTTCAGAATAAGTGGAAAATAATAATAATCCTTGCAGCTGATATAGCACCTCATCACGTTACTGAATGTCTCAGAGTGCTTTACAGGATTTACTCTAAAGTGTAGTGACTATGTATTTAAGTGCTCTGGGACACTACCCTGCCTGAGGGGCACAATATAAATGCAGTGGTTGCTGTGGTTGTATTCTGTAGACAAAGCAGCTAATTTGAATACATCAATGTCTCACAAACAGCCATAAGAATTAGGAGCAGGAGTAGGCCATTCGGCCCCTCGAGCCTGTCCCGCCATTCGATAAGATCATGGCTGATCTTCTGACCCAACTCTAATTACCTGCCCTATCCCCATATCCCCTAATCCCTCTGTTTTAAAAAAATCTATCAGTCTCAGCCTTGAAGATGTTCAAGGACTGAGCATCTACAGCCTTCTGGGGGAGTGAATTCCATAAATTCACTACCTTCTGAGTGAAGAAATGTTTCCTCAACTGTCTTCTAAAAGGCTGACCCTTAATTTTAAGACTGTGACCCCTGGTTATAGATTCTCCTACCAGGGGAAACAGACCCTCAGTGTCTATTTTATCCAGCCCTTTAAGAATCTTATATGTTTCAATAAGATCTCCCCTAATTCTTCTGTACTCAGCGCCTTGGGCCGTCCTCCCGACGTGAAAGGCGCTCTATAAATGGAATCTTGTTGTTGTTGTTGTTGTAGAGAATATAGCCCTAGTTTATTCAGCCTATCCTCATAGGTCAGTCCCCTCATCCCAGGAACTAACCTAGTGAATCTACGCTGCACCCCCTCTAGGGCAAGTATGTCACAAACAGCCATAAAGTGAATGAGCAATTTTATCTGGGGGATTGTTGGCCAGGACATCAGGAGATACTCTCTTCTCTTTTCCAATAGTGCCATGGGATCTTTAACGTCCACTTCAGTTTAACATAAACCAGAGCCCTGTAGCTCAGTGGTTAGAACACTCACCTCACAAGCGAGAGATCTGGGTTCGATTCCCAGCAGGACGAAACCTTGGGCAAGTTTCCTTACTCCACACGCCTAATAATAAACCCTCAAGAAAAAAAATAAAATAAAATAATAATTTGGTCACTCAATCCACAACTGTTTGTGGGACACTGCTGTGCGCAATTGGCTGCTGTGTTTCACCCACAAAATATACAGTCAATACACTTTACAGTATATTCTGTGAAGCCCTTTGTGACATCTAGAAGACGTGAAAAGCGCTATATCAAATGCAAGGATTGTTATTATTATTGTTATTATAATATCCCATCCAAAGGACCTCACCTCTAACAATGTAGCACTCCCTCAAAGCTTAATATTCTGAAGTAGGGCTTGTACCCACAGCCTTCTTACCCAGAGGCGAGAGTGCTACCAAGTCTGGCTGGCATCTTCTTGCAATGCGCCATACCCTATTCAAGAATGATCAGATCTAAAAATTGCATTTTCACCCCATTATTAGGGTTCAATTTATCTTTACCCTTTACTGTCTTGAAAACATGAATAACAACAACAACAAAATTACATTTATACAGGACCTTTCATGTTGGGAGGATGTCCCAAAGATTTCCCTGGAACTTTCTATGATTATCAGCGTAACCTGCCTGATTTGGGGCTTGAACCCACATCATTCTGTCCCAGAGGCACGAATGCTACCACTGGAGCCAATATGCTTTGGTACTCATTGTCTTAAGAGCAGGAATTTGAGGAACAACCGAGAAAGATCCCATGTTATTTTTGCTACATATAATAAAACTGTGTTAGAAATATTCAAAGGGCTTTATCGCAAGGGAATCGAGGTAAACTCAGACTGCTGGGAAGTCCTCAGTCATTACCGATAGATTCTTAAAGTCATTACAAAATATAACATTTGCTGTGACCCATTAATTGATCATGCAGAGCATTTAATTTTTTTTAATATGGTATTATGAATGTTGCCTGAAACAAGGAATAGTCCTTTAGTTGACAGACCAAGTAATTACAATCCAGCCTTTGCTGTTGTAATGCAATAAGGAGAAATTAAATGTCACATTTAACCGTGTAAAAGTGTTACAGAGAAAAGTTGTCAAATGCTATTTGCTTCAGACTCACAATTAGAATGAAGGCAAACAGAACTAATTATAGCTTATACACCGAACAATGCCAGGCATTGGGGTGAAAAGATTAGAGGCTGAAAGTGTTTCTGAATCAGATTGGAATTTACAAGTGTTGTTAAATCGCAATTGAGATCTAAAATATGATAGGTCCGAAATGCCACATAGTTTTAACCTGTAAATTTTAAGTTTGTGCTGAATTGTGGACAATTCTTAATTCAGTCTTAATTCAGAAGGTGTTTTCTGTATTGTTAAAAAAAACTGGTTCCAAATTAAGTCTAAATTTAAGAATTTTCCATAACTTTGCACAATCTTAAAATTTAACAGACAATAGTCCTGTTAACTAACACTAAGTGGAATGTCGGGCCCGTACAGGGCAAACTCATTTTAAACTGATCCTCTCTCAGAGGTTGCGTCATAAGTGAAGCATGAAAAAATGGCCGACTTCTGGGCTGTCGGGTTGCCATTAACATCCCTTCCTGGGTGTTTGTGCCCAATGTAATCTAGGTGCAATTCCTGTTTATTGTGCATGCTATGGACCGGAGACACATTTCAGTGACTGAAATGCAGTTTAGGCTATCTGAGTGCCCTGCTCAACGGACTCCCCAGCTCCTCCCTATATAAGCTGTACACCATCCAGAATTTTGCAATTCGTGTTTTCTCCCATGCCAGGCTCCCTGAATCTATCACCTCAATCCTCGCTCAGCTCCACTGACATCCTATCCGCCAACAAGTTGAATTCAAGATCCTTACCATTGGAGCCATACCATTCTAGCTATTTTTAAAATCAAAATAGATATATTTATTTGTTGATGTATATTTACGCTTGTCTCAGACAGTATCAAACCCATTACAGAAAAGAAGACGCAATATGTTATTATCCCGTTACAGCACTCAACAAACCCGGCCCCTTGTGGCGTGGGGGGGGGGGGG
Organism: Callorhinchus milii; assembly: GCF_018977255.1. Lineage (NCBI taxonomy): Eukaryota > Metazoa > Chordata > Chondrichthyes > Chimaeriformes > Callorhinchidae > Callorhinchus > Callorhinchus milii. The sequence goes on from NW_024704742.1 coordinate 49,551,321, forward strand.
GGGGGGGGGGAGAGGGGCAGTGCTCTACGCACTCCACTTTGGTGAAGGGACCAAGGCTTCTCTGCCTCTGGGTTGTGCTACACTTTGCAGGGCGCAGTTATAAACGGGGTCTTGTACCCCCCTCCCTATCCCTCCCTCTTAGCAGGGAGTGTGGACATGTTCACAGCACACAGGTTGTGCACACATTTTTTTGGGAAGCTCCCTTTAAGACAGTCGGGAATCGCCTCTGTGTGCACTACATCCATGTGCACTTACCACTTTTGGATGGCGCCCCGATGTGCACCGTACTCTCACATGTTTACCCAAACACATGCCTGGAAACATAACGTAGACACAAACCCATAAACATACACTATACACCCAAGCAGTCCCAACCCTGTCACCATGGCATTCCTGCCGAGGTTCTGTTCCCTTTTTCTATGTCACTCAGAAGCACTAGCCTACTTCATTTCCTCCACCTGATGAGCCCCACTTTCGGTGGGCAAGCATTCAACCATTCGTCCCCCTCTCGATGAAGTTCCAGAGCCCCTCCGCCTCGCCACCTCCTTCTCCATCTTTAAAGCCCATCTTCAGATCTTTCTTTTCAACTATGCTTTTGGTCGCCTTTCTCGCCTCACCCATTCTTCCTCAATACCCCCAACCCCAGCCATGAACTTCCAGTCAGCTCTTTGAACCACTTTAAAATGTCCTTCTGACATGGAAGGCATTGTGTATAATTGTTATATATAGTTGTAATTTTTAATTGTTGTTGTTGTGAAGTAACAGGATACTTTAACGCTCTTGTGCTGCGCACTGACAAATGTTGGATAGCTTAACTAAGAGAAAAAGGTACTGCCCTAAATGCGATGCACAAAAATGTGCTGGTTCCCAATTTCTGCTCCTTTTACATGTCTGTTAGCAAAAATAATGATAAAAGGATTGTTTGCTCCTACCCCTAGCTCAAAGGTAAGCTGCGTCTGATCCACAGGGGGAAAAAAAAACACTCACTGGGGATGTGAACCTTTAGGCAATGTTTGGCTTGACGACTTAATTTATCTTAATGCTGTTAAATTCAATAATTCAATCTATTGCTAGCAGGAGGATCCCAGGTTCAATGAGTTAAAGAATGCAGTAACGATTCCTCTCCATAATAAGCAGATACAACAAATATTGCCGGCAGCTCAGATAAATATTTCATTGTGTACATTTCAACAGTGCTATATGAAGGGGAAGCCGAGGTAATGTGTGTCTCAGTTTCCTGAAATTCAATACATTTATATACAATTACATTTATATAGTGCCTATCAGGAAGGAGGATATCCCAAGGCATCCTTAGGTATCCTTACTTTCAATAGAAACATTTGGGGATTACATTTGTGCGAGAATTCACTGAACAGCTCAACCACTGGCTAGAAACATTGACCGTGCTTTCAGCTCCCCTCTCGACTCTCTACTCCCTCCTCACTCCCTCCCTTCCCTCCTCTCACCCTGACAATTTCCCCCCTGCCCGGGTCCTGACCCAACTGTCCAGCGCCTTGGGACGTCCTCCCGACGTGAAAAGCGCTCTATGAATGAAATCTTGCTGTTGTTGTTGTCATTGAAATGGTTAATCTGGCTCTTTGGCTGTTAAATAGGGGTAAGGTGCGAGCTGGCGAGCTGGAATTACCTGCTAAATGTAATTATAATGCCAGTACCAGCATTCTAATTGTTTGAATCTCACATGAAGAAGATAGCAAATAAGCTATCTTCTGCTCATGGGATTCAAACTGAGTCAAAGTCAATAACGCTGGCCACTGAAGATCCGCAAGCATGATGACGCACTATGAGAGTAGGGCTGGCAGGACTCTATGTGGAATTATTTTAAAATTTATTTTGTTTTGGGTCAGGTCCAGCTACGTACAAATTGCAGATTCCTGGAGCCCGATAAGCCGGGGGTTTACTGTATTGACCTCCCAATGCTACAATGGTAGATATATATTACACAATGTTATGTAACACAACAGGAGCACCAAATGCAAGAGACTCTTGGTTAGGTTTCAGCCACCACTTTGTAATATATCCAGGCACCCATCCACCCAGCCCAGCAGCCAGAATCAATAGGAATAGCTTCTTTCAGATATCAGTTCATTTTCAGTGAAGGAATATTTCGCTTTTTTGGACTAAAGCCATCAGAGAGAATTACAGTACTGAGTATGGAAGTGTACACCACACCATATCTGTGACTCAGAGTAGAGTTGGAAAACTGGATTAAGATACTATCCAAGAAAAGTCAAAATCAATAGAATCCAGTTAGTTATCGGAGTTTCATCTGTATGAGAGCAGGGAAAGAATATAATGTTCACTGGCTAACACCTACAAGAGAAGTTTTATTTTTAATTTGCAGGCACAAACAAGCATGTGCATAATTGTGCGATTGTATCATTTCCTGAAGGACTTCAATTCTTTAGTCTTTAGCAAGAAGGAATAAGATGAAGCCCACACTATAGGGAGACCCTTCTTCATTAATCATGGAATCCTAGAAAGTCACATAATATAAACTCTCTTTTGAAATGGTGCTCTTTTCTACAGCACGCTGGTAATAATGGCTCTTCACAAAAGAATGGGGTTTAATTTGCAATTTTTGCAATAGGAATTTCTTCCAGTCAACCGAACTCCAGAAGTAAATCTCCAGGAGCAACATTCCTCCAGGTAGTTGTATGTCAGCCTGGCTCAGTTGGTAGCACTCTTGCTTCTGAGCCAGAAGATTGTGGGTTCAAACCCCATGTCGGGAAATTGGAACCTAGTCTATGCTGACACTTCAATGCAGTGCTGGATTGTCAGAGGTGTTGTTCTTTAGATGAGATGTTAAACCAAGGAGCCGTATGACTGTTCAGATGGATGTTAAAGATCCCACGGCACTATTCGAATAGAGAAGGGAGTTTATCCTGGTGTGTTCTGGCCAACAATCCCCGAAATAAAAATTGGTCACTCACTCCATCGCTGTGTGACAAATTGACTGAGCCCAAATTGGCTGCCCAGAAAAATAACAGGTTCACACCAGTTTATAATAATAATTCTTGCATTTGATATAGCGCTTTTCACGTCTTCTACTAAATCCTGTAAAGCGCTTTGAGACGACTGGATAATGTGGGTTGGGAGGGCAATACAGTAAGACGGGGGTTTATTGTATTGACCTCCCATTGCTACAATCGTAGATATATATTTACACAACGTTATGTAACACAACATAAGTCTGATTTGGGTGATATAGCAATCTAGTTAGTTATCAGAGTTTCAGTTGCATGAACGCAGGGTAAGAATATAATGTTCACTGGCAAACACACACAAGAGAAGTTTTATTTTTAATCTGCAGGCACAAACAAGCAAGTGCTTGCCAGTGGCCCTATATCAAATGCAAGGATTAGTTTTCTTATTATTAGGGATGACATGCTCCTGGTTACTGAAGCACAATCTCTTTGTACTACTTTACATCAAGAAAGTAAGATTCCGCGGAGATGCAGCAATTACAAGGTCTCTTGGAGCTGACATGTAAACGTCAAATCTCAATAATTTAGCTAACTGGGAATGATTCCCTCCCCTTCTCCTGTATTGCTACTGTCCCTTCTTTCTTGGTTTCACTCAGCTCCTCTCCATAGGAACTCAACACTCAAGCAATAACATGCATGACTGCCCTATCACTTAAAAGAACACCTCGGTAGGGCTCCAGGACGTCTGCTGCTGAGCTATCCCCCATCAGGTTTCATCAGATAAAGAATGTCACAATGTACAGATAAAATCATTGAACTACATAACTTTATACAGTTGCCCATTAAATAATCTAATTACTGATTGCTACTTCTACAAGATGAAATTTGGATTTGCTGTAAGTACATTTACAAGGCAATTCTCTGAATGTCAGTAAATTTACTAGCCTTTGTGGGCAACACCAACTTATTCTCTGCTAGCTTTTACATTTATCTTACATTTATTATTTTTATGATTACATTTATGTATTTTTACATTTATTATTATTTGGAATACGCATTTATAAATAATCCTCACATTTGATACCACATTTTATCATGTCATCAAAATGTCTCAAATTGACAACATAGGGCTTGAAACCACAACTTTCTGTCTCAGAGGCGAGAGTGTCCTTCATCCCCCACATCGATGCCATGGCCCACTCCGCTTTTCCCCACCTCCGCAGCATTGCTCGGCTCTGCCACTGCCGCACCCCTCAGACCACCGAAACTTTCATTCACGCGATCATCACACAGGCTCGACTACGCCAACTCTCTACTTGTCGGTCTCCCCATCTCCTCCCTCCACAGGCTGCAGATCATCCAGAACTCTAAAGCCCGTGGCCTCTCCCACTCCAGGCTCGCGATCCTATCACCTCCATCCTCGCCCGACTCCACTGGTTTCCCATCATTCACAGGCTTCAGTTCAAGATCCAGGTCCTCACCTTCAAAGCCCTCCATAGCCTTGCTCCTCCCTACTTTTGTGACCTCCTAATCCCCTACCAACCTGTCTACTCCCTCCGCTCAGTGGGCTCCGGCCTGCTTCATGTCGCCTGTTTTGCCCACTCCCACCTTCAGCCTCTTTTCTCCCACCCTCTGGAACTCCATTCCATTGTCCCTCCGCCTCGCCCCCTCCCTCGCCTTCTTCAAGACGCGTCTCAAGACTCTCCCCTTTGACTGTGCCTTCGGTCACCCTCCTACCTCTACCTTCCCCGTCCTTCACCCCTCTTGATTCCAACCACCAGCTCAGTTGTGGATTCCTAACTGTCCAGTGCCTTGGAACGTCCTTCTGATATGAAAGGCGCTATACAAATGTAATTTGTTGTTGTTGCTATCAACTGAGCCAGGCTGCCACCTATCTTGTGAGATTGAATATTTGAAGTCAGTGCTTGGATTTGTTACTCATATTTTTGTGTGAAATGTTGATAGATAAACAACAACAACAAAATTACATTTATAGAGCGCCTTTCTCATCGGGAGGATGTCCCAAAGCGCTGAACAGTCAGGTGGCCCGAGCATCGGGGAGGGGTGGTGTTGGGGTGAGGGAAGGCAGAGAGGTGGGAGGGCGACCAAAGGCACGATCAAAGAGATGGGTCTTGAGACCGCCCTTGAAGGAGGCAAGGGAGAAAGCGAGATGAAGGGTCCGTGGGATGGAGTTCCAGAGTGTGGGGGCAGAGAGGCTGAAAGCCCGGCCACCGATGGTAGGGCGGGAGACATGGAGCAGATTGGAGCCTGATGAATGGAAGGAGCGGGCAGCTTGGTAGGGAGTCAGCAGGTCAGAGAGGTAGGAGGGGCAAGGCCATGAATGGCGTTGAAAGTGAGGACGAGGATCGATCGTCTGGGTGATGGGGAACCAGTGGAGTCGGGCGAGTGTGGGAGTGATGGGATCACGGAGCCTGGTGCGCGAGAGTACACAAGCTGTAGAGTTTGGGATAATCTGCAGCTTGTGAAGGGAAGAGTTGGGAAGGCCGATGAGGAGGGATTTTCCGTATTTGAGCCTTGATGTGACGGATGAATGGATAAGGGTTTCGGCAGCCTGAGGGGTGAGGCAGTGGTGGAGTCTGGCAATGTTGCGGAGGTGGTGGTAGGCAGTGCCAGTCATGGCATGGATATGGAGGAGAAAGGCAGTTCAGGGTCAAACAAGACAGCCAGGTTCCTGACTGGCTTAGTGAGGTTGAGTCTGAGCCATGGATGCTGATGCTGCCAGCGCCTGAGGCGCTGGAATGAACCAATCATGAGGGCCTCGGTCTTGCTGACGTTGAGTTGGAGAAAGTTGTTCCTCGTTCAGGACTTGATGTCGGACAGGCAGTCGGTCAGGACACCAGTGGTGTGGTCCTGGAGTTGAGGGTGGAGGCGGGGAGATAGAGTTGGGTGTCATCCGCATACATGTGGAAATTTACCCCATGTCTGCGGATGCCTTAGTGACCTGGGCTAAGGAATGGGAAAAAGAAAATAGAGCAAGAAATAGTTTCAATACTTACAGAACAACCATGCTTTAATGTACTTTGCTATAACTCGGGTTTGCTTAAAATGTGATCAAGTTGACATTCTTAACTGAAAATTTAAATTGTGGGATCTAAATGCCATCATTGCAAAACTGGTCACCTTCTGTGTTGTAAGATCGCCGCTAATGTTACTTTTTCCTGCTCCACATCCACAGGAAGTGCCACTAACATAATAATAATCCTTGCATTTGATATAGCGCTTTTCACATCGGGAGGACGTCCCAAAGCGCTTCACAGAACACATTGTAAAGTGAATTGACTGTATATTTGTGGGCGAACGCGGCAGCCAATTGCGCACAGCAATGTCCCACAAACAGTCGTAGATTGAAAATGACCAATTTATTATTGTTTTAGGTTTTGGAGGGATTATTATTTTTAAACATCTCTTTGAGAAGGAAGTGACATCGGTAGTGACCTGATGACCTGGAAGTCTGACATTTTATCGTACCTCTTTATAACAGGGGCCCTGAGACAGCAGCACCTTGGGACGTCCTCCCGATGTGAAAGGCGTTATACAAATGTAATTTTTGTATTAGACCTGGATGACTAAACTATAAACGGGCTGTCCTGCAGGTAAATTCATGTGGGACTAAAGCCGTAAGGATCAGGAAAGGCTCAGATGTGATCCCAGTCAGTGTGACGTAACTGTTCCGGTTGGGGATCAGTAAACTGATTTGCCTTAGCGACCTGGACTAAGGAATGGAAAAAACAGCCAAGGTTCCCATGCCTAATGATTATTACCTCCTCTCCTCCCCCACAAGTGGAAAATATGAGTACGTGTTTGTGTGTATATGGGACAGAAGATGTCTGGGTTTGACATGAACACTTGAACTGGGTAGTAAAGAGCATCTGACACCGATGAAACCATCCCCTGCAGCAGTCAGTACTTTCAAGAGAGGAGAGCAGCTCAAAATAGCTACAAATCCAAGCACTAAACCACACTCCAAACAAGATATTGTAATAATCTGTACTGGCCTCTGAGATCCCAAATGATATCCAGGATGATTGCCTGCATGTCTCTAGCCTTTAAGTATACTTCTTTCAAATATGTTTGTTCTCCATGGCCCTCTGTAAATACCTTTGAATTACAGATTGATTACTTGAGAGCTGTTCTTCATGCACGTGAAAAACTTCAAATCAGGAAAAGGAGGAGTCTTTTCGAAGTGCAATCCACAGCACTGATCCCAATATTTCATTCAGATTCATATGTTTCATCATAAGTAGATGACTTCTTACACACTGGATTGGATAGTTTAGCCAGCTGAACCAGGGATTAAAAGGCTCTGCGTTTTAATTCCACTCAGCCCGTCACACTTTTTAGGTTGCTAAAATGACCCCCAAAAGTCTAAAAACATCCTCGGGGAAGTGGGAACACGAATGCAGAGACGCCCTGGGATTGAACAGGGAAATGCAATTAAAAAGATAGAAAGCTGCCATGAACTAATGGCAACAAGCAACAACTTGCACTTATATAGCACCCTCCATGCAGGGTAGCGTCTCAGAGCGCTTAACAGTGGCGAAGCCTGACTTCGAGCCGGGGGGGGCGATAGGGAGGTGATCGTAAGCGCAGTTGAAAAGGAAGGTTTTCAGGTGGGACTCGAAAAAGGGGAGAGAGGGGGCAAGGCGGAGGGATTGAGAGAGTTCCAGAGTTTCAGGTCGTAGTGGCTGAATGCACGACCTCCAATGGTGTAGCGGAGGGCACAAGGGACAAGCAGGAGTTTGTTGCCAGTCGAGTGGAGATGTGGATTGGGGAGTGAGAAGATCGGAGAGGTAGGGAGGTGCCAGGGAGTGAAGGGATTTGAAAACAAGTGTGAGGATCTTAAAAGTCGATCCATTCGGTGATGGGGAGCCAGTGGAGCCTGTCCAGAACTGGTGAGATGGGGATACGGAGTTTGGTCCGGGTAAGTATGTGGGTAGCAGAGCTCTGAATGAGCTGGATGTTTTGAATAGTGGAAGGTGGTCCTGGTCAGGGACCAGATGTGGGGAAGGAAGGACAGCTGGGGGTCGAACCGGAAGGCTCGATTGCGCACTGGTTCGGTCAGTCTGAGGGGGATGCTGGGGAGATTTAGGAGGTCAGATCTGCAGGAGTAAAGATGCTGACGGGAGCCAAGGAGTACGGCTTCCATCTTGTCCACATTCAGCTGCAGGAAGTTTGCACTCATCCAGGCCCTGATGTCTGCCAGAAAAGCTGATTGAACATCGGTGGACTTGGGAGTTTCAGCTGGAGGAGGCAAAATAGATTTGTGTGTTATTGGCATCCATGTGGAAGTTTACCCCATATCTGCGAATGACATCGCCCAAAGGAAGCATGTAGATGAGGAAAAGAAGAGGGCCAAGGATGGAGCCTTGGTGTACCCCGCAGGCGACCGGATGGGAGGAGAAACCCTTTACTGAGATGAAATGGAGGCAGTCGGTTAAGTAGTACTCGATCCTTGCGAGTATGGTCCCACTAAAGTGGATGAAGGAGGCGAGGCGGTGGAGGAGGATGATGTGGTCGACTTTGTCGAACGCAGCAGAGAGATCCAGGAGGACGAGTAGGTAGAGGGGTTTACTGAAATGAGTGTCCAGCATCTAATCTTAAAACTAGTCTTGAGTAAAGGTTACCAGCATTACTTAATCAGATTTAGAGTGATATTGAAATGCCAAGCTCAATAATAGCAACTGTCATCAGAGGCTTCAGAACAAACCACTGCCAAATTCGGGGTAACAGGAATATTTGGCAATACCGCTGTGAGGTGTGGAATTCAAAGTTGAAATGATTGAACAGCAAAGTTGTATGAATCCATTTTCAGATGAGACTCCACCAGTCATGGTGAGCGGAGGATTTCTGGTGGGGAGATCAGTATCCCAGTGTGAAAAGATGGATAGAGTAGAATTGCTTAAGTGGTAATACCCATTTTGCATTGTGCCTCCTCAAATGCACCATTCTGCAAGATTTCTTCTTTAATGGTCTTTTAACAAATCCTGAACAAACTAAATCAGTCTTTTCAATCCTTTCCATTGAATGTTTGAACTGCAGCTTCTCAGGGGTGGGAATGCTGACAGTAGCACTTTTCATCTTCTGGTTCGTTCTTCAAATTCCAACTCTGTTAACAATTATTTCTATTTTTAGTCAACAGACATTCAGAACCTCAGATTGTTCTACCAAAACGTATTTCAACTGCTCCCTCTGGACTAGCTTCAAATTTTGTTTCAATTTTAAATCTGCCTCAATCGGCCATATTGTTATAAGACACATGATTCTATGACACACTTCAAGCTGCTAATGGTTTCACACCAGCTGTCACCATGTGATAATAGCTTTATACTTGTTTTCTCTCTTTGGCTTTGATTTGGATAACCCTTGATGTTGAACTCCACAAATCAAACTGCTCATGCAGAAGATGTGTTTATAAGTGGTCAGAAGTTACTTTCAGAATATATAATAAATTGTTACCAAACTTCAGGGTGAGAACTGTGATGCTTCTTAACACATTCAAAGGGATAATTATTACATTGAATTTGTTAAGAAATGTTGTATTTCCAATCTATTACTGAAGACTGGCCATGACACCACACCTAAAAAAGGGTCAACTACAGTGGTCTGAAGAAAAAGGGTAGGTAAACAGGACTGAAAGGGTGGCTCATCGTCCTGTTTTTGTTGCTGACAGCCACGATTGTTATTCTGAACCATGGAATACAATACTTCAGGTAAGCTGATAAGCTGACACCAATATAATGTTGAAGAGTGCACTGCATTGGTAAAGATGCTGTCCTTCAGATAAGACATTAAAAGCCCCATCTGCTTGTCCAGATGGATGTTAAACGTCCTATGACCTGAATGGAAAAGAGGAGGAAATGTCTCTAAGAGTCCTGGCCAATAATCCTTCAAATAAAAATATATGTGGGATATATCTGTGCATAAATTGGCTGTATTTGATTACAAATATAGTCGATTTACAGTAAAAATCCTATAAAGCATTTTTAGGTCTTTCGGCGATGTGATGAGACATTATTTCAAATGAAATGTAAGACGAGTTATTATTTTACTGAGCAAAGCACACTACTAAATTTAGAGGATTGATGTAATGGGTCTCTCACACTGTTGGAGAAGTGTGTGTTTGTCCGATTTTAAAATACTTGGAGATCATGTCAGAAGCACATCTGATCAGGCGCTATACAAATGTAATTTGTTGGTTGTTGTTATATGGTTTTAGTTGGTTAAATCCTGCACACTTTGAAGTCCTTAAGCCTTGTTTCCTGCCACCCTACACCTTCTTTGGAATTAGGTAAGCAGGATGCATCCCTCTGGGGAGAGAGTTCGTATTCCAACCAGACATGAGGATTTCCATGTGTTGATGGCGTGCATGGAACACATAGCTGGGCTTGGATACTATTAAGCATGTATCAGATACCCGGCAGACCAAAAAAAAAAGTTCACAGTGGAAAGTAAAGAATCCATACTTAACTGGAGTCATTTACTGTTCAAAGAAGCGCTACACATATAGCTTCATCGCAGTGCCAGGAACATTTCAATTTTCAGGTGTCCTTTTCCAATATGTTCCACTTCATTTAAACATAGATTGCTTTCACAAAAAAGCGTACTGAGAACCTTTCTCTCTTTTGTTTCCAATGACATGACATAGTGAAGCAATTGCATCAAAACACTCATCACACAGAATAGAACCATAGACATTTCCAGAATAGAAGAAGGTCATTTGGTCCATTGTGTTTGTCCTGACTTTTTTAATGAACAAGCCATTCAGTATCTTTGCTTGCCTTCTCCTCAAATCCTGTAAATTATTATTTTTTTAGAATATCTACCTAGTTCCAGCTTGAAAACTAATATGGATCCTGTCTCAACCGCCACACCTGACAGGACATTCTACATCGTAACATCTCTCTGTGAAAAAGAAATCCCCCTAATCTCCCCCATTGCTCCTTATCTTAAATTGCTGCCCTCTAGACACTGACTCACCAAACAGTGGAAACCATTTTTTCCAACATTACAATACAACACTTTGTTAAAATTGATACACAATGTTCCCCCTTTCTGAACCCACACCCCAACATGACTGAAGGGCTGACATACTAAGGTTGGGAAAATACCCTTATCTGTAAGACATCTGCAAATTATTTCGGTCTAATATTATGTGATGTTGAATTTATATAACAGGGAAGATTATTTCAACTCCACTGCATTTGATACACCATTAAGTGAACCCTTTTTAAATTTGTGAAGCAAAACCAATCTCATTTTGTGACAAGCTAAATCACACATGATCCGTGGAAAATCAGACACAGTACAAAATGATCTTTTCTCTTTACCAAAAGTACCAAATGATCTTTTCTCATAAAATATTTTCTTATGTTTTTATGTTCTGATTTTCATCCATGGAAATCAAATGTATCTCCCACCGGACCAATTTCTTATTCTGTCTAGAAGAATGAACATTTCGAAAAGCTTCACAAAGACAACAGGGATCACAAAACGGGGTGGGTGGGTGGGGAGGGGGGGGAAAGGGAGGAAATTCAGGCACGGTCAAACAGATAGGTTTTAAGAAGATTTTGAAGATAGAGAGAGTAAATAGAAGATAGCAAGGTAAGGGATTTTAGGAGAATGTTACAAAGCGCAAAGACAAAGTGACCAGACAAGTGTAACCTCCTTCATACAAGATCTTCAGATCAGATCATCATGAGATTGAAACAAGAGTTGTAATGAAATATTTTTTCATCGTGAAACGTCTTTTGCATTAATACAGTAACAGTCAGAAGCATTGTGAGAAACTAAAGTCTGATCGGGTGCACAGGGATATGCTATTCCAATGTTCCTATGTGAACTTCTTAATAGGATAAACCACATCTTAAGTTGAAGTGCTTGAACTGGCCAACATTTGTTGATTTTCAAAGAAATCCTCCATGGCCCAATTTAGGTCATTTTGGACATAAAATGTGTGTTCCTTCTTATCTCCAGTACACAGCTTGCTTTCTGCAAAAGCTCTGTGTATTAGTTCCATAACTTCAATCACTACAGATCTTGTTGTTTCCCTTTTTGCTGATACCAGCAACATCTCTGTGTTTTTTTTGTAAACAGAGTTTCACATTTCAATGAAAATATATCAATTCCCTTGAAAAAGTTTTGAGCAGCTTTGCATAATTTCATTTGGAATTATTTTAAATTGTAGAATCGGAATAATGAAAAGCAACTTGAGAGGTTAAGCTAGAAATACTGATAAAATGTATTTGTCACACTGGAGAAAAGCACAGCGAAGTTTACAGATGCATCATTGGCTAAGAAAGTGTTTTATGAAACATTTAATCAGATTTAGGCGTAGACATGATAATCTGATCAGCAAGGTGCGAATGTGTTACCCTGAATAGGATTTTTATAATGAATCTGTTAACATTGAAGACTCAAACTTGCTATTACCCATACACTACTTGATTTTATCTTGCCCTCTCTCTTACTCTCTTCAACTTGTGCGATGTCCTGCAATATAGACCTTGGCGGCTTGCTTAGATCTTCTCAGTACTGAAATACAGTAGTACATATTTTACATTGTACATTCTCTGTGAACCATCCCAATAGGTCTCAGTGCAGATGCTATCTTGAGTTGTTGAAATGGCCTTAACTCGTCCTTCCAGGAATTCATTGTGCACCCGACAAAAGTCTCTTTTGAAATGGAAAGATGTATTAGAAGTTACTGTTCGGTGAGCAAACCTTACTGACCTTACCAAACAAGATGAATTACTTACTCAGTGAAAAGATGCAGTGGAATGCAGGAGACCTGTAGCTCAGTGGTTAGAGCACTCGATTTGCAAGTGAGAGACCTGAGTTCAATTCCAGGCAGAGGGCGAAACCATGGGCAAGTTTCCTTACTCCACACGCCTAATAATAATCCCTCCAAAACCCGAAACAATAATAAATTGGTCATTTTCAATCTACGACTGTTTGTGGGACATTGCTGTGCGCAATTGGCTGCCGCGTTCGCCCACAAATATACAGTCAATTCACTTTACAGTATATTCTGTGAAGCGCTTTGGGATGTCCTCCCGACGTGAAAAGCGCTATATCAAATGCAAGGACTATTATTATTATTATTATAATGCAATTACTGAATGATACCTCCAATCTGCAAACTGCTGCATTTTCAATCTGGTCAGAGCCTCACATAGGTTCTCACAGGCTTGAATTCAAGATCCTCACACTTGTGTTCTAATCCCTTCACTCTCTGGCACCTCCCTACCTCTCTGACCTCCTCACTCCCCATTCCACCACCCGGCACCTCCGCTCGACTAGCAATGGCCTCCTGCTCGTCCCTCACACCCTCCGCCCCACCATCGGAGGTCGTGCTTTCAACCACTATGCCCCGAAACTCTGGAACACTCCCTCAATCCTTCCGCCTTGCCTTCTCTCTCCCCCCTTTCAAGTCCCACCTGAAAACCTTCCTCTTCATAAGACATAGGAACATAAGAAATGCTAGCCGAAAAAAGACCAAGGTCCTTCTAGTTCGCCTTCCACCTTCCTGGCGGTCACATACACATGTCACAAACTACCTATGTACTGTATCCCATAATGTTATTTCCTAAAAGAAAACTATCTATTCTGTGTTTGAAAGAATCAACACTTCCTGTTTCAACCATCTCCCTAGGGAGCCTGTTTCACAGGTTCACTATTTGCTTACTGAAATAGTGTTTGAGTAGATTTGTTCTGAATTTACCCTCTTCAATCGCAGGCCGTGTCCTCTGGTTTTACTATTTTGGACAAGTTGAAACAGCCTGTCATGATCTATATATGATCTTCGACGATGCTTCCGGCCACCTCCAACTGGCTCGGAGTCAAGAGTCAGGCTCTGCCACTGTTAAGCGCTCTGAGATGCTACCCTGCATGAAGGGCGCTATATAAGTGCAAGTTGTTATTGTTGTTGTTGCTGAATAGAATTTTCCAGTTTTTTTCTTAGGTTTTAGAGCCAATTTTTTGACTTAGAATGTTCTCCAATATTTCGCAATGAGTGATCCACAAAGGGCACGAGGGAGGAAAAATGAGGACTCATAAGTCCCAGGAACAATGAAGCGATGTTGAGTGTTGTCATGTGAAAGTCAATCATGGAAGAAAAACTCAGCACAGATAAACGGGCCTCCAGATGAAACATGGGTGTGTCACATGTAAGTTGCATGCATGCAAAGCCATTGCTCAAGTGACAGAAACACAGACAGGCACAATCTACTGACTGTCTTAATCATATTTCTTACAAAGTTGTTACTGTTCTCATCAATAATATCACTCACCTTGATCCTGGTCCTGTTTCTCTCTTCCTTCTCCCTGCTCAGTGTGCTCCCGATCACATTTCCTTTCCTTTCCTTTCCTGGTTGTTTCTTACCACATTTGTTCTATGCTTTGAGGCATTTATTTTGCAGTTCCATTCATTCCCAGTTCCCTCCAACAAGCTCCCTCCCGCTCCTCTTTGAAGGCAAGTCTCAAAACATACCTCTTTGACCCTGCTTTTGTTCCTCTATTCTCTCCCTATTCCCTTTGGCTTCTACCCCCTGCTCGGTTGCCTACTCAGCACTTTGAGATGTACTTCCAAGGTGTGAGGTGCTGTATAAACGTAAATTGTATTGTATTCATTCTATGCAAATGTTGCTATACAATTGCAAGCTGTCACTCATTAATCTCTGTAGATCAGATGATGACTATCCATGGTGCTGCGATAATCTCATTATTGTAGATACGAATGTTGTTTTTATTACTACACCTTTGGTGCTACATACTGAGATGTTTGATATACTGGTGCTAAAAGGCAAATATGAAGCTGCTGATGTATGCAGCTGTCAGGAGGAAACAAGAGCACCTCCAGGGTTGCTTTCACTTTGCATCACCAGCAGTGTATCCATCACTCATTCAATGCTTCTTTTGAACTTGGTTATTTTTCAAAATAACCCCACGTTTCTGGAGTACAGCCGGCTGCCCTTCAGATTGTACCTGATGAAAAGAGCTGCTGTCCCATTTCTTCTTTTCCATTAGTAAAAGCTCAGAGCAGTTGGAGGGCAGTAAGCAGGGGTTCTGCTTCCAAACACTTCAAGCAGGTGTTGTAACTGCGGCTCCCTGTGCCGTCTGCTGATTTAATGTAGTTGGCAACGTAGGTCACAGGGTAGACACTGGACTCTAATTTGTGAGCTGTGCCAATCATATGTAAACATATCTGTATAGACGGATGTCTTTAATTAAAGTAGAACACCATTATAAGGTGGTAGATGGGAGCCATAAGATTCAAGACCACATTATAACCAGACATGATCAAGAGCAGCTGCTGGTCAATGCAGTGCGTATGCTTGCAGAAAACCAGACAGCTTCCAGCAGTAAAAAGAAGAGGCTGCCTTCTGGATCATTGCGCCACCATTGTGGCGCTTCCTGAATGCTGCACATCATGTGAAGCTTTAATCTATTTTAAGGCGGCTGACAGAGCTAAACTTATTTACAATGGGGGAAAGATGGCTAACCAATGGTCAACTTCTGGGTCATTGGATTACATGCACATAGAAAGTGATGACATGGTGACTTCATGCCTTTTTTTTAGCACACAGGAAGCAAGCCAGGTTGTGGGAAACAAGCTGCAGGTTAATCTAAAACAATCCAGCACCCAACCCGTAGGCCCCCTCTTGTCCCTTTCCCAAACTGTCGGTGGCACCTGCCCAATTCTGGTCTGTAGGGCTGCTCATCGGGGCATCCTCACCTCTGATCGGATAGTGGACCTAGGTCTGTCTTCAACATATAGGTCCTGTGTTACCTTCACTAACCATTGCCAGTATTTTCTTCACTGTAGCTTGTTATACCAGAGTAGACCATGGACATCTTTAATTTATTTTTAAGGGGGCCGACGGAGCTGGACTTATTTTCAGTGGGAAAAGACATGCAAAGGGAAATAATTCAAGACTTTAATTGCTGAGAGCACAATGACAGTATTTGTGAGCAGGTAATTTTAATTTTAACGAATGTGAGCACAGATTAGAAAACATAAACACAGAATTAAAAAGCCTGTTGTGGCACCTTGCTGAGCGCAAAATGGCTGCCACATTTGATTATGAGACATGTGATTCGAAGATGTGATAAGAGGCTATATATCAATGGCAAGGATTATTATTATTCAAAAAAAAGGTAATAATTATGGTACAGTGCTTTTTAATAGAAAATGACACCATAAAATTCAAGTTCCCTCTTAATGGGGCATATAACTTTTTCTCATTCAATGGTTTCTTCTGTTTCATAAGAAATAGCGAACACAGCAGTGCGTTCTGGGCTGGTTACCATTGTAGCATTCTGCTTAGCGATACTAAAAAGTGCCGCATGAGATCTAATTCACCCCCATGATTTTACAATTGACATGATTTCCAAGCAATTCAACACTGGTATCTTCATCTAATTACGTTAAGGTTATCTTGCTGTTGATTTCCTTCCAAATGCTCTAAGCTGCAGTGCATTCGTTGTCACACCGTTAACTTTGATGTTGTGAAACAGAATGCTACCCCAGCTAGATCTGACACGCTGTGTTTAGTATTACTAATTACAATTAAGAAGTTAAGCATGGGGGGTTAGCATTCTCCTGCCGCTACAATGCATATAGGCAATGCAGGATGGAAATAAAAGTTTGGGCATTTCATCCATTTAAGATAGAATTCAAAATGCGAACTCAGGTTCTTAATTGATGCAGCTTAATTGAAACTGACCTTTTGCAGCCTCGGAGCAGCTGAAATCATGATCTGAGAAGGTACTAAGTCCACAAATTGTGTGCTCAGTGCCAGAGGTTTAGTTGAATGGAGAAATAAGTTAATTTTGCTTACAGTATTTGCTCCAGGTCATTCGGGCTCTCACTCACTCGGCTTTCTCTCACATCTGCAAAGTCGCTCACCTCCATCACTATCTCTCCCCCTCAGATTGCCAAGATTCTCATTCATGCCTTCTTCACATCCAATCTTGACTATTTGAATGCTCTGTTCTCCAGACTCCCCAGCTCCTCCCTACACAAGCTGCAGACCATGCAGAAAACCATGTCCTCTCCTGCACCAAGATCAGGGAGCCCATTACCCCCAACCTCACTTGGCTCCACTGGCTCCCCATCTCCCAATGGATTTAAGATGCTTATCCTTACTTTCAAATCCCTTCACGTACTCCCTCCACCTTATCTCTGTGATCTCCTGTGACCCATTTCGAAACGAGACCTCTGTTTAACATCTCATCCAAAGGAGGGCACCTCCAGCAATTCAGCACTCCCCCAACACTGTACTGGAGTCTCAGCCTGAACTCTGAGCTCAAAGTCCTGATGTGGGTCTTGAACCTACAACCTTCTGACTCAGAGGCAAGAATGCTACCAACTGAGCCAGGTGGAGAATATAAATGTGACATTGTGGTGAGATTAGAGGTGGAAATATACAATTTAAACATCTCACTACACATTTTCCCACATCTTGTACTTTCACCGTTTGTTTTTTTTGGCTTCTTAGATTACCTCCACTTTGAGTTTGATGCTTAAATAATGTTATGGTCTTCGATTTATTTTCTTTCCACTTTTCCCACACTGCATTCACTTTTCTCTATCGGTCTTTCACTTCGATTGAGTCAATGTTGTTGATTTGTATTCTCTCCTCACACTATTTAGACATAGCTGAAATATTTATTTTCATTAACTTCGTCCTATATCCCTTTGCTCTTCAAGACCATTCTCTGCATTTTGACAATGAGTGATCCTTGATCGTCTCAGTGTAATGGCCAGTAACAGTGCAGATAATGGCACTGGTCTGAAGAGTTGTAAATTGTAATCTGCCAGCCAATTTTCCTCACTCAGAGCACAGCAGCTCATCCGCACATGAAAGTGACTCTGTGCATCCTGTGTGCCGACAGCTGTCAGTGGGGTTGCCATCTCCCTGCTGAAATATTGTTTCATTCAAGGACATCTTTTCCAGCACAGTGTTATATAACACCCAGATACTAATTAATCCAACAAGTTTTATCACTGAGTTATTTGCACCCATGAGTTCATTCCTTAAAACCATATAAATGAAATGCTACGAAGTAAGACCATTTTGCCTTACAATTTAAGATAGGAGCAGATGATTTTTCAAATCAATCTTAATTTGGAAGTAAATTATTTTTAAGAACTGTGGAAAAAATGACTTCCATGTTCTTACAAAGGCTCAGTAGGATTTCAGACCTCCAAAATCCTTGGTAGAGAAATACATGCACAGAAGAGAAAGTATTGTCATTGAAAGTGTTTAGTATTCAATGGATACTAAAGGAAGACCATGTGACTGTCGTCTATAATGTGAGCTTCAACTGAGAGTTGTTTTTACATTGAATAACCGGATTACCTGTCATATATCTGATAATAATCCTTGCATTTGATATAGTGCCTTATCATGTCATTGAGACGTCTCAAAGCGCTTCACAGTATATACTGAAAAGTGAATCAAATGTGTAATTTGTGGGTGAAACGAAGCTTGCAGTGAGATAACAGCAAAGTCAGTTGCTATTAATCTTTCTCTACTCTAGGTCCTTAAATTGAAGCTACAATTGCCTGCAAAATGTATTCACAACTCGCCTGGAAAACTTCTCTCTGAATTTACTAATCTTCATCAATGAATCTGTCAGGCAGATAGAGTTCAAGACCATTTAGTTTCTAAGGTCTTGCATCGGATTAATGCAAAGGCACATCCATTCACTCTGGATGTCCTCACTGACTTAGCCATTAGCTTGTGCAACTAAATTCTGTGTGTGCAAAGCTGAATGTCTTCTGAGTGGAAACACTGTAATGTTATTTTACACTATGTCAGTGAATCAGTCATCATTAATGAGCACTGGACCTATTTTATTTTGGTCAGCTGCATGTCTGATCCATCACCACGCTTAAGAGTTGCGATGGACGAAACCAAACTGTGAGCTCCATCCATCCCACCTATACATGGAAATTACCAAGATACTTATTGTGAAGGAACGCACACTCTCCCTCAGAATGACGCATCTGCTTACTTAATTCCGGACAGTATTAGGGGCAGGTTGGCAAGATCCAAGGCTTGGGGGACCCCAGAGTATGTATAGGGGTAATGCCTGAGTCCAAACAGCTAAAACTGCATAGTTTGCCATTGATATCACTGTCTGGCAAACTTTCCCGCTGCTAGTCCAGCTCGGACGACTTTATCCATTGAGGCTTTGGCTTGCAGGGTTAACAGGAGCTGGGTGGGAAGATTTTCTGCCCCCAGTGACTGGTCTGCCCTTCCAGGTCCTCCTGATGAGCCAGGCCGGCTGTGCTGTAATCACCGGTGCCCTGGCTCAGGAACTGGACTACCAAGACCGACACAGAGGATTGGTTTAATTCTGACATTCCACTGCCAAGCATGTCACCTTGGGGCCACTTGAGTTCCAGGGAGACCCGCTTATGCTTACCTCTTTCCAAGGACAATAGTTACCATTTGGTCATTTGACATCTGATAAGTGCAGATAGACGGCAAGTACCAAGAACTTCCTGCGAGTTTTGTTGTGGGCAACACAGCTCAGCATGAAATGGACCATTTCCGTTTTACCAATAAGAAAACTCAGTTTTACAATTATCTTCCACCGTACAGTCTAGATTCCAAACTTTGCACTTTGTTCATTTCCATTTTTGAATTCATTGATCGATCAAACTAATTTAAAAATGTGGATTTTTTTCGTTTTTTAAAACTGAGTGGTTGTTGGGAAATTTACCTATAGACAAGAAAGAATTGAGATTGTATAAATGTCAACAATACCAGTTTGGAACAACACACAACAACAATTTACATTTGTATAGCCTCAAAAGCGAGTCTCAAAGCACTTTATACAGCTGATTGGGAGCATAGTTGATAAGTCTGCAGTTGAGGTTCAACAGCTTTAACATTTCAAAACATCAGTTTCAAAATATTTAACCATTTATTTCTGGGTCTGCAATCAATTGCTTCACCCCAGAAAATGCCTAGTGACTTGAATGCACAAACCACCTTTTATTGTTTTATAATCCCAGTGTTCTCATTTACTACCTGTCATTAATATTAAAGTAATGTAAAACAACAACAACTTGCACTTATATAGCACCCTCCACGCAGGGTAGCATCTCAGAGTGTTTAAGTGATACAACAGTTGCTTTATGTATGATACATAAACATTGTGGTTGATGGCAAATCAAATATTGTATTAGGCAAGATGGCCCTTTGAAGGTCTTTGCCAGAATATTTCTGTGAAAAGCAAATGATCTTTGTTCTATCTCATGCAAAAATCGAAGGAGACCAGATTCATCAATGAATCTGTCAGGCAGATAGCTCCCAAAGATCTCTCAGTCTTTAAAGTGGAAATCTTGGATCAGATCAATTCAGAGGCAGAAAAAATGCAAAAACAGCAGAAAAACAGCTTCAAAATAAATACTGAGTTTAAGAATTTACCAAATTCTGTCTACTCTGAGCTGTTAAGAAAATTGTGTAAGTTGGGACTCCGATAATATTCTCTACCTTTCTGAGTTCGAGTGCTCTAATACTTAATAAATAATGAATGCATTTGGTATAGTGCCTTATCATGTCAGCAGAATGTCTCAAGGCGCTTCACAGGAATTACTGTGAAATGGAGTGACTGTGTATTTGTAAGCAAAAGTGGCAGCCCACTAGCGCACAGCAGTGTCCTACAAACAGTGACCAATTTTATTGTTTTGTTTTTTCTTGAGGGATTATTATTAGGCATGTGGAGTAAGGAAACTGGCCCAAGGTTTCGCCCTGCCTGGAATTGAACCCAGGTCTCTGGCTTGCAAGTGAGTGCTCTAACCACTGAGCTACAGGACTCCACAATGTTTGTTTAATAGAAACAGCTTCTTTCTACTGCAAAAAATAATCCCAGTATTTATACCCATGTTGAAGGCTTGGTATCCTCTAGGTTAGAATTGTGTTATTCAATGATCCTGGGGATTGTTGGCCAAGACACTAGGAGAAACCCACTTTTAAGAGTGTCATCTTACTTCTTCAGACATTCTTATCTTACCTTCAATCTCTTTCACATCCAACTGCTTGTCCAGCTATGTTTGTTTCCATTAATCGATACAAGCTTAGTTATGATAATGATAATCTATTCCATGTTATAGAAACAGAACATTCTCCCAACATTATCTCCAATCTTTAGTCTCACTGAAAGGTTGAATAATTGCATCTGTTCCTCTAATTCTTTTATATTTATCAACGGTTATCAACAACTGGTTCTAATATTGTGCCTTTCACCTAGGATAAAGTTTCAAAGCACCTAAAAAAACATGGAGTGGAAACCTGAGGCGGGAGGTGACTAAAGACATGGTACAACAACAACATGGATTTATATAGCGCCCTCCACGCCGGACGGCGTCTCAGAGCGCTTCACAGTAATGGATCCCGGGGCAGAGCTAGGGGGAGGGAGAGGAAGGTGACCAAAGGCACGGTTGAAGAGAAAGGTCTTCAACAGAATCCTGAAAATAGGAAGAGAGGAGGCGAGGCGAAGGGAGTGAGGAAGGCAGTTCCAGAGCCTCGGGGCATAGTGGCTGAAGGCACGGCCGCCGAGGGTGGAGCGGAGTTCTCGGGGGACGAGGAGGAGGCCAGACCCGGAGGAACAAAGGCAAAGGGCACTGTTTTGAGGAGAGAGGTAGGGAGGTGCAGAGGAGTGGAGGGATTTGAAGACAAGGGTGAGGATCTTGAAATCAATCCTCTCTGGGATAGGCAGCCAGTGCAGTCTGGCAAGGACTGGGGTGATTGGGGAATGGAAAAAACATGGTAAAAGAGGTAGGTTGTTTGAAGGGATTTGAAAGTAGAGATGGAAGGTGCAAGATGGAGAGAACTAACACAATATGGAGGGCAAATATCCATGACTTATCTCGGAGACGTACTGGAGCCTGTGTAATATGTTCGAGATAGTGTATTATCTTTTTAAAGAGGCTATGGCATACTGTAACAAGAAAGTTCTGATAATTGGTATTAATAAATATAATAATTATACTGAAAAGAGAACTGCACCTCAGATTTATTGTAATAATAATCCTTGCATTTGATATAGCGCTTTCCACGTCTTCTAGACCTCTCAAAACGCTTCACAGAACATACTGTAAAGTGAATTCACTGTATATATGTGGACGAAATGCGGCAGCCAATTGCGCACAGCAGTGTCCCACAAACGGTCGTGGATTGAAATAATCAATTTATTATTGTTTTTATGAGGGATTATTATTAGGCGTGTGGAGTAAAGAAACCTGCCCAGGGTTTCACCCTGCCTGGAATTGAACCCTTTGTTAATTAATTCCTTTGTGAAAAAAAGACAAAAATAATTCTGTTTGTCACTGCCCAGATAAGTAGGTGTGTGTGCTTGGAGAGAGGGGGATTGTGGTATGTGATGTAATAAGTATCACTAATTATACTTATCATTTTACTTCCCTCCCCATATTCAGTCAAGATTGTTTTTATTTTTTGTTATAATAAATTATTTGTTTGGCGATTTGTTCTTATAATATGCTAAACTGTATATACAACACAATATTAGAAACATGTTAGATGTGGGAATATTTGAAGTGGTATTTTGTATTTTTTACTGTTAAATATTGAAATGGCAAACTGAAATAATTAGCCTCTTTCAGTCTTGATTCGCAGGGTTCTGTTGGCTTTAGGTTATGGAAACGAATGGACAACTTCCCTGAAGATGTATTATCTCGGGATTAAGAGTGATTCAAAGGTAATGTGTTTAAGAATAATGGACTAGGTTCAGACTGCTGTGGTAGAAAAAGCTTCATAGATTTCTCTCGTACATACACGCCTATGTTTCTGCTTAACTCCCAAAATGATGGAACTCAGTGCTATTCTGTTACCACCTGCTCACTCCATGCCTTTAAGACTTCCTTTCTGCCTCTGGTCTTCTGCTTGTTCTCTGTTTAAGTGCCCTCTTCATTATATTCTGCCTCTAAAATAGACCCTTCTTTTGTTTCAAACTTTCTTTCCTCTCCATGTCTTCGATCTTTCTGAAAGGATTATTATTAAAAGAGGTCCTTTGGCCAGTCAGCACCTCCTAGATCCCTCTGTCTCTGACATTCCCATTTTATTTCAGTGTCTCTTAGATCCATTGCTCATTGTATCTCTGAAATCTCACCTTTTGTGAGGTGACCAACGTGCTCTACATCAACAACAACAAAAATTACACTTGTATAGTGCCCTTCACGTCGGAAAGACATCGCCAAGATTCTTCTGTACCTCCAAAATACATCTACTCTACTATTACCTCGATATCTCTGAGGTTTCTCCTCCCTGAATTGCAGAATTCTTTCAATCACTTGGGGTAAATTCTGCAGTTGGTTCATAAATAGCAGTAGGTAGGAAGTAGGTAGCAGTCAATAGGAATCCAGACGTTAGTTGATTGGTGGAATGCTATTCCGGGGGTAATAATTCCTTTAAAATAATAATAATTTGGTCACTCAATCCACGACTGTTATATAAATAATAATAATCCTTGCATTTGATATAGGGTTTTGGTTGAGGTTTTCGCCCACAAAATATACTGTCAATTCACTTTACAGTATATTCTGTGAAACGCTTTGGGACGTCTCAAAGACACGATAAGGCGCTATATCAAATACAAGGATTATTATTATTAATAAATATTGCCAGAGTTCATTATTGACCACCAGGTGGCAGCACAACCCTCGTGGTAAATGTTTTCTCTATTTTGCCTTTTTTTACTTTGATACATTAGTCAAAAACGCTATTTGTGTGGAAAGCTACGAGTTCATGTGGGAAGAGATGACAACTAGTTGTGTCTGTGAGCCAATGGCCATTCCAAATGTATTACACTATTCTATTGTTTCTTTCATCTCTTTTATGTATTGATTATTAATTCTATGTTTGTTAAATTTAATCGTCTGCCAGAAATATTAATCAAATGCAAGGATTATTATTGTCCTGTCTTGAAGAGGCTACTTTGGATATTTAAATATGCAGCACAATAACTCTTTGAAAGTGCAGAGCACTTAATACAGTACATCTATAAATGTCTATCAAAGGAATATTCTTAATGGCCCTGAAACATCAAAACATATGAATGTGAAGAAAATCTCAGTCTACGTCAACATAAAAGGATTGAAATTCACTTAAATATCACCTATAACATTTTTTTGTATTAAAATTTAAGGTGGCGTAGAATTGTGTGTGACACTCAATGTGGAACCAGTCTTCCACAGTTCTTAAAGAGAACTACCTTCCAAATGAACAACAGCATTTATACAGCCCCCTTCACGCAGGGCAGCATCTTGGACACTTAACAGGGGTGGAGCCTGATGTCGAGCCGGTTAAATTAAATAAGTTAAATTAAGACTGAATTTAAGAATTCTTAGTTACACAGAGGGATTCAGTGTGGAATTAGAGGCAGGCTGATAGATGGATTTTAATCATTTGTATGAGGAGCCATTGAATGAAATTACCTGAACTATGTGTTTTTATTTTAATTGAACATGTGCCCTAATTTAGGAGAAAGGCACATTCGAAATATTGTTATGTTAGAGACAGAAAGTAGTTATGCCAATTTAACTGTGAAAGCCATTTGAAAGAGCTACAGCAAAAAAAAGTCCTAAGGATGAAAAGTTTTACATTTCACAACAGAGTCAATCTAGTATATTCAAATCTCACATTTTTCCATCCTTTACTGTAAACTGGTTGCGGAACTAAATAGCCCAGACCTCAAGCACAATGGTGTGATCCAAAGGTCGATTGCAAAAACTTTCTGCTCCAATCTTGGCAGATGTTTAACAAGTCTAATTTATTTTTCGATCCTGGAGCCAATATTTAGTGCAGTTTCACAGCATATTGATTGAGTTAAGATGATATACTATTTTTAGCTGCACTCAAATGTCGATCTCCAGCAAGAATGACCTGGAGAAATCTTCGGAAAATTATGCCAAAGCTAAGTGGGGGAAGTCGATTCATCCAGGAGAGAATATTCACTATTAATAATAATTATCCTTACATTTGATATTGTGCCTTTCACGTCAGGAGGACATCTCAAAGTGCTTCACAGGATATATTGTATTGGGTAGTGTCTGTGTATTTTGAACACGGCAGCCAAGTTATGCACATCAGTGTCGCACAAACAGCCACAAAGTGAATGACGAATTTTATTTTATTGTTGACCAGAAATACCTGACATTTCTTATGGTCTTAGCCTTAGTTACACAGAGTGATATGGCATGGAAACAGACGTTCAGCTAGTCCATGGCTTCGAATCACTGTCATAAAATTTGAGATGCAGTGATGCAAAATGTTACAATTTTACATTGGGAAGATATTTTAAAGCACTTTCTTTTCCTATTTTGTTTTGGAAATTTGGAAAAAAAATTATTTTGGAAGGTTCTTCAATTCAGCTTTAAATTTGGTAGCCAGTTTCACAGATGTATGGCAAAAAACAGGGGAAAACAACAACTAGCAGTTATATAGCTTCCCTCATGTAGGATAACATCTCAGAGCGCTTCATTGTGGAGGAGTTGGATGCCGAGTAAGGGAGAGCAGGGAGGTGACTTATGTTTTTTAACTTGGGAATTAAAGATAGATAGAGGAAGGCGGTTGAGGCTGGGAGTTCAGAGGTTAGGGCCACAGTGATTGCAAATGGACCGAAACGACACATTTTAAAGAATCAGGCAGCATGAGCTTAGAGTTTCTTAATATAGTCACAATTTTGAATTCAGCAAAGTACCTCGGGGGTCTGGGTTACTTTGATATCTGGACAACTTTATTTTTTTACCTGATGAGAGGTGAATGACAGGTCAGCAAGTGTACATTCACAATGCTTCTTACGTTTTATCACATGGACTAATAAGTAATCATTGGAGGTTCTGCGCAATGCTTAGCTTAAATGATTGCTGCAACAGTAGGTAACAATGAAAGAGAATCCTGTTAAGTGGAATATATCTGCAGCTACTGATTCATTCCTGTGTGAGCAGAGTTTGCTGCATTGTTAATAGGAAGTACAGATCAGAGAGATCATGATCCTTGCCATATAGTTATATCACTCAGAACCTCCAAGTCAATTTTGTCAGAGGCAGTTATGCTGTTATGATTGCAGTTGAGCTGGGATCAGTGGAGAGTCGGCAAGTCTTAATACAGTCACGGCTTGAATTTCCCACCAGATGCATAGGAACAGAACTTATCAGTGTCAGTGAGCACTGATTTCCAACCAGCACGATGTGCTTGACTAAGTTGATAGAATTCTTTGAACTACAACAAGGTGGAGTCCTGTAGCTCAGTGGTTAGAGCACTCGCTTTGCAAGTGAGAGACCTGAGTTCAACTCCAGGCAGAGGGCGAAACCTTGGGCAAGTTTCCTTACTCCACACGCCTAATAATAATCCCTCCAAAACCAAAAACAATAATAAATTGGTTATTTTCAATCTACGACTGTTTGTGGGACATTGCTGTGCGCAATTGGCTGCCGCGTTCGCCCACAAATATACAGTCAATTCACTTTACAGTGTGTTCTGTGAAGCGCTTTGGGACGTCCTCCCGACGTGAAAAGCGCTATATCAAATGCAAGGATTATTATTATTATTATTATTAGGCGTGTGGAGTGAGGAAACTTGCCCAAGGCTTCGCGCTGTCTGGAATTGAACTCAGGTCTCACTTCTGCCTTCCCTCCCAGCACTATCTCACTTATGTGCCTACATATGCTGTAATATTGCATGATTATGTAGCTCAAGTGGTAATTCAGTAATTTGTACATTTAAAATACCCTCTGATGTATCTCCTCAACTTCTCATTTCTTGATGAAGACCTATAACATTTTTCTTTGCTGGTTCAGGTTTTTGAGAAAAATACCTTCAGTGAGGATATGTGACATCATAAATCCTCTGAATAAATGTGTTGAAGAGAAGAAGAAAATCATTACTGTGATTTGTAGTAGCAAAGCATTCAAAAATGCCTGTTGGAAGATCCAGTTAAATGACATGTTAACATGATTTAGACCCTTGTGGAAAATTGTGAGCTACTTAGAATTATACATGGAAAAAAATTTGCTCACAGTTAAACAGGTCATTCTATTTGTATAATTTATGCTGATGTAAAGCCAGCAATAAGAGCAACCACATTCTCCTCAACAAAGTACGCTATAACCCAACATAATACCCTTTCATAACACAGGTTGGTTTACGGCATGATTGGAGTGTGAACCTCACCATAAAGTCTAAGATGCACGCAGAAAGTCATTCTGCTTGCTTCAATACAATACAATTTATATTTATATATATTTTCTTTCATATCAGGAAGGCATCTCAAGGAGTTTGACAATGTTGGATGGGTCCCGAGCTGGAGTTGGGAGCTGAGAGGGTGGGCTGGCTTATCGCATGCTAAAAAACAGCCACCTTCAATTTTTCTTCTCCCAATATGAATAAAGGCATCATCTGTATCGATGCTTAAATTGATTTTGCGCTTACGCAGCAATGTAATGCATTGAAATAATGCAAACAAACATTTTCAATATTTGTTTGTCAATAAGTGTACGGACACAGTCTGAATAATGGAACAACAGATCAACAAAAATAAATTGTTCAAGAGGGCCTTTTGAAATACTTGCCAGTGTGAGATGGAAAACAATTAACATATGCAACACTATAAATTAAGTGTCACCATTGCATATTTTGCAAAACTGCCAGAACAGTGTTTCAGAGATCACATTGCAGTGCTAAACCAAATTGAATTGGCACAATCTAAGAGGCACTTTGAGCAAGTGAGGCAGAGCAAGTCATAGCAATCAGAGGAGCTATTAAAACAAGCATAACAAAGCATTTTGGTGAAACTAAATCCACCAACAATTAACTACAGTCTCTTATTTGCATAGACTTCATGAAAAATACAATGATAAGCAGCTTCATTTCTAGAATTCTAGACAGCTGTAAAAAGAATGAATACACGCTTGCACAAAATGATCATGAAGGGAGAAAAAGTCTTCCAAAAACAAAGCGAGTGATATCAAAGGTGTCCCTGCATTGTTTCATCTAAGAGCTCCCAAATAGTTGAAAGAAGAAATATCATGTTGATGCAAAAGTACATTGAATGAAAGTGACCAATTGCTTTCATTCCGCCCCTTGTGGCTCTAATGATATAATAGTCCTTGTATTTGATATAACGCCTTATAATGTCTTCGGGTCATTTCAAAGTGCTTCACAGAACACCCTGTAAAGTGTCGTATTGTGAATTTTGTGGGTAAAATGCGGCAACCAATTGTGAACAGCAGTGTCCCACAAACAGTCATGGATTGAGTGACCACATTATTATTACTATTATTTTAAAAGGATTACTACCTCTGGAAAAGCAGGAATTTTTTTTGGCAAAAATTCATTTTGGCAAGGAGAAAATAATTTGTTAACTGTGACCACTACAGGTAGAACCATGGTCTCTCCCAGTCACAGAGAAGAGAATAAGATTCCTTTCCATACTCTGGCAGAAGTGTAGATAGCAATCATGCAGACTCTGCACAAAGAAACATGTTTGGTACCACCGAGATGCTGGCAACATCACTTATCAATACCAAAACTGCATTGTCAGATTGACTATTCTTCGGATGAGACTTTAAATTGAGGTGTTAACTGCTTGTTTAGGTAGATGTTAAAGATCCCATGTGTTTCTCCTGCTGCACCTTGCCAACAATCCCCCATGATCTTCTACTTATGTCCACTTGTTACTGACTCCTCAACCAGTGGAAATAATTTTTCTCTAATTACCCTAACAAAACCCCTCATGATTTTACACTCCTCAATCAGGTCCTCCTTCTGCTCCAAGGAAAACAGGCACATTTCCTCCAGTCTCTCCTCATAATTGTAGCTCTTCATCCCAGAAATCATTCCTGTAAACCTCCTCTGCAACTCCTCAGAGGCCTTAAAATCCTTCCTGAAGTGAGGTGCCCAGAACTGGACACAATACTCCATCTGTGGGCTAACTGATAATTTATATAAATTTAGCATAACTTTTTTACTTTTATACTATTATGCCCCTACATAGTGTCAGTCTTCCTGACAAGGGCTGTGAAGTAGACTGTAGTATGTTGGGTTTGATACACAAACCCAAAGGGTCAAAGAATATAAAAGTAAAGCATAAAAGTAAATTGTTATCATTTTTGTTATTATTCCATGTAAATTGTTAATTTAAAAATTGCACCAATCAATTAAGAAAATATTTGTGAAGTTTAAATGCAGTACATGTGCGGTACATCAGTTAAAATGGAACACTAAGCTTGAGGCATCACAAAATAGCAGTCAATCTATTTATTTCAATATAATTTGCATATACCACATAACCTTGAAGGAAATGCGATTAGTACCCAATAACTCAATCCAAATGTCCATGTTGCACAATAAAACCCATTTCTAGCCACGGCCAGAGATCTGATCACTAGCATGAGACTAATATGAATTTACAGATGTATTACTGCTGTCAACAGCTGGTGAGTAAACCATAGAGAGAAGTTAACTGGAGAGACTAATTCATCAAAATTGGCACACAATCCTAATGATGTTAAGGGTGAAGTTACGCACTTGTCAAAAGAAAAAAACTGTCATGAAGCTGTCTAAGATGTCATTTTATGTCAAGAGCATTATTGTGTATAATTGACCGGTTTTGTTGTATAATATCAATAATAACAATATATACTCGTTCACCCTCAACACACTCAGTCATTATACTTTACAGTACAGCCTGTGAAGCGTTTTGGGCTTTCCTCTATATGTGAAAGGTGTTATGCCAAATGTAAGAATTATTATGATTATTATAGTCAGACATCTGTTTTCATTGTGACTTGTGCCATGCATTTTCCAATGAGCAGAATGAGTTTCCCCGAGGCTCTGGAACTGCCTTCCTCACTCCCTTCGTCTCGCTCCTTCCCTTCCCATTTTCAGGTCTCTGCTGAAGACCTTTCTTTTCGACTGCGCCTTTGGTCACCTTCCCACCCCTCCCCCGGCTCGGTCCCGGGATCCGTTACTGTGAAGCACTCTGAGACGCCGTCCGGCGTGGAGGGCGCTATATAAATCCAAGTTGTTGTTGTTGTTTCCCAGTAAGGCAGACACGTTTTCACCCATGAGTTGGTCAATGGGATTCCAGTTGGAAAAGTTAGTATTTCAGGTGATTAAGAAAATCCATTTTTTTCAAGACAGAGAATAATGTTGTCCAATAATGATGAAAAGTTGGATAGGAATGGGGAAGGTAGGAATCACAATTCTACATTCAAAAAAGTACAATTTAGGCTGTAGCAAAGTTCCAGAGAACCTGGTTGGTGAGGGCAGGCAGCAACTTTGAAGTGTGAAACTCACAGAGCTCTGATAATAATAATAATCCTTGCAGGTCCTCTCGCTTGCGAGGCGAGTGCTCTAACCACTAAACTACAGGACTCTGATGGTGACTATTTGTTACATTTTAAAATGAGTTCAGAATGAAAACCTGGAACATTGCTTTCAGATAATAATAATAATAATCTCTACATTTAATATAGCGCTTAAACATTTGGAGGACGTCTCAAAGCAATTCACATGATACACTAAAAAACTACTGTGGTAGCCAATTTGCACACAACAGTAAAACTTTGTACATTTCATCCAAAGGACAGCACCTCCAATAATGCAACACACCCCAACACTTTATTGGAATGTAATCCTAGAATCATAATTTAAATATCCATGAACTCACAACCTTCTGACTCAGAGGCAAGAGTGCTACCGACTGACCCCGGCTGACACACATCAAGGCAACAGGACAAGAGGGCACAGGTTCAAGGACCTGATGGTAAGTTAAGGATAAACAACTGGAAGTATTTCTAAACTCAGTAGGTAATTCACAGGTGGAAAAAGTTACCAGAAAGGTTGATTGAGATCAAGATTTGAGCAACAAAAGCTTTAAGGGATATGGGATGAGAACTGGAAAAAGGATTAATAAAAAGAAACAAGAAAAACAAGAAGTAGATAGCAGGCACACACACACGGGCCAAATAGCTCCTGTCATAAAATGTTTATGTTCTTGTTAGTCATTACCACTTTTGTTCATTTTCTAATAATCCTGAGAATATGCCTCCCTTGTCACCATTCCCCAACTAAAGGAAATAGTTTCCCTGTTTATAAGTGCATCTGCTAATTTGATGATCTTATTGGCATAGATCTCTTGTTGTGGAACAGAGGGAAGTATGGTGTAAGAGTAAAATATTCCCTTTGTTTACACAAATGGTCAGGAGACACAATGCCAATGCATTTTAGGAAGAAAAGCCTGATCAGGAAATTGAGGACCATTCTCTGATCAATGGTAAATTTATAGACCTTGGTGGGTAGGTGCACCCTATTTTCTCTGTTGGTCAGGGTCAATAAATTTGTCAACCCCATGAAGTTGGAATGCAAATCTTGTTAACTGAAGGAGCATGAGATAGACCAGCAGTAAATCAAGAAGGAGCATAAGACAGAACAACAAGAATTTGCATTTATATACGCCCTTCACGTGGGGTAGCATCCGGAGCAGAGACAAAGCAGAGGAGCTGTGAATTAGTCCATACATACAATAATAATATTGAATTAGATTACAGTAAAAAACACTTGCTAAAGTTTTATTTTGCATTACAAGTCCATGAACCCACAACCTCTGGCTTAGAGGCAAGAGTGTTACAACATTTTGAAATGCAGTTATTCAATTGTTATGTGATTCATGAGATTTTCAGTATCTGTAATAAAACATTAGTGAATGAGTCAACGAACACAGAACTCCCTGGAGAGAGGTCTAAGGGTTAATTGAGGAATTATCATGCTACCCCAATACACAGTATCCTTGATATTTCTGCATCACTGCTGGCACCATTATAAATCTATCCTAACAAACCCGATTAATCTTTCCACCTTTTCCACTTATGGCAATTGAAGCTTTATGCTTTGCCTCGTAGCTCTAAGTCATAACTTTATTTGCAATGGGAATGTGCAAAGACATGGACCAATAACCCTGAGACTGTGTGAGTAATTTAATCAATGTTCTAAATATTGAATAGGATCGTGACCTGACAGGAAAACTTTCTCAACTCGCAGAGCAGGTGTTTCACTGAAGAAATCTATTTCAACGTCCAGTTGATAGCGTTTTTCTTAGACAAAACTGCTTTTAATTGCTGTATTTTGTGTCTCATATGAAGTCAAAAAATACAGTGAGGAACTACATTACTATGGTTTCATTGTGCTTCTTCTTGGTGTCTGGTTTAGTATGATTATCTCTTAATTAGAATTAACTCTAAATAAACCAGTCTATAACCCACTGCCCCATGCTGTAATGTCTGCTTTATGAAAGATTTGATAAGGTGAATAGACTACACCTGATACAGAATATACAATATGGTTTGCTGCTTGTTCAGGTCACAAATGTCTTTAAGGTCAGAGTGCAAACCAATAACAGGACTCTAGATGATAGGGGATAATAAAGTCCAACTTGGGAGATCAACTGTAACTTTCACAAGAGAAATAGTGTTTTTTATAACAATGTAAATATAAAAATAAATGGTAGCTGAAATGTAAAATGAACTCACTAATTTAGTTCCCATTTTCTACAGTTAACATAATTTATACCATTTGGAATGAATAAAACCACTCTGAGTATGAACTAGAAGGAAAGAAATGTATTGCTAGTTATAATACAGAAGGCAGGTTCAGGATCATCAGTGGATTATCTGGTTAGTCTATTTTCCTTTTGTCAATCTTTGGATGCATTGCTGAGAACTAGGGATGCCTTTATATCAGAACGAATTGTGTTTGCACAGCCTTAAATGGTAAAGCACTGATCCATTCTGATATAATGGTAACCCTCTTGTTTGCTTGCAAAAATGCAACCATTACACTTTACAGTAAATACTATGAAGTACATTGAGACGTCCTCCCAACGTGAAAGGCGCTATACCAAATACAAGGTTTATTAATTCTATTTGGAACCAAATAGCATTTGCACAAGAACGGCAAAAGCGGGAGCTTATATACAATGAAGCACCAAAAAAGCACTGAAACTATGGAAGAATCTAAAATAATTATCAATTATGCTTGCATTGTTCAAAATACAATCTCCTGTAATATTATGCAGGTTCTGAGTATGTGATTCCTAATTGCTCTTTCACTGTACAAACGGCTGGATCTAGTTTCTAAAGTAATCCTTCACTCTATCTGACATAAACTGCTGTTAAAAGCAATTATGGACATGACAGGAAAGATAATATTACATTTCTCTGGTCTAATGGACCAATTAGCATAATTTAGAAATATAGCTTTTATAGTTTTGACTAGGATGAACATCTAAATATGATTTTAAAGATTCATCTCCTTCTTTCAAACTTTGCAGCTCCTGTATGCTTTTCCCAAGTGAACCCTGAATGACATTAGAAAGACGTATTTGCTTTCAGTACTTTTGTCCTGATTGAATCTATGCTTTCTCAATCATTTTCCGAATCCAGCATAGCAATTTGGAAACTCCAGCATACTTCAATCACTCTTTTTTTTTCAAAACTTATAAAATGTAATCAAATGTTGGTGTGCTCTGGCCTGTCATCCATTTATATTCTGCACCAAAAACTTAACAAAAGAGTTTCAGTATGCCCCTGCTTCTGGGATAATTCTCTTCAATTTCTTTATAGGCTCAATCAAACTTTTCTAGAGTCACAGAATAAACATAATTAATGTGAGGCAATAATAATGGATAATTGCATTATTATTGCATTACGTAATTGAACAACATTTAGCTTTAGTGGTTTACATTAAAAGTGGTGTTGGGTTCATTCAGTTTGGAATCAGGACTGCTTAAGACATAGAGAGCAGATTGTTCCATTCATTCAATAAGTGATATGTAAGACCACAAATATACAGTCAATTCACTTTACAGTATATTCTGTGAAGCACTTTGAGACGTCTAGAAGACGTGAAAAGCGCTATATCAAATGCAAGGATTATTATTATAATATTATAAGACAAAGCTATTCTATTTTTATCATGACTCTGCCACAAACAGTGCAAACGGCATAATCAGGAATGCAACTCCTCTATTCCTCTCTGACAACATGCATCAAAGTAAAACAGTCTTTCATTTCTGAATTTATTTAAACAGATTTTGTTAAATGACGAAGTCAATGCTTGTTCAGCACATCCTGTAGACTGAACAGCGCAGATACACAGAAGGTAATCAACAACTAGTATAGGATGCCAGGAAAGGTGGTAGAGGTTAGGACACTAGACCCAATTTTAAAAGCAGCTTGATGCAGTATGAGGCGATGGTGGGGTGGGTGTTCTGAAGGGATGAGATTGGATGGGCTGAAGAGCCTTCTTCATCCACACTCATCTTGTCATCTTATGATCTTGCGATCCCTGTTTAATACTGCAATGGAACAACTCGTACACCTTGCACATTTGTGTCAAGCTCTTTACCCTGTATGAAGGGTGCTGTTTTAGTGCAATTGTTGTTCTTGATGTTACACTCCTACCCCTACCCTCCCTCCCTCCTGAACCTAACCCCCAGCTCGAGTGCTCATCCTTGACTGTCCAGGGCTTTGGGACGTGCTCCTGAAAACACTGTTTTGTACATACAAATATACAAATATTTGCTATACAAATGTAATTTGTCGTTGTTGACTTTCTGACAACACACAGTCACTAATTACACTTTACCAAAAATTATGTGAACC
Organism: Callorhinchus milii; assembly: GCF_018977255.1. Classification (NCBI taxonomy): domain Eukaryota; kingdom Metazoa; phylum Chordata; class Chondrichthyes; order Chimaeriformes; family Callorhinchidae; genus Callorhinchus; species Callorhinchus milii. The sequence goes on from NW_024704742.1 coordinate 49,585,983, forward strand.
ACTTTGAATTGTTTTGACATAAGATGTTACATCAAAAGCAAGAAATATCATTATTAGTTACCCAAAATTGTCAGCCATGCTATTCCACGCTGACTCTGCATTCCACAGACACAAGTCGCCACAACACAAGAACCATAATATTCCATGGAATATTCCATCTGCCATAACTGACATTTTCTTATAACATCCAATAGCTAATTCTGCAGTTATCTGAAGGAGACACAAAACCTCTGTGAGCCAAGTACAGCTTCAGTCTAGGTGACACAAAAACAGTTGGAAGTATTAAAATAAATGTCCCATAAAATATATTTATTGAATCCTGCTAGTGTTATTGGAATTACAGTTTGACAGTGCCAGAATGAAACCTTGTCAATCCAATTGGCATCATTGTGTGATAATGCTGGAACAAACTCAATCACCACTGTTTAGTTGTCACTTCACTGTTTTATAGTTGTTATAATGACTGTTCGAGTGGTTTTATACTGCATTACAGGATCTTGAGCTGATCAAAGAATTGGATATTCTTTGAACTTTATTCCAGGATCAAACATGGCAGAATATTCATTGGCTCATAATACAGTAATAATGCCTGTACTAATATGCAAGGTCAAGAACTTTAAGATATCCTCCCCACATGTGAGGCTCTATATAAATATAAATTTTATTATCTTGTATAGTCGCATAATTAAGCAGAATGCACTGAACGAGGTTGGAGAAGTGATTTCTCCAGAAAATTCACAATTCACTTCATGGTCGTTTATGGGACATTACTGTGTACAAATTAGCTACCACAGCCACCTACAAAATACAGTGACTACACATTACATTAAATTCTGTGTAACACTTTGAGAAGTTCTCCTGACGTGAAAGCCACTATATAAAGTGTAAGGTTTTTTTTTACTAATATACAAACTATTACAATTAGCTTTTAGAGAAGACATCAGGTGAATCAGCTCCCTTGTAGTTCTAAGCTGCTGTTGATTATTTGTAATGTGCAATATCATGAAGCTTATACAAAGAAAGCAGTACAAGTGAAATATACATTTGATTGAAGTATCTCTCTTGCTGCAATACCAGTGTTTGAAATAGATAATTGCATTCTGGACCAAATAACTCCTTACTGTTTCTTGTCAGAACGTCTCTATTTCAAAGAAGTACTGGAAGGGTCCAATTTATCTCTCGTAGCACAGTATAATGATAACAGATAATCCAGTCAAAGGCTTGGAAAAGACTGCATGCCCGTCTGAAATGACTACATGGGCTCCCTTGAATCCTTTTCTGAAGTGGAAGATTGCAGAAAAAGACCTCTACTCAAATAGGGCACAGATTTTCCCTTTAGTGTAAATTATCAAAAACTATATTAACTGCTCATGGTGCAGTTTACCTTTTTCTAGTTTATTCTATAGTATTACATCTAAAGTCCTTTTTTTTCGTTATAATAAACAAAAGTTAGTCGTTGTAATTATTTGGAAAACTGTTGGTTTGTGAAATATTTGCCATTCCAGTAGTGTGTGTCACAAGGATCCAGTAGCAACTCACTAGAAGGAAGTTTGCTGCATTATTAGCCCAGGAACCATCCCTGTTCTGAAACAGTGTAATCTAAGTGGATGGAGATCTATTTTGTGGGGGTGGGGGGAAGTAAGAGGGAATCTGCTTATGCTGCTTGTACTGCTGGTTCATGAATCTAAACTTGCCAACATTCTATAAGTTACCTTTTCTCCCCTTTTCCCAATTTGGACTGTCTTGTACCGTGCACCTTCCATGGCTCAGGGATTAAATGAACACCTAGAAAGTCATTTAGGTGGAACCCATTTCTTGATTTTCTGTGAAAGCCTCCCAGATCGAGCAATGCCAGTGAATGTTGTACAGGAATCAGGTCCTTTGGGGTTTTGGGACTTTCAGCACTTTGGGACGTCCTCCCGACGTGAAAGGATCTCTACAAATGTAATTTTGTTGTTGTATTTTGTTGTTGTGGTTGTCTGTTCATCCGGAAAATCAGGACTTAGTCTACTCAGTCTACCAGTACACTCCCAGGTGATCACTAATATGATTCTGAAGCTGACCATTCACTTCTGCACTGCCTTGTGACCCTATTGGGTCTTGTAGCTCAGTAGTTAGAGCACTCGCCTTGCAAGCGAGACACCTGGGTTCAATTCCAGGCAGGGCGAAACCTTGGATAAGTTTCCTTATTCCACACGCCTAATAATAATCCCCCCCAAAACAAAAACAATAATAAATTGGTCACTTCAATCCATGACTGTTTGTGAGATACAACTGTGTGCAATTGACTGCCGCGTTTCGCCCACAAATGTACAGTCAATTCACTTTACAATCTATTCTGTGAAGCGCTTTGAGATGTTGAAAAGACGTGAAAAGCGCTATATCAAATGCAAGGATTATTATATTATTATTTTGCAGTCGCTACTAGAATTGTAGGAATTACTTGAGGTACAGGCTGGCAGCAGATTTGTGAGCAATTTAGCTCCAAAATCTCCAAATTTAACTCCTAAATCTTCAAATTTAGCTTCCAAATGTACAAATTAAATACTAAATCTGCAAGTTTAATCACTAGTCTCCAAAGTAAATCTTAAATCTACAAAAATAACTTCCAAATTTACAAACATATTCATTACATTTTCTAAGTTAACTACCAACCTTTAAACCAACCACAAAACTCATACTTTAATTACCCATCATATTGTGAAATTTATCAAGCAAGATATATCATGTATGATTCAATTAATTAAATCCAAATGATTATTTTGAAGTTTCAGTGGATTCAAGCATTTAATCATTTATGATGAGACTAATTTTAGTACAAGCATTAATAGATTTAGAGATGTATAATACAATGTGGATGCTATTTATAATATAAAAAATATTATACCACAAGAAGCATATTGAAGCATATTACAGTATTGCAATGGAGTTACACCAGTACGAGACAATCACATGTGCTTGTAGGATAGGGAAACTGCTAACTATACTTTACACCAATGTCACCCTTTGGAATCACTTTGTAGCTCCCTCTCATCTCTCAGTGTGTCTTAAACTGAGGCATAAGAGATGGCATAAACAGATCAAAACTCATTTGTATTTTATTTCACAATGAAATTGAATTTTAGAGTCATCTAAGCTGAGAAACAATCTATTTAAATAAATTACAACAAACATTAGTTTGAAAAATGGTTTTAAAGCACGCTGGCTCCCAACAATTGAAAAATTAGCCCCCAAATTAATATAAGTAATAATAATCTTTGATATAGTGCCTTATCGCGTCTTCGAGACATTTCAAAACGCTTCACAGAATATACTGTAAAGTGAACTGACTGTATATTTTGTAGGTAAAATGCGGCAGCCAATTGCACACAGCAGTGTCCCACAAACAGTCGTGCATTGAGTGACCAAATTATTTTTATTTATTTTGAAGCAATTATTACTCCTATAAAAGCGATTCGCCAATCGACTAACAACCGGATTCCTACTTACTGCTCGGTAAACAGAGGCGTGTGGAGGAAGGAAACTTGCCCAACATTTCGCCCTGCCGGAAATTGAACCCAGGTCTCTCACTTGCGAGGCGAGTGCTCCAACCACTGATCTACAGGACTCCAAGGAATGTTACCCTTTAAAGTTTAACATAGTTAACAAATCTAGAACAAGTTGACATGGAATCAAGCTTAGAAGAGAGGTCACACAGCTCAGACTCAATTATTTTGCACAGATAGCAATGAATATGTGAAATAGACCAAGGCAACGATGATAAAGGTGACCCGTCATCAAAGCCTTGGGAGGCTAGACCTCTCTCACTGATTCTATTCATTCTGTCGTGATGGAATCCCATTCCCTCTGTCAGGATAGTCAATGGTACTGGGCATCTAACTGTGCAGATGTGCACATTTGCTAGTCACTAGGGATGTAATATACTTGCACTGTGGAGCTAAATTATGTTCTTTGTGATCTCATGTCTTCAGTGATCTCACGCCCACTTTGCAAATGTATTTTTTTTGTTAGGTAGCATAAAGGTACGTATTGATATTTTGAACAAAAAATGGATAATGATTTTTTTTGGTCAGCCAGGTGTCTAATATGTGAGGAAATCCACTTCCATGCTTAAGAGCATCCAAACCAAGCTGAGATTTCCATCCATCCCACCTACACTGGAAACTCAGAGATAGATTGTTGGAATGCTATGCCCACTCTCTCCCTGGAGGGGCACATCCTGCTTACCTAATTCTGGGAAGTATTAGACCATGAGATGGAATAGACACAGAGATGAAGAAAATCATAGAAAGAGAGTCATACAGTCAGAGAGATTCAAAGAGAGAAATAGAACCAAAAGTAGTGGCTAGATTTACCGCAGTTCTTCACCATGTATCCTTTATATGTATTTTACTGTGTGAAGAACGTACAGGCATTTGGGCTTTAAAAATCTTCATGCATGAAGAATCTGCTTGCATGCTGCGTTGCAATAGAGTGAGCCTCGGCTCTACAGCATCTGTTTACGACCAGACCCAAGTTATTTCCAATAGTATTACTGGTGCGTTCGTGCTTGCGCTGATCGGTGGCTCACACACAAAAATCTCTCTGTGTCACCTTGTTATAATAATAATAATAATAATAATAATCCTTGCTAAAACCACAATGAAAAGCGAAGCAAATAGACACATCCAAACAGCCGCAAACCTGAGAAAGCAGACTGAATTAAGTGTGCTGACTCCGATGCAGGTTTAAAGGACTCTGAGAATTCTTTGCAATTTGAAAGTGCACTGACTCAAAAAATCCAGGTGTGCAGGTTTGCAAAGTTAAATAATTGGGGTCATCCAAAATCCACACGAGGTTTCCTGGTTGTGAGTTTCTAAGTGTTTCATACCAGCCTGTCTGTCCCCTCTCCCCTCACCCAGCCTGGCTGGTGTGTGTGTGTGTGTGTGTGTGTGTCTGTCTGCTGTAACAGAAGCCAGAAGTAATAATGCAATGACATTGCAACCACTTTAATGTTTTAAAGTGCTGCTCTGACTGACGCCCAAAGTGTCCCGCGGACCTCGCTTCCCATTACAAGTCCCGTGAATGCGGTGTTTCATGATGAAAACTTTTTTTTTTGCAGAGTGTGCAAACTGTATTTAGATCAAACGACCTTCTATGTGTTGAATGTCGTCCCAGTGTTATAAAAGAGGGGAACATTGATCTGTGTGCGGTGTGAACACGGTGTGTGCTCTGATAGTGATACACAACACACTGAAATGCTTACAGCACTCAGCTGGAGTTACCCAGTGCTGAGACCATCCACCTCGTAAATGCTGTATCTGTGCAAACTACTGAACTGCTCGTCCCCCCCACCCCCCCCCCCCCCACCCCCCCCCCCCCCACCCCACCCCACCCCCACCCCATTTTAAACGGGTTTAGATGGACTAATGCATTCGGGAATCTGAGCCACAAGACAACATACTGCAACCGCAATGTTCAGATCTGCCCAGAGAGCTGGTGGTTCTGCGGATGGATCAAATCTCAGCTCATCACAGGATGGTTGGTTTGCTCTGAGCTGCAGCTTCGGTGTTTCTAACGCTTTTTAGTGGCACAACAACGGATGAACAGTTCGCTCCTTAAAGAACCCGTAACCCTCAAAATAGCCCCGAGCCCAGGGGGCAAACAGCTGGGAACTTGGGCTTCCTGACAGAGGGGTTGGCACTCTGCTGACGTGAAGTCAAGGATGTTTCACACCCCCCACCCCCCCCCCACCCCCCCACCCCCACCCACACACCCCCACCCCCACCCACACAGCCCCCCCCCAACCCCCCCACCCCCACCCCCCCACACCCCCCCCCCCCCCCCCCCCCCCCCCACCCCCCCACCCCCACCCCACACAACCCCATCCCACACCCCCATCCACACCCCCATCCACACCCCCATCAACACCCCCCACCCACACCCACCCCCACCCACACACACCCACACACCCCCCCCACCCCACCCACACAACCCCATCCACACCACCCCACCCCCATCCACACCCCACCCCCATCCACACCCCACCCCACCACACCCACACAACCCCCACCACACACCCCCACATCCCACACCCCACACCCACCCATTACTCCACTCCGGGTGGTTAAGATTTACAGTCGCTTCTTACAACTTATTTGACGATATTAGGAGTGGAGTGGAGTGGAGTGGAGAGGGGGGGAGTGGGGGAGGATGGGGAGGATGGGAGAGGACCCTTGTGGTTCAATACATATTATTATTTTTATATGTATATATCTATATATATCCAAAAAAGAGAGAGAGAGAGAGAGAGGGGGGAGAGGGAAGAAGAAAACAACAACAACAACAACAACAAGAAAAAAAGGAGGTTAAACCAATAAAAAAAGAAGAAGAAGAAGAAGAAGAAGCAGCAGCACTCACGGAAGAAGATGTACTCGGTGTAGCTGCTGCACAGCCTGTCCTCTCGGTGTTGTCCGGTGCCGGTGCCGGTGCCGGTGCAGTTGGAGGCCAGCAGGAGGAAGCCGGCCCGGGACAGCCGGTCAAACGCCTGCTCCAGGTGGGTGAACCTCAGGTAGAACCTGGACGTGTACTTGTCGGGGGGGCGGTCGGGGTCGCGGCTCTCGTTCAGGCTCTCCCCGAAGACCTCCTTGGTCAGGGCGACCCTCCCGCACACCGTGATCCTGGCCACCCGCCTGAACCTGGCGTCCGCCTGGGGGTCCCTGGCCGAGCTGGAGGAGCCTCGGTAGCCGACGGTGACGAAGCCCGACCTCCTCTCCCCGGCCCGGGCTGCCGGCGGGTCGCTGCTCTGGGAGGTCTCCTCCGGGTCGCTGGGCCACCAGGCGTCCTCGGGCGCCGCCGAGCTCTGCTTGGCCACCCCGGGCTTCAGCCACGCCGTCAGGTCCCCCAACTGGAAGTGCTCGGCCTCCCTCAGCAGCCGCTCCTTCTCCGGGAAGTGGTCGGGCAGCACCAGCCGCTTGTCCCGGAGGTAATCCAGGATGTACCTGAAGAGGAACCCGTCCCGGTCTATGAAAAAGCGACCCCGGTTGTCCCTGGGCAGCTCCTCGGCGTGGCGCCCGGAGAAGAGGGTGGCCAGGAGGGACCCCGAGATGCTGATCAGGGTGTCGTGTTTGGTCACATACACCTGTCCTCCCACGTTCAGCTCCATCACCTCCGGGAAGGAGGTGCACATCTCACTGATGGGCAGGACCTTATCTCGCACAGCCATGTCCCTCCCAAGCGTGGAGGGGCGCGAGGATCTCTGAGGTCCTCTCTCTCTCTCACTCTCTCTCTCTCCTTCTCTCCTTTCTCTCCTCTCTCTCTCTCTCTCTCTCTCCTCTCTCCTTTCTACCTCTTTCTCTCCTCCTCTCTCTCCTTTCTCCCTCTTTCTCTCCTCTCTCTCTCTCTCTTCTCCTCTCTCTCTTTCTCTCCTTTCTCCCTCTTTCTCTCCTCTCCTCTCTCTCTCTCCTCTCTCCTTCTCTCCTTTCTCCCTCTTTCTCTCCTCTCTCTCTCTCCTCTCCTCTCCCCTCTTTCTCTCCTCTCTTCTCCTGTCTCTCCTTCTCTCCTTTCTCCCTCTTTCTCTCCTCTCCTCTCCCCTCTCTCTCTCCTTCTCTCCTTTCTCCCTCTTTCTCTCCTCTCCTTTCTCCCTCTTTCTCTCCTCTCCTCTCCTCTACTTTCTCTCTCTCTCTCCTCTGCAGATCTCAGCTCCCAGGAAAGAGTCTCCACATCACTCGCTCAAGTCACTCACTCACTTGGGGGGGGGAAAAAAACACCTTCCCCCCTCCCCACACACACACACACAGACATACATACGTGTCAGCAGCTCCGATTGCACTGCGTGTTGTTGAGAGGGCGAAGAGGAAAAGGTGAGAAAGTGTGTGTGTGTGAGAGAGGGAGGGAAGGAGGGAGGGAAGAAAGGAGAGCAGTGGAGCATCTCTCAGGATCATTACACAAGAGCCAGAGAGAGAGAGAGAGAGAGAGCCTGGGGAGCCTTCCTGACGTCCAACCCACTGCAGGGAGTGTACTATCCAAGTTTGGTCATAACCCATCACAAAACTACTCAAGATTTAGCATTTACCATGTCAGTAATACACACACACACATCATTGGGTCACTCAATCCACCACTGTTTGTGGGACACTACTGTGCGCAATTGGTTGCAGCGTTTCGCCCACAAAATATACAGTCAATTCACTTTACAGTATATTATATAATAATAATATAATATATAATCCTTTACATTTGATATAGCGCTTTTCATATCTTCGAGACGTCTCAAAGCGCTGCACAGAACATACCGACTGCATATCTGTGGGCGAAACGCGGCAGCTAATTGCACGCAGCAGTGTCCCACGTGCCATCATGGACTGAAGTGACCAATTTATTATTGATTTTTTTTCTTGAGGGATTATTACCAGGTGTGTGGTTTAAGGAAACTTGCCTATGCTTTTGCCCTGCTGGGAATCAAACCCAGGACTTCACTTGTGAGGCGACTGCTCTAACCACTGAGCTACAGGACTCATTCTGTGAAGCACTTTGAGACGTCTCTATGACATGATAAGGTACTACATCAATTGCAAGGATTATTATTATTATGTCAATTTCACATTCACAACACCTCTTCACCTCACTGTGGCAATGGGACCCATAGATCTAAAATCTAAATGTGCATTTGCTGGAACTATCAGTTTGTGGATATATTTTATTGAAGAATTATTTAAATACTTCTCTCCCTCCCCCCACCCTGGGTTAATTACTTTCTAAAATCTATTTGGAGAACCACGGGACCAAATTCAATGAGAAACAAAATTTATTGCTATTTGGCTGCATCATTTCCACCGTAAATAATGTTAACGCACATTAGAATCAAAGTCTTACTATGCAGAACAATATATAGGCAGCAGCAATACACAGAAGACATATTGTATCAAAATATTCTGTTTTGGAAGTTCTAGATGTTAAATTATTAATTGTTTTGTAAAATGTAGTGTGATTTACTAAGATATGAGTATTCTGAGATTTTGTAAACGTTCCAGCATTTTAAATATTAATTGTACAAAGAATGATATTAACTGTCAATCATAGTGCTGTTCTGTTGCATTAACGCATACTATTACATTAGTCATGTGTTAAAGGCAGGTTCTAAAAATCACATCTAGGTATGTGACTGAAAACCTGTTTATGCATTTTATTAAAGTGAAATTAAAAAAGATGTTCCAGTTTTGAGATTTTATGTAAATCTACAATAAACAATAATAATAATCTTTGCATTTGATACAGCACCTGAACACGTCATTGAGACGTCTCAAAGCGCTTCACAGAATATACTGTAAAGTTAGTGACTGTGTATTTTGTGAGCGAAAACGCGACAACCAATGTCCTGCAAACAGTCATGGTGAGTGACCAAATTATTAATTTGGAGGGATTATTACTATTATTATTAATAATTTTGAGGGATGAAAGCGATCTGCCAATCAACTAACAACTGGGTTCATACTCAGTTCATATTTACTACTAGGTTAACAGAGGCATGTGGAGTAAGGAAACCTGCCTATATCATCTAGTTTTAAAACAATCACTAAACGTACAGTGCTTTAACCTAACCACTAAAATGCATTGTAGTGTATCAGAAATCACTCTTTGTTTCTTTTAAGTTTTAACGTGTGATCTGCCATGCTACTGTCTTTGAAGCAGTCTCAAAAACAGAAGTAGGTTGCAAGTATAAAGCATCAGAACACATAAAGGGGCTGGGCTTGCGAATCATTGTGCGACAACATGAAATTGTAGTATGTGAGTGTCTGTGATTACTGATATGGTAAATGCCCAATCTTGAGTGCCACCGGAGGGAAGCATAGAGCAGGGTGTTTTCCCACAAAGCGTGTGTGTGTGGAGGGGGGTTGGTGGGGGTGGGGTGGTGTTGAGACCATAACGGCATAGAATGGAGGAAGGCCATTTGACTCATGAAAACCTGCTCCTTGAAGAGCAGGTAAAACCTACCTATTCATGAACTTTCCTTGAGTTATCCTGGGCTTCTTCTGTGCATTTCTCAATGGCCACTCGGAGAACAATGATGGTAGATATTTGCAAGAAAATCTACCAGAACGTTTCCAGAAAGACTTAAAATGAAAAGAAAGAAATTAGAAGAAAAAAATACATACAAATGGAGGACGTCTAAAAGTTTTTCAAAGATATCATTTAGTTACTCTTTCATTTGTAAATATGAGGAGCCATGAATTGAATATCACTATTAACTGAGTTTATCGACTTTCACACTCATGCAAATGAAAACTCATTCACCCTAGTGTCATAGAATATTACAGCACAGATCACAACCATTAAGTCTGCACTAGTGTTTTCCTCCCCATGAGCCATCCAATGTTGTCTCACTCTCCTGTTCACTTGAACACTGTATTCAGATTCTGAATCTTAACCCTCAAATGAGAAGAAGGTCTTTTACTGGATCAATATAAAGAATGCACTATAACGTTCTAGCCTCTGTTATATTTCCTATATGCAGGGTTTTATAACATTTCCTACCCATGAGGAGAAGTGATGAATTACAACCCTATTGAGATCTGTTACTTCCTTGAGAATTCTTCATATCTCTGATTGGGTGTAATCTTGACTTTCATTCTGCTAACATCAGCAATTAAATTAGTTAATGGCTGCTTCTGCTGAAGAAGCAGAGATTAGTATCTGAATCATTCCTGGATAGAATCCAAAGGGGACATTAATATCTTGAAGCAATGATGGCTGAGTGTGTCTCTGTATAAAAATTGCTATGTAAGTCAGCAAAATCTGGATAAAAAGTTCTATTTCCAATTTTAAACATTCTTACAATCTCTCACAGTTTGACTGACAATTTGCATTGATGCACAGGTTGTATTATGGCATCATTCTCTGTCTTTAGGAACTTGGTTCGAAGTGGCCAAAACCATTTATATAGAAACTTTATAGCCAAAAATAAAGACTAGAAATAATACAATTTTTAGACTGATCTCTAAGCCTTTGTTAAAAAAACGAGTTCCAATCTAACACCTTGTTAGTCTCTGTGGAGTCTCTGGGATACAAGTCCACGTGAAGGGCGCTATATAAATGCAAGTTGTGGTTGTTGAGTCCTATAGAGTATTGGTTAGAGCACTCGCCTCACAAACGAGAGGACCTGGGTTTGATTCCTTGGGGAGGGCAAAACGTTAGGCAAGTTTCCTTACTCCACACACCTGTTTACCTAGCAGTAAGTAGGAACCTGGTTGTTAGTCAATTGGCGGATTGCTTTTCCGGGGGTAATAACCCCTCCCCCCAAAAGTAATGCAAATAATAATAATTTGTTTTCAATCCACTACTGTCTGTGGGACACTCCTGTGCGCACCTGGCTGCGGCATTTCATCCAAAATATATACAGTCAATTTACTTTACAGTATATTCTGTGAAGCAGTTTTTGAAGACGTTTCAAAAACTTTATAAGGTGCTATATCAAATGCAAGGATTATTATCATTACATATATATTTACAGAGTTTGCAGTTTTTATTTTTCAAATAGACAATTTAATTCACAAGCACACCAAATAAATTTCTGCACCATTATTAATTTGAAATAATCACTGCATGTAATAATTTCCCATGTTATTTTAAAAATGAAAAGAGAACCAATGATCTTTTGGAAGAATCTACTGCACTTTTCTATCAGCTGATAAAGATATCTCTACCATTAAATCTCTACCAAACTCCTAATTCCAATTCCCACCTTTTTTCCACATGCCTTTATTATCCTTACTTATCAAGGATAATCTCCCCCCCCCACCCATATTAAATAAAATTGGTCACTCAATCCACGACTGTTTGTGAGACACTGCTGTGTGCAATTGGCTGCCACGCTTCACCCACAAAACTCGCTTTACAGTATACCTTGTGAAGTGTTTGATTTGTCTTGAAGATGTGATAAGGCGCTATATTAAATTCAAGAATTATTATTATTATGCCAACGGAAAAATAAATTTCTCATAGAAGAATACATAGAACATGTGCCAGTGAAAGTCAAACCACACATCTTTAGATACTGTCAAACAATGAAGACGGAGAAAACTTTCAATCTGAGGTGCGTTTAAACCCAGAGATGAAAGGGCTGTATGAAAATCCATGGGACACCCGGTATCACAACAACAAAAACAACTTGCACTTATATAGAACCCTTCATACAGGTTAGTGTCTTGGAGCACTTAAATCTACAATATTTAATATCAAACTTATAATCCTTGCACGTGGAGTCCTGTAGCTCAGTGGTTAGAGCACTCGCCCTGCAAGCGAGACACCTGGGTTCAATTCCAGGCAGGGCGAAACCTTGGGCAAGTTCCCTTACTCCACACACCTAACAATAATCCCTCCAAAGCAAAACAATAATAAATTGGTCACTTTCAATCCACGACTGTTTGTGGGTCACTGCTGTGAGTAATTGGCTGCCGCGTTTCGCTCACAAATATACAGTCAATTCACTTTACAGCATATTCTGTGAAGAGCTTTGAGACGTCTAGAAGACATGAAAAGCGCTATATTAAATGCAAGGATTATTGTTATTATTATTTAGTTTAGTGCCTTATCATGTTATCAAAATATCCAAAACGCTTTCCAATAAAATGTGATGATTGTGTTTACATATGAATCTCAACTTTCTAATCATGGTTCTATTTAGATTGGAAAGGTACATGCGTATCTATATATTTATTGTATATATACTCTGAGTTAATTTATGAGTGTAATCGGGTACAGTTAAAGCAAAAAACTTTTGCTTTTTGAGAGTTTTGGGCGTCATTTCCAAGAGAGATGGTGCTTTTACAAAAGTAATATCTGGTAATACTTACATTGAAATACACACACTAATATATTCCTATTTTCTGTGTAGCACCTGTACAGCTTCTTGGACGTATGATGCATTCAAATATGTCTTACTGGAGGAAAGTATGTTCAAGCATCATTATCATTGCAGAGGCACCCTGAGATGGATGATTACATGTTATTAGAAAACATGCACTGTGTCACAATGACAAAAAAAGTGTAGTATTTATCGTACAAAAACACTGACTGTTGTAACATTACCAATAGTACAAGCTATAAAGCCTTGAAACTAACATATCCATTGTGCCGAGTACAATTGCTTGGTTTGAATACAGTTCTCTGTATTAGGATCCAGCAATCAAACATTCAAGAGTTACAACTTGGTGGGGCATGCCACTGTGTTAGCTAACAATGTCACACTGAGCAACACCTTCTCAATGCAACTAGTGGCCAAAATTACAGCATTACAAAGTACCTGTTCTGCCATTCCTGATGTTCAAGGCAAAGTCTACCACTGTGGACTTCAATGGGAGTGCGTATCCTTTGATAGAGCATCTTCACATATCCATATTGATATGTAAATTTCATTATGTATGATGTTCCATCGGTGATTATATAACTCACTTAGGATTTTAGATTAGCTCATATCAATGCTTTCCATTCATATGCACAATATATTGGTGATTCTCCAATTGTAACATTCAGTATTATTTTTGGTATCAAGCTTATTAAAAATATGATTTACAAGCACTTTAGTAATTAGTGTATGCAGCTTAACTGCTTTTTCTCTTCCATCCTTTTTGTATACTACTTATAATAAAGCACTATGCATGTGCTATAGCTGCTGCAATTTTAAGATGCTACTGAAACATGGATAACCTCATTGCAGTAAAGACTTTATTGGATATAAATGTGTCTCCGTTGTTTATAAGTATTTATAATTTGAAATGGGGCACATATCATTCAATGGATGCGAGTGATCAAATATTATTTTTAATCACAGGAACTTACAGAAATAAAACATACATGTAATTCTAAAAAACGATTTTCTAATAATAGCTGCTTACTGACTCAAGCAGTTATCGCTAAGAGCTGAAGAGAGTGAAGAGGTAAAAGATGACTGAAAGCACAGTCAAAGAGGTAGGTCTTGAGACAGGCTTTGAAAGTTGGCAGGGAGAAGCAAGTTGGAAGGACTCGGGGATGGAGTTACAGAGAAGGGGCAAGATGGCTGAAAGCTCGCCTGCCAACGGATGCATGGAGCATGAAGCAGATCAGTATTTGTTGAGTGAAAGAAGAGTCGGGTCTAAAGGATTTAAGGAGTTATAGGGTGGGGAGAGGCTGTGGAGGGATTTGAATGTGAATACATGTAATTAGATAGCTCTTAAGTGGTTTGAGCTCATCTAATGATCTATTCAGAAACACATCCGTCATTGAAAATAATCTCTCTCAATCCACCAAACGTGCAACAACATCTATAATAATTCACTCGTAAATTAAGTCATGTTAAGCAGATGGAGAACTACATTATTATGGAGCATTGAATACTACATTCATATTACAGGACAGGAATGCATTAACTCTGTAGACATGGAATCATTTGCCTCATTGACCTTAGAGGTTGTAAAAGTTTACTCTTTTCTGAAGAAGAAATCCTCAATTGACTTCACTGGCTCCCCATCTGGTTTCAAGATCCCTGTCTTCACAATGAAATCCTGCCATGGCCTTGCCCCACCCTACTTCTGCAACTTCTTGCAACCCTACCTACCCGACTGTTCCCTTTGCTCAGCCAACAATGGCCTATTTCATGCCCCCCCCCCCACCCCCCGGTTCTACCCTACCATCAATGGGCAAGCTTCTAGTTTGCCCAATTTATTGGAACTCATTTACCTTGCCACTTTTAAAACCCATGTGTAGCCCTATCTCTTTCATTGCACTTTTGGTCAACTTCCCACACCCCCAACCCTCCACAATTTGGTCTTAATTTGGAAGCCAATTTTCAGCAATTCTTAAAAAAAGCAGAAAATATCTATTGGTTGTCAATAAAGGTTATGTATCTCTCCACTTACCTCGGCCCCCACCATCATCTGAGATGCCCTCTGTTAAGTGCTTTGGGACGTCTTCCCATGAAAGGCGCAAGATAAAAGTACACTTGTATTGTATTATATTGTAAATAGGGTTAAATTTTATTAAATCCTTACTTGTGGGGATGTATTTCGTACACGGTTCCATATTTCTTTGTAATTATACATATTTGTTGGTGTTTTCACCACAAAATACACACAGTAACATCACTTTTTAGTACACCTTGTGAAGAGCTTTGAGACATCTTGATGACATGGTAAGGTGCCTTATCAAATGCAAGTATTATTACTATGCTTGTTGTCTCAAAGGGGATCTTATAAAGATATACAATATATCAAAGGGGTTAGCATAAATAAACAAAGAATAATACTTTGAGATATGCCAAAATAACAGACAAGAGAGCTTCAGAGCAGTGAAGGGCAATTTTAGAGTTGATGTCATAAAATATTTCTTTACACACAGGGGAATTTAAACTCAAATAAGTTATGGGAAGGGCGTTCCCGCAAGGGAGAGGCCATTACACTTCATTACCTTTAAGAAGCAGTTTCATGCTGTAATGGAAGGATTGTAGGGGGAATATTCTGAAAGGTTGAGATTAAATGGATTGAAAGAGTCTCTTTATCTAAATCTTTTTGTGTGATGTCTTTGAAACTAAACTCTGATATTGTGTGATTCTTTATTAACATTAAATATTCTTTAAAAAATAACGTTGACAGGTCCATGTGGAAGAAAAGAAAAAATATTTCTTCCCCTTACATTTATAATCTCTCTGGCTCATTCCCTCCTTTTCTGCTTTCAAAACTCACCAAAGACCAATCTTTCACTGCATCTTCAGTCACCTATCTCCTGTCGCCCCTACACACAACACCTCCACTCCCCATCTCATTCCTATATCAGGCTCCCTCCCTGTCTTTGTAAAGCACTTTGAAGCACTCCCTATGTGAACCGCACAACTAAATTCAAATTATTATTGTTGTTTTCTTGTAGCAGTGGAAGTTAATGTGCTGCCAAAACCATCTTGTGAAGTAGGTCAGATGGCCAGACCTCAGTGCAATTTATCTTTGGATCGAGCTGTTCAACTCCAATTGATGCTGCATTTTTCACGAAAAGTGCATTATAAATTCAGCATTAGTGACAAATGATGGATTCACTTTACGGTATGTGTGCTGGCCATTTTCACAAGCGGGCAGATTGCCTTTGATTTTTTCTACTCCTGGTGACTGTTATAGGTTATTCTGTTCTCTGCTGCTCCTACAATCTTAATCAGAAGTCCTGAAACACAATTAATTTCCAACAAAATATGTTGAAAATAATACAGTAGTATCATAAAAAATGCTTTGAGTATGTTACTGACCTGATCTTAAAATAGTTGTTGCATTTATTAATGAAATTGAGAAATTTTAAAATATAGGTAGCACAGATCAATCTACAGCATTCTTTCTAAACTCTTAAAAAGAGTAAAATTATAAAATTGTATAATTGTACAACTGCAAAGTTATTAACCTGTTTATCTGATTCCAAAGGGAAGATATAAATAGTATAATTTTTGTGAATTGAATACTGAAACTAATTTACTGCACTGTAGGAGAAATATGTTTCCTTCAAAACTGGACACATTTTGTTTATCAGTGCATCGATTTGGATACTATCCATTTGTGACGAATATTCTATTTACACAGCATCTGCTACTATCATTTTCTGCCAAATGTGCAGCTCTTACACGGTTGTTCCACTATGCCACGGTGCTGGGAGAGTGCTGCATTGTCAGAGGTGCCACCCTTCAGATGAAACATTGAACCAAAATCAAGTCTGCCTGTTCAGATGGACGTTAAAGATCCCAATGGTACTGTTTGAAATAAGAAGTCCTGTAGCTCAGTGGTGCGGAGTCCTGTAGCTCAGTGGTTAGAGCACTCGCCCTGCAAGTGAGACACCTGGGTTCAATTCCAGGCAGGACAAAACCTTGGGCAAGTTTCCTTACTCCACACACCTAATAATAATCCCTCCAAAACAAAACCAATAATAAATTGGTCATTTTCCATCCACAACTGTTTGTGGGACACTGCTGTGCGCAATTGGCTGCCGCGTTTCGCCCACAAATATACAGTCAATTCACTTTGCAGCATATTCTGTGAAGCGCTTTGAAATATCTAGAAGACGTGAAAAGCTTTATATAAAAAGGAAGGATTGTTATTATTATTAAGAAGGGAGCTTCTCTTGGTGTCCTGGCCAACAATCCCCCAGATAATATTAATCATTTACTTCACAGTTGTTTGTGACACATCACTGCATGTAAATTGGCTGATGTGTTCACCTACAAAATTACAGTCACTACATTTTACAGTGAATCCTGTAATGTGACTTGAAACGTCCACTTGAGATGCAAGGTGCTCCAACAAAACTCACATTTTCAAATTCTAAGACATTAAAGTGGAAGGTTTTGCTGTGTCGAATTTTAAATGGTCACTTTTCTGTCCTTCTTGCACTGGAACCCGTCAAAATTAGTCTCATTACACTCAATATCACAGGATAACAGACAATAGTGTAAAGGTTAAATAGGTCAGACATCCTCTGAGACTTTGAAGGTGGGTAAAAGTCAGCTACAGGTCAAAACAATCCAGAAGCCATGGAAAATCATAAAGCAAATGAACTGGGTGACTATGCAAACTGACACCTCAAGGGATATCTGTCATCCTCTCCTCTCCTGGCTGAGTAAAATGAATTTAGCGGGGGTATAAAGGGTATAAAGTGAATTTCAATTCAGTTTTCCGTACATTTAAATGCACAGCATAATATTGACTACAGTTTGGCATAACATGATTTCTCTCAAATAGCTGCAAAAGAGTTATAAGAACTTGCATTGATACATCATGCCCCCACCCCCCCCCACACACACACACCACAAGTGTCTCAGAGTGCAGGGATATATGCATTCATACTAACATGTTATGAATTCTGAGGTGGGGAATAAAGGCATTGTCTTCATGAAAGATTAATTTAACAATTATTTTCTTATGCTGGCACATAGAAGAGGCAGCTGAGCCGTGGATCATTTTCCTGGTTGAGGAACATAATTATGTCCTTCAATGTGATTTATGTTGTTGGAGTTAAAAAAAGCACTCAAACGGAAAAGTAGTTGCATAAATCACATTAGCGCAGCATTCTTGTGGGTCAGTGTGATGTACATATGATTCCATGTGCTCTGTTGTAGTGCTTTTCCTGGTGCTCGTACCATCACTGCTGTGGTTTTCCCATTCAAATATTTTTCCAGCCAGACTGTGTTTGTGAGTTCGTGAACACATCAGAAATGGTTAATATCAAGCACTTTCTTGACACCCTAACATCTCCCTATCTCTCTGATCTTCTTTTCTCTCATTTCTCTGATCGCCCCTTCCGCTCTTCTAACCCAGGTTTGTGGTCTATCCCTGGTCCTACCAGTGTCAGCAATGAGCTTTCCAATTTACACCCTTAACCTACGGAACTCCCTCCCTTGACCCTTCATTCTCACTTCTCTCTTCAAGTTCCACCTTAAAACTTACCTCTTCGACTGTACCTATGTTCACCTCTCCTTCTCTTCTCTGCTTGCCATCCATCCCTGTCAATGTAAAGTCACCAAGATGTAATTGTGTGAAGGGCGCTATATAGATGCAAGTTTTTGTTTGTTTATGATGATGTTGTCCCTTTAAGATGTTTCATATCCTATACACCCAAATAACATCCCCTCTGAAATGTCTCTTTTCAGGTATGAAGAGCCCTTTTTTATCTTGACATTTCTCATAACTCATCCCTCTTACCCTGGGGATCATCCTTCTTGCTCTCCTTAGTACAGCTCGAACATCTGGCTGTGCTTTAGGTCACCATAACACATATATCAGATTTTAGTTTCCTTAGTTTTGGTCTGGAGATTTTACACAATTTCACTGCAATACTCTTTTCCCAGTGAGTTCAAATTGACTTGAACTTATTTTAAATTAGCTTAATGCTTTGGATTTAGGTTTGAACTATTTTGTTTCTCTGTTTAAAACTAATTTGTGCAAAATAAATTGAAGTAAAACGCAAAATATTGCAGATGCTGGAGGTACAAGTAGTTGGCTGGGAAGATATTATTGACTTTTGAAAAAAATTGCAAGCAACCTCAATCCTCACACCAAGGGGTTTACTTTCCAGTAGGCTCGTTGGATAGGGAACAGGAGCAGAAATGCTGTGTGATTTGTTTTTCCTCCCTATCCTACAACAACAGGGCTTTTGCAGCATTTCACAACCTTGGTGAGATGGCTGAATTGTCACGGGAACAGGGAAAGAGAACAATCAAGGTTCTCTAATTCTCTCTATTTCTCGTTTCTTCCTTTCTCCATACCACAATTGTCAATCGAGAGTTAGCCACTACACCCCTGACCCCTGGCATTTTGTTCCCAAACCTCTCTATTTCACTTCTTTTCATCTTGATCAAACCTAACTTAAAACATCTTTTCCACCATGCTTTTCCCAACTTCCCTAATTTCCCTTCTTCCTGCTTGGTGCTCCCTATCATAAATGTTAAACATTTGGAGGTATTCGTTCTACATGAAAGATACAGTATAAATGCAAGTTGTTGTTGAAATAGGATTATTAGGGTTTGGAACTCAAGCATTGGAGGAAGTGAGGTAGATCACATACAACAACAATGACAAAAAACAAACTGCATTTATCTAACTCCATTCATGTAGGAACGACTTTGCAAGGCACTGGAGAGCTGAGAGTTTTGTACCTGAGCTAAGGGTTTGATTCAGAGGGAAGAAGGTCAAATAGGGTGGGGATGATGGGGAAAGATGACCAAAGGCACAGTCAAAGAGGAAGGTCTTGAGATGGATCTTGAAGGAGGTGAGGGAAGGGGTGAGGCGAGGCGATTCTGGGATGGGGCAGTCAAGGTAGGGATGTGAAGCAGGCCAGAGGCTGCAGAGCGGATGGAGTCAGTGAGTTGGTAGGGTTGTAGAAGGTCACAGAGGTAGGATGAGGCAAGACCATGGAAAGATTTAAAAGTGAAGACGAGGATCCTGAACTTAATCCTCTGGAGGATTGAGAACCAGTGGAGGCAGTTGAGGATGGGGGTGATAGACTCACTGTGCCTCCTAGTGCGGGAGAGAAAACAAGCTGCAGAGTACTGGATGGTCTGCAGCTTGTGGAGGGAAGAGTTGGGAGATCCCTATCCTAGGGACATTCCCCAGCACTGCTTCTGAACAATATGCTTAGAGAGGACACTAAGCAAGCCTGTGGAGGTAGCTAACTCATGTGACCTTTCATCTCTAGCTTGCTTTATCAGGAGCATTAACGACTGAATAATACGAATACTTTGTGGGTTTGTCTTACATCAGGGAAACCACGACTGGCTGGCTCTTGTGAATAATTTAAAGGTATTGATGGCTGCTGCAATAATCATCCTGTAGCCAGGGTATGACGTGCAAGTCTTATGTTGCAGAGCTCTCTGCTATTTTATACAGTACATTGCAACATCAATAAAAATACTTTAAATGTGATTAGAAAAATTACTGAAATTCTTTTATTCTATTTTCTACAAAGAATTCTCCATGTTGGTGTTTAAGCCACAAAATAGGAGCCTTTGTCATGATAGACATCAAAGAATAAGATGGGAAAGTCTGGAAGTATTAGTTTTTGCCACAGGTTATAAGGAAATGAAGCGGGAAATGAATATGTGAGAATGGCTCAGTCGGTAACACTCTCGCCTCTGGATCAATGTTTGGAGGTTCAAGCCTCACATTGTGTTGGGAGAGCGCTAAAATGTTGGAGGTGATGTCCTTTGGATGAGAAGTCTTGTTTGCATGTTCAGGTGGACGTTAAATCCCATGAATTTCAACAAGAATGCCTCATGCCTTTGAAAATTCCACTGTTCACCTCCGCTCTATCTATCTTTAAAAGACTTCTGAAAACCTTCCTCTTTAACTGTGCATATGGTCATCTCCATTCTTACCCCATCCCCATCTCTGTAAAGTGTCCAGCCCCTTCTCTGTAAAGTGCCAAATTTGAGGCATTATCCCACATAAAAGAAACAATACAAATATAAGCTGTTGGTGTTGTCATTCACTTCATGGTTATTAGCTGTTGTGTTCACCTACAAATGCAATCACTGCACTTCAGTACACAGAAATTCCAGTGAAGCACTCTGAGATGTTTTAATGTTATGGGTGTTAAATGAAATCCAAGGATTATTATATTCAATTTCCTGTGTTCTGCCGCAGTTCAATCTAATTCTGATCTATTTTACTGCACACAATACAGGTTCTAGACTCTATTACTGTAATTTGTTATAATATTGCATTTACTTTTACTGAAATTGGGGATGACAAAATGCTGTAGGAGCATAAGAGAGACTGAACTGAATTCAGATCAATGTGTCTGAACTGGATTGGATTTCTTGTGTAAACTGAGTGGTAGGCTTCCCGTATCAACTGTCTCTATGCAGTACAGAATTATTTATGATGCTGCACTGGAATAACTGAGTGACACTTGATCTGGTGAATTAAGCCTATTAATGGTTACCTCGGTGTCAAACATCTGTCTGAACAATTACAGGTCACAATTACAAATACTTGTGGACCACATTTGGTTCACCGTGAAGCAATGAGTTTCAGAAAAGTAGCAACTGTGCAATTCAGCACTCACTTCTGACCATCATTGCTTTGCTTTTACTAATAATAATCCTTGCATTTAATATAGCGCCTTATCACAGCTTTGAGACATCTCAAAGCGCTTCACAGAATATACTGTAAAGTGAATTGACTGAATATTTTGTGGGCGAAACCCCACAGCCAATTTTGCACAGCAACGTCCTACAAACAGTCGTGGATTAAGATGGCCATTTCATTATTATTTTTTTTAAAGGAATTATTAGGTGGAATTTCAGTTCATTGAATCCTTTCCTGACAGTTAGAAAAAAACTTTTACTGCTCATTGCACAAAATCTGAATAGGTCAAATCACTGGGATCATAGACAAGCAGCTAATGACAACACACTGATCAGCAACCAGCGCAGTTCTGCTAGCTAGTGATATGACTAGATCAAATCGCAATATTGCATGAGACGTGGAATGATAGATTTCATTTATCTTCAGACAACAGTAATTGCCTAGTGGCCATCTATCTTTATCATTGAACATGTTTACTCTTTTGCTCTGATAGATGTCCTCAGATAATTAGAAACAACCTGATCTCACACTACCATGTGGAATTAACTGGCCTTTGAGTAATTATCTTAGCATCTTATCCCAGCGTAGTCCATGTCCATGTCTATTCAGTTCTGTCCATTGTTCTGAATGCTGCTTGCTATGGATTTATGTCAACATCATATTATACTGTGCTAATTCTCTTCTTCAAAGCTGCACCTCCTTTTACATTGGCTTCAAACTAGAGAACGCTGCTCTAGAGAAGGAGCAGAAGGCCGAGAGCTAAATGTTGGGTGAAGTGTTGCTTTTATTTAAATCATTGCTTGGTTTGTTGTGCGTCTCATGCAAAACATAAGATGTGGGACATCAGCATCCCAAGTACTTGTTGACGTCATGCTTCCTACCATCAAGGTCCTGCTGATCAGCGAGGAATAATATCATCAGCAGTAAAGATAGGGTTGGTTTTTAGTGACAGACCACACTCTTCTGTTACAGCAGACCTCAAAGTGCAACCTAAGCCTGGCTCTATACAATAGCTCTTTACAGTGTATATTTGGGGAAAAATTAAAATCTTCCCATTCCATGGAGCCAGGTTTTTGAAGCATATAATTTGAAGATTATTTCCAAGTTAAATGCATATTTTTTTCAATTCATGAACAAATATATTCACACTACAGACCATTGAACTTCTGGTTACTTATTCAAAACGTAATCTGTTACTTGGTTTCTTAACAATAATAATATAGTAATAATCCTTGCATTTGCTATAACCCCTTATCATGTCGTTGAAACATTTCAGAGCGCTTCTCAGGATATACTGTAAAGTGGATTCACTGGGAGTGAAACGGGCAGCCAGTTTATGCAGCAGCAATGTCCCACAAACATCCATGGAGTGACTGACCAATTTTATTTGGGGGATTTGTTGACCAGGACACTGGGAAAAAATAAATTCTATTTATGTAATACTGTTAATATCATGAATCTGTACACTGTATAATCTGATTAATTGGTTCTAACAGGGGAAAATTGGACTGAAGCTTGCCAGCTCATACAAATCTGTGCCTAGGTCTGACAGACACTTTGACGTGTATAAGAATTCCTTTTCTTTCTTTAGCACTTCAGTTTGCCAGTTTTAATATTTTAGGGAGTTGATTTCTTGTTTTAATCGAGTACCTCGATTTATCTTTTGTTCTCAGTTCTCCTTTGTTAAATCTGCCATTTCTCCATCTGCTCTTCCAACTGTTTTCTCGCTTCTTTTCTCACCACAGTCAAGTCAGACCAGCTTTAGAGGCAACAAAAGTCCAGTTTCTGCTGTATCCTGTTGCCAGACTCCACCCAGACCAGATTTTGCGCTCTGGGATGCTACCCTGGGTGAGAGACATTATATAAATGCAAGTTGCTGTTGGTGTTGTTTTGAAGTAGAGAAAAGTAGAGATAACTGAAAGAAATGCAGGATCTGAAGGATCTCTTCCTTTCCCTGCCCCTTGTCCCTGGACATATGGCTGGCACAGATGGCTCAGACAGCTTTGCATTTAGGTCAGTTATCCATCCTCATGAGTTGTGGTCAACTCCTGTGTGTTGATACGTTTGAAACATCATTGTGCGAAAATTACGAAAGTCATCCAAGGAAATCTTTAAATCTTTCCTGAGCAGCTTGGGGTGAAAGTTACAACTTGTGATGTGTTAATCAAATGTGTTGAAAATTATCAGATTCTTCAAAAATGCCAATCAAAAACTGAACGCTGTCCAAGGGAGTGACAACCCAAACCTCCGCCCTCATATGAAGTCCTCTAGCTCAGTGGTTAGAGCATTCGCCTCACAAGCGAGAGGACCTGGGTTTGAACCCTGGGCAGGGCAAAATGTTGGGCAAGTTTTCTTACTACACGCGCCTCTGTTTACCGAGCAGTAAGTAGGAATCTGGGTGTTAATCGATTGGTAGATCATTTTTCCGGGGTTAAGAAGCCCTTCAAATTTTTTTTAAATTAATCATTTGGTCACTCAATCCATGACTGTTTGTAGGACACTGCTGTACACAATTGTCTGCCACGCCCACAAAATACAGTCAATTCAATGCAGAAAATCATTTAAAATAAAAATAATTTAAAATAATTCAAAATGTATTTTAAAAAATCAGCTTCAATAACATGAAAAATTCTTGCAGCCTCACTAAGCTTCTGCCTTTGTTAGTAATGATTCTGTCTTCAGTAATCTGCTTTGTCCAATGACAAATGTAAAACCTCTACTGACAGCTGCATTAACAGACGCTTTTGATCTCTTTCGCTTCAATTCATAGCAATGCAGATGTTTCAGAGTAACTTCCAGGCTGTGATAATGTTTATCAAAATCCAGCTCCTTTATTATTACCAAGATGGTAATAATAAAAATAATTCTTGCATTTGATAGATCACTTAATCATGTCATCGAGACATCTCAAAGGAATATATTTTCAAGTGATTTGACTGTATATTTTATGGGCGAGAAGCAGCAGCCAATTGCATAAAGCAGCCTCCCACAAACAGTCGTGAATTGAATGACCAAATTTTTTTTTTTTAAGCGATTATTACCCCCGGAAAACGACCCGAAAATCAACTAAAAACTGGGTTCCTACTTAGTGCTATGTAAGCTATGTGTGGAGTAAGGAAACTTGCCAAAGTTTTTGACCTGCCCAGGAATCAAACCCGGGTGCTTGCGCTTGCGAGATGGGTGCTCTAACCAATATGCCATGGGACTCCACTACCAATATATGTCTATCAATATATGGTAACTATATTTTAGAAAAGCAAGTTTGTAAATCCAAGCAATCCAAGGGAAGATTTCATAGTCAATTATTCATGTGATCTTTCATTAGGTAACCCTAGTCAATATAGATTAAAGAGCTCAAGTTTTGAGAAGTAATGATTACTGTACAAAACTCAAAATACTGCAGACGCCTGAAATCTGAAAACAAATACAGAAGTCGCTGGAAACACTCAGCAGGTCAGGCAGCATCTATGGAAGGAATGATTACCGTACAACTGACTGAATAAATCCTGCATTCTCCGATATCCTGATCTGGGTTTGTTATCACTTGTCATCACTGCAGACATGTAGTCCAAGAGCTCCACCTGGTTTGAGGACAGGTATGACAGGAGCTGCTTAGTTAGAATAGTTCATCTTCCCAGTGCGTAACAATTTGTTAATTACTACATAGGATATGGTAAGGCAATGTTAGTGTCCATTGCTTATGGTAATAATAACAGTAATAATCCTTGCATTTAATTATATATAGTCATTCATGTTGGGATATGTCTCCCCCTCCTCTCTCATCACCACCATAATCCATATGAAACCCATCACCTGCTCCCTGGACCCCATCCCTACCCCTCTCCTTACCTCCCAGCCGCTCTACTCAATGATCTTGTTAACCTCTCCCTGTCCTCTGGTACTGTTCCCACCCCTTTAAAAAACGCTGTCATCATTCCTATCTTTAAAAAACCCTCCCTGGACCCTTTTGTACTCCCTAACTACTACCCCATCTCCAACCTCCCCTTCCCCTCTGAGGTCCTGGAACGAGTCGTTGCTTCTCAGCTTCGCTCCTTCCTCTCCCGCAACTCCCTTCTCGAACCCCTCCAATCGAGTTTCCGTGCCGCCCACAGCACAGAAACCGCCCTGGTCAAAGTGACAAATGACATTCTGTCCATCTGCGACCAAGGCTCCCTCTGCCTCCTCGTCCTGCTTCACCTCTTCTGCTTTCGACACCGTTGACCACTCTATCCTCATCCACTCACATCAACCTCCACGACGCTGTCCTTGATTGGTTCAGATCATACCTCTTACACCGCCTGCACTTCATGTCCTCAAATGGCTTCTCCTCTAGCCCCCAGATCGTTTCGTGCAGCTATGTCCTTGGCTCCCTCCTCTTCAACATCTATATGCTCCCTTTTGGTGACATCATCCGCAGACAACTTGCACATGTATGACACCCAGCTCTACCTCTCTGCCTCCACCCTGAAATGTTGTACTCTGTCCAGCGCCTTGAGACGTCTTCCCGACGTGAAAGGCACTCACAAATGTAATCTTGTTGTTGTTGGTGTTGTTGTTGACCTCAGGACCACTGCTGTCCTGACAGAATGTCTGTCAGACATCCAGTCCTGGATGAGAGCTAACTTTCTTCAGTTGAACTTTAACAAGACTGAGGCTCTTCTGATTGGCTCCTGTCAGTGCCTCCTCACCTCAGACGCTGAGAGTATCACCATCCATGGTTGCACACTCCACCTCACTGAGCCAGTCCAGAACCTTGGCATCTTGTTCGACCCTCAACTATTCTTTCTACCCCACATCTGCGTCATGACCCGCTCTGCCTTCCCCCACCTCCACAACGTCGCCCGGCTCCGACACTGTCTCACACCGCAGGCCGCCGAAACCCTCATACACACCTTCATTACATTGAGGCTCGACTATGCAAACTCACTGCTTATCGGCCTCCACAACTCCTCCCTCCACAGGCTGCAGATCATCCAGAACTCTGCAGCCCATGTCCTCTGCTGCACCAGGCTCCGTGACCCTATCACGCCCATCCTTGCCCAACTCCACTGGCTTCCCATCACACAGAGGATACAGTTCAAGATCCTGGTCCTCACCTTCAAAGCCCTCCATGGTCTTGCTCCCCCCTACCTCTCCGATCTCCTAACCCCCTACCATCCCGTTCGCTCCATCCGCTCAGCGGGCTCTGGCCTGCTTCACGTCCCCTGCCTTGCTCTCCCCATTATTGGCGGGTGGGCCTTCCGCCACTCTGCACCCACCCTCTGGAACTCCATCCCACAGTCCCTCCGTCTCGCCCCCTCCATCATCACCTTTAAGACCCACCTCAAGACCCTCCTCTTCGACCGTGCTTTCGATCTCCCTGCTTTCGCCCTGCCTCCCCTACCCCGACCCTCAGCTCAGGTCCGTAACTCTGTCTGTCCAGCGCCTTGGGACATCCTCCCAACGTGAAAGGCGCTTTACAAATGTAATTTTGTTGTTGTTGGGATAACGTCTCAAAGCGTTTCATAGAACATACAGTGTATTTTGTAGGCAGGCAGGCATTTTGTATTATGCTTGCTTGGGACCCTACCCGCGTGAAGAGCGCTATAGAAATGCAAGTTGTTGTTATTGTTGTGTACTGTTGTTCTGCGCTAACAGGAAGTGCAGTACACTTGGCTTCCAAGATGGATTGGCTGGCTTCCTGTCAGTGACATCCAGATTACCCAGAGTCAACTAATATTTTGTTTCTCACATGTTATCATGGTTGCTGAGAAATTAGATCTGGCTGATTATGTTGGAACAAGGTTGCTGTGTAATATGGGTCCTTTCAGACCAGGGACATACCATGAATGTACATCCTTAAAATATCCCTCTGATGGTCTACACAGAAATGCAGCTCTACGCACACAAACACCAGAATATCAAATTCCTTTACAGATGGACCACTCACCCCTAATGTCTTTGACTCTGTTGGATTGAGGACATGTCTGTTTTCTTTGGATTGCTTCTAAGATTTGTCAGGCTTGTCTCTGATTGAGACTGATGGTTCTTTGTATGAAAAAGGGAATGATTTGTTATAAATGTGTTAATTTCTAGAACGTGGTTTTGTGAACATCTGAACAAATTTCATTGCGTTATCGATTTTGCAAATAAATTTTTCTGTTTAGACTTAGAAATAATAAAATTCCAATTTAGTTTAAACATTCCAGTGTTCAATCTTTAATGGGAAGAAATTTAATCTGGGTTTAGATTCAGAGTGTCCAGAATTTGGCAAATTCTAAATTTCAAACTTAATTTGGAAGCTATCTGTTTTTAAGGAGATTACGATTAGATCTAAGAATTTTCCACAATTCCAAAACATCTTAATTTTTTAGACAAAATGGTCTTGCAGGCGAAGCAGATGTCTCAATGAGGAAACATTGCACTTTATAGATAGGAAATTACTAATTTTGTTTGTGTCCTGACCACGTGATTCATATGGTTTATTGTCATTGAGTTTTATTGTATGCAAATACAATAATTGCAAAATTGGCTGCCGCAATTTATCCACAAACTATAGTCAATTCAATTGATAGTATATTCTGTGAAGCGCTTTGAGATGTCTCGAAGATGTGATAAGGCGTTATATCAAATGCAAGAATTATTTTTATTACTACAGCAAAGATGAGCTGTATCTACAAAAGAAATATTGCTTCAGATGTCACTTTTAATAATAATAATTTTTATTAAAAGTGATATCTGGGGTCAGAGACGGCGGAGAGAAGGGGAGAGAGGGGGGGAGGAGAGGGGGAGAGGGGAACAGAGAGGAGCAGAAAGAGGGGGGAGAGAGGGAAAGAGAGGGAGGCGGGTCAGAGAGGGAGGGGAGAGGCAGAGAGAAATGGGGAGGGGAGAGGCAGAGAGAAATGGGGAGGAGAGGGGAATAGAGAGGGAGGAGAGAGGGGGATTGAGAGAGGGGGGAAGAAAGAGAGGCGAGGGTAAGAGAGAGAAGAGGGGAAGGAGGGGGAAAGAGGGGAAGAGACAGAGGAGAGAGAGGAAGAAAGAGGGAGCTGGAGGGATGGAGAGGGGGAGAGAGCGCAGAGATGGAAGGATTGAGGAGGAGAGGGAGAAAAAGCATGATGGAGGGAGAGGGGGAGAGAGAGTGATTGAATGAGAGAGAGTGTGAGAGAGGGGAGAGAGAGTGATTGAGCGTGAGAGGGGGAGAGAATGATTCACAGAGAGGGTGAGAGAGAAAGTTGGTAAGATGGAAGCCATACTCTTTAGCTCCCGTCAACATCTCATCTCCTGCAGGTCTGAACTCCTGATCCTCCCTGGGCTCTTCCTAAGACTCTCTGAACCCGTCCACAACTTAGGCGTCAGGTTCAATCCCCAGCTTTCCGTACTACCACACACCCGTTCCCTAACCAGGACTGCTTTCTTCCACTACATCGAATTAACGCCTCCCCCTGTACCTCAAAACCCACCTTCGTCACTTCCCACCTGGACTATTCCAATGCCCTCCTCACTGGTCTCCCCAGCTTCAACATACACAAAATCCGATTCAAAACTCCACTGCCTGGATATCACCTGTGGAAGGGTTGAAGATGAGGAAGAGGGTTTTAAACTCTATCTTCTGGGGGATGGGGGTGATGGGGTCATGGGGACTAGTAAGGGAGAGAACACGAGCTGCAGAATTCTGAACGATCTGCTAATTGTGGAGGGAAGAGTTGGGAAGGCCGACAAGCAGGGGATTGGCGTTGTCAAACTGAGATGTGGTAAATGGCTGAATGAGGGTTTCGGAGGCCTGAGGGGAGAGGGAATGGCAGAGCCGGGGTATGTTGCGGAGGTGGGGAAAGGCAGAGCGGGTTATGGCATGGATATGGGATAGAAAGGACATTTGAGGTGGAGTGTGCAACCATGGATGGTGATGCTGTCAGTGCCTGAGGTGTGGAGGCGCTGACGGGAGCCAATCAGGAGAGCCTCGGACTTGTTGAAGTTCAACTGTAGAAAGTTAGCTCTCATCCAGGACTTGATGTGTGACAGACATTCTGTCAGGACAGCAGTGATCCTAGAGTCGAGGGTGGAGGCAGAGAGATAGAGTTGGGTGTCATCCACATACATATAGAAGTTGACACCATAATGTTACCAAGAGGGAGCATGTACATGTTGAAGAGGAGTCGACCAAGGACAGAGTCCTGAGGAACGCCGCATGAGACGGTGCGGGGGCTGGAGGAGAAGACGTTTGTGGAGACAAAGTGGAGATGGTCTGAAAGGTAGAATTTGAACTAGTCAAGAACAGGACCATGAAGGTTTAGGTGAGAGTAGAGGCGAGTGAGGAAGATAGAATAGTCGACAGTGTCAAAGGGAGCAGTGTGGTCAAGGAGGATGAGGAAATAGATTGAGCCCTGGTCACAGATGGACAAAATGTCATGTGTCATTTTGATTAGGGCAGCACGGAAACCCATTTGGAGGGTTTTGCAAAGGGAATGGCGAGAGAGGAAGGAGCGAAACTGGGAAGCAATGACTTGTTCCAGGAACTTGGAAAGGAAAGCAGATCAGGTAAGCTTGGTGAAAAAAAAATATTGGGAGGCAGCAAAGGATTTGCGACAATTCCATTTTATGTTTCTCTTCTGCTGGTTTCCAAACTAACCCAGAATGATTAGTGAGGGTGATTTATTGAACCAGAAACTGGTTAAGGGAAATCATGAGTCCGGATCATGGCTCTAATCAAATCAAGATTATACCAACCAGCAAACACTAAGTAGCGCCAGCCTTCATATTAGAACATGGGCAAGGGTAAAGGGAATACAGTACAATTAACTTTATACAGCGCCTTTTATGTTGGGAGGACATCTCAAAGGGTTTGACACAGGTGGACCCCACCCAAGCTGGGGGTGACAGCCACAGAGAGTGGGAAAGGAAACGATTACTGAAAGCGAGATCAGACAGATACATTTGAGATATGCCTGTAACTAGGGGAGGGAGGGAGTCGGAGGCACCCTGGGATGGAGTTCCAGAGAGTGGAGGAAGAATGGCTGAAATTCTGTCGTTAGTGGGGTGGACAAACGGGGAAAATGAAGCAGTGTTCACTGAGCAAAGGGAGCAGCCAAACGTATGCACCTTGAGAGAGTGGGTTTATGAAACTCACTTGCAAATGGAATATTTATTTCTTTAGCATTTTTCTAGGACCATTTAATGGCACCTATTTGGTCTTAACATTTGAGGTCATGCAGAAATGTTTTAAAATTCAGGCATAATTTGGAAGCCAGTTCTCTTTAAGAATTGGAACACCTTCCAAATTAAGACTGAGTTCCATGACCCTGTGCAATTTTACATTTTAAGACAAAATAGTATGGCAGATGAATTTCAAACCTCTCAGGTTCTTTTCCTCTTGTGGTAGCGGAACACTGAATTAGAGGAACAAGTCTGAGTGACAGCGACAGCCCTAGGACTCAATTGGGTGATGCGATTTGGCTGAGATTTACAAATTACTCGTCCACTTGTACTAATAGGCATTTTACTCCACATATTCACTGATCAGATCTTTTCCCTCTACAGATTCACTGATTCCTATTAATTTTCAGCACTCCTGAATGTTCCACATTGTTAGCTCTGACATTAAGGTATGGCAGACTCCGCCAGACTACGGCATTACCTCACCCCTCACGCTGCTGAAACCCTAGTTCACGCCTTTGTCACCTCAAGGCTGGACTATGGGAACTCTCTCCTCGCCGGCCTTCCCGCCACCTCCCTCCACAAGCTGCAGGTCATTCAGAACTCTGCAGCTCGTGTACTGTCCCGCACCAGGCTTCGCGACCACATCACTCCCACCCTCGCTCGCCTCCACTGGCTCCCCATCCCCCAGAGGATTGATTTCAAGATCCTCATCCTCACCTACAAGGCCATTCACGGCCTCGCTCCCTCCTACCTCTCCAACCTACTATCCCCCTACCTACCTGCCCGTACCCTCCGTTCCTCTGGCTCTGGTCTGCTCCACGTCCCCCGCCCCAACCGCCCTACCATCGGTGGTCGGGCCTTCAGCCTCTCAGCCCCCAGGCTCTGGAACTCCATCCCCCAGTGCCTTCGCCGCCTCCTCCCTTTCCTCCTTCAAGGCCGGTATCTGGGCCAGTACCAATCATCTCTGCCTGAAAAAGTGTTTTCTACGTTATCCACCACAAAATGTTCCCATGTCGGTGTTTGTCGGAAATGTTTCCAGAATACGTCCTGATGTGGAATTTATTCAAAAGAAATGCTTGACAAATGATATGCTTTAAAGAAAAATTTCTGACAGATTCCCAGAAAGCCTGGTGACAAAGAGATGCCCTCATAAAACAACAACGATCTCCATAGAAACCTATCTACTGCTGTTGAAGGGAACTGTCATGCTCTGAAATTTCTATAGAAAGAAATCTTTCATGGGCTTGAAAACCATCAGTCATAAAGATCACTGCTGAAATTTATTTCACAGACAATGAGCACTTCAGAACAAATTTTCTTTACAAGATTAATTCTAAAGTATGTTTTCCAATACTAGTGTCCCGAGAGCTGTTTGTCATTTGCTGGGGTCTAATTTGCCATGAGTGTGTGTGTCGGGGGGAAGGAAATGTGGCGCGACATGAACTGAATTTGTGTTACGCCAATAAACTACATACTGTACCAGCATTTTGTTGAAGTCAGGAAGGTATTCACTCAACATTAACTGAAATATTGACAAAGCAAAATTTCCATGGATATGATATCGCATGTCGTATACTTCACCTCAGTATTTCTTAATGTGGTTCTTTAATAACTAGTGATATAATCGACCTCCGGGAACTGTGGCTTGGATGTCGCTAGCATCAGAGTGCAGTCTTGTCTCTGAGGCATGGGTCAGTGACATTCTTTCAGTAACAGGAAGGAGCCCTATTGACATGACTTAGCTTCTTTAAAAAACAACTCACAAGAATAAATCTCAAATAATATAACTTATATCTCATTGAAAGGTTCACAGGTATCAAACTAAACTGTGTCTTTGTTCTAACAGTGACTTCCAAGGAGATAACAATCCTTACAGTGAAGGCCAAACCCAAAATGAAGATTGAACATTGGATAAAAAGAACTTGCCAAAAGTGTTTTCCAACTTCAATTCTCTTAGTTGTTTTGTGAAAAGTTAAGAACTTCAGTACAACACAGACTTTCCTTATTGATTCTATGATGGTCAATACTCATGCAAGTTTTAAAGCAAAGCAGCAAAACTCTCTGAAGGGTAGTCAATATTATCACACAATACTGAAAACTTTGTTGGGCCAACACTATGTTATTTCTAATTCTGGTCTTCACCAAAACATCCATGGAAGAGCATCAAAGAGATTTCTTCTCCATTGTGTTTGAATCCTAATTTATTTTTTTCTTTTATCAATGTTTGGATAATTTCCACCCATAGAAGGTAATTCAAATTAACGTAGTGGTTAAAGCACTCGCAAGCGAGAGGACCCATATTCGATTACTGGGCAGGGTGAAACCTTAGACAAGCTTCCTTACTCCACATACCTTTGTTTACCTAGCAGTAAGTAGGAATCCGGTTGCTAGTCGATTGGTGGATTGCTTTTCTGGGGTGTAATCTCTTAAAAAAACATTTGGTTCCTCAAATCCATGACTGTTTGTGAGACACTGCTGTGAGCAATTGCCTGCTGCATTTCACCCACAAAACACAGTCAATTCACTTTTCAGTATACTCTGTGAAGAGCTTTGAGACGTCTCAATGTGAGAAGGCGTTATATCAAATGTAAGGATTATTATCATTATTGTTATCTTCACTCAGGTTTGAGTACAATGGAAGACCCATTCAAGGAAAATTAAACCTTTAAACTCAAAATATGAATCGTGGATTTAAGGAATTTTAGAAATGACAGCAGAGGAGGCCACTTGGCCCAGCAAGCCCATGCTGAATCAAACTCATCCTTGCCTTTGTTCTATACGCGTTTTTATTCTTCCTCTTCAAATACTTCTCCAAGAGCCTTATATGATAAGATAATGTAGCTAACAAAAATAAATTTCAATTATTAGTTATCCTTGCACTTGCATTTGATATAGCGCCTTATCACGTCATCGAGATGTCTCAAAGCGCTTATTCCAAAGCCTTTGATCTATTCTTCCTCTTTGTCTCACAATTTAATGACTTCTAAAGAATACAACAATAATAAAGGGAAGAACAACTTAAAGTGCTTCAAAACATTTCTGGAGAATGTTGTGACTTTGTATTTGTAGGTGAATATGGCAGACAATTTGCACACAGCAGTGTCCCACAAACAGCCTTGAAGTGAATGTCAATTTTATCTGGGCAATAAAGGAGAGAAAATGTACTATTCTTTTTATACTTCATTCATGAGCAGATCTTGTACAAAGGCATAATTCATGCTTCTGATGTATCAAAAGAATGGAGATCATCATTAAACCTTAGGGGGGGGAGGGTGACTGAGGGCAAAGTAAATTTTAACCGGACCTTCGGTTATCTACCCGCATCCCCCTACCAGCGGCGCCATCTTTCCCCCATCCTTTCTGAATTCAACCCCCAGCTTGGGTGCAAACCCTTGATTGTCAAGTGGCTAGGGACATTCTCCTGAAGTGCTATATAAAGGCAATTTGTTGTTAGTTGTTGTTGTAAGTGACCAAATTCACTTCAATGCATGGTCATCAAATGCTGATAACCCTACTTCAGCAGCAACTTGCATTTATACTGCATTTTCCACGTAGAAGAAACACCTAAAGACATTTAACATTTATGATAGGGAGCACCTAGCAGGAGAATGGAGAATTAGGGAAGTTGGGAAAAGCATGTTTTTTTAGGCAAGTTTGGTCAAGCCGAGAGGAAGTGATGGAGAGGTTTGGGAACAAAGTTCCAGGAGGCAGGGGTGGAGTGGCTGAAGTCTTGGCCAACAATTGTGGTAAGGAGAGAGTAAGAAATGAGAAATAGAGGTAATTAGAAGACCCTTATTGTTTTCTCTTGCTGTTCTCATGACAATTCATCCATCGCATCAGGGTTGTGAAATGCCGCAAAGCCCTGTGAAGAGTCATGCTGTGGCACACAGTAGGCAATGCTCCCAACCAGGAAGTCGACATTTCCTCACTAATTGCCAACATTACAAACAGACAAAGTGTCCAATTCACTTCAAGCCCAAAGATTTGGGTTTCATTTATTTAAAGGTTAATGTCGTTGGAGCAAAATAATGAAGATCTTAAGATTCATTTCCATTTCATTTGCAAGCAAAAGTACAAGCCAGACAAGCCAAAAGCTTCAAGTAATATTTGACATTTTTCTAACACCACTGCTCCCTCCCCAGATTAATTAGCTTTCTGGATTACAATTACATATAAAGTACTTGGGATGTCTTCCTGACATGAAAGGCACAAATGTAATTTTGTATTGTAAAGTAGCTGTAAATTCTCCTTAAAAAGTTTATTTACATATAATCTCTTTCAAGGTATGGCTCAAACCCTACCTCTTTGACCATGCTTTTGGTCATCTTTCCCCTCTGATCCCTCTCAGCCTCAGTTCCAGTGCCCAACCTGATTTGTCAATTGTGGCTTTGGGATGTCCTCCTGATGTTAACCCACTATAGAAGTGTGTATTGTATGGTACTGTATATCCCTGAAGCTCAAAAGTGAAACAAATCTGCAATAGATTACGTAATTCTAGACCAGCAGGGGATTCAGACTTAAGGCAATGACTAAAGCATAATACATGAGGGATTACGTGTTCGTAAAGCAAAGAATATTACCACTTTTATGACATCCTAGGGATGTAGCTTAACTACATCCAATGGATCATCTTTCTAATTATATGCACTGTAGATAAGCAACTGGATACAAGCATCACCTCATAAAATTCCCAGGTGAAGTTTGCCTATATTGTGACTCATTTGGATAGCATCTGTATCCCTCTCTCCAGTCTGTGCTTTTTAAAAAAAAAATTAGTGCAATCAATTTGACACCGATATCAGCAATCCACAAAGCAAAGAAGTCATTACTTAAATTCCACTTCATTAATGATTTATTTTTTTATTATTTTACATGGTATTGATATTGATTTCTGAACTCCAAACTATCATTTACATTAAAAACATCAAAAAATTGTCCCTCTGTTTGACAAGCTAGGACCACCCTACCCATTAGGGCTTTAGCTTGCAGGGTTAACAGGAGCTGAGTGGGAAGAATCCTTGCTCTCAGTGACTGGTCTGCCCTTCCAGGTTCTGCTGATGAGCCAGACTGGTTGTGCTGGACTTCCGAGACTGCAACAGTGGCAGACATTCTGTTGCCAAGCATGTTACCTTGGAATGAGTTCAGCTCAAGGAAGACTCCACTTTCCTCCCCCACCCCCTGCCCAGGAGGATACTCACAAGCTGGTCAGAAAACTGTCAGAAGTGCAAATATGCCATAGAGTAAGGCACAAGGATAGGCGACCAACAGCTGCTGTCCCTCCATTGCCAGTGTAGAGATAAACATTTTCGAGGCTGACAGGCTGCACCATCCAATGACAATCAAAGCAAGCGCCGTTCCAATCACTCCCCTGTGTTTAACAAAGCACAGTACGAAAAATGTCATCAGTGTGTTTGCAGTAGCATAAACACTGCACAACGCAACATCTGTGTTGATATATATGTATCACCATTTTGTGTTTGTCAGTAACTTAGTTTCAAAAAATTATAATGACCAGGACTGCACAGGCAACAACAAATCACATTTATATGGCGCCTTTCATGTCAGGTGGACATGAGGCATTGGAGTGTCAAGGGTTTGCACCGAGTTTGGGGTTGGATTCTGGAGGAGTGGGGGGCAAGTGGGGGATGGAGGGGGAGATGACCAAAGGTCCAGTCAAAGAAGAAGGTCTTGAGATGGACCTGGAACAAGCTGAGGGAAGGGGAGAGTTGAAGGGTCTCCGAGATGGAGTTCCAGAGAATGGGAGCAGAAAGACTGCCTATGGTGGGGTGAGCAGGGCAGGGCCCATGAAGCAGGCCACTGGAACTTGATCCTCTGGAGATAGGGAGCTAGTGAAGCCGGGTTGGTGGGGGGTGTGGAATGGGGTTGATAGGCTTGTGGAGCCTAACACAAAACAGGTTCAGATGAAGAGGTCCTTTGAAAATATGGTCAATTTTTTTTCTACTTAGTGAGTGTTGCTGTTACAGGCATGAAGCATGAATATTTATATCTTTTTTGGTCAGCTATGTGTCTAATATGTACAGAAACCCATCACCATGCTTAAGAGTACTCAAACCAAACTGGGAGTTCCACATACGTATGCCACTTACACATGGAAATTTCCCTGTGTCTGGAATGAAATGCGCACTCTCGCTCTGGGGAGATGCACCTTGCTTCCTTAATTCTGGAAAATATTATTAATATTATTTACTGTAGTGTTTGATGTATTTTTGGCATTCTGAATACAGTACTTTTTTGTAAATCATTGCTTTCATTTTAGAGTAAACTAATCCTAAACTATGATTATTTTTTGTTTTGGTTTTATTTTCTTTGCTAACACACATTCCCTTGTGGAGTACACTGGAATCGAGCTCTTTTACAAGGCAATGTTTCATTAATAAAGAAATAAGGTTATGCGACTGCATTAGATTCATCAACTGCAGTAAACTCTGCAATTTAGTGTTGTAGAATGAGCCACAAACTCAATCACATTTAACATTGCCTCATAACATTTGCTTACCTAGCTCTTTGGCATCTTAAAGTCTGCCTCGGATAAAACTACCTATTCAGCCCCATAAGGGTCACCCTACCCTTCTGAACCCCGAGGAAAATATTTTTGAACCGAGTACTTATTTTATCAACTTTGAAAAAATGGTCCCACAAGAATATGAAGCAACAACTTTCAGGACCCAAGTCTACTCCGCAATCAACTGAGCTACCCAGAATATCATTAACACATTTAGATTGGGGAGCTCTGATGGTATAATGCAGAGCTGCAGCTTACAGATCAGGAGCTCGCTGGTTTGAGTCCCAACCAATGCTGGTCTCAGCCATGTTGCATTTGAGGCTCTACCCAGCATGAAGGGTGCTATATAAATGCAAATTGTTGTTGTTGTTGTTAAATTGACCCACCTTCACACATATAGAGAGGACACCAGCTAGGATTCTTGCTCTTGTGCACTCTACAGCACACTCTACTGGTTCTGTGTGGCCAAGCAACCAGGTGAGAAGAGTTCAAGTTTGTCTGAACAGGTTGCATAAACTTGGTCTCTATTCCCTTAATAATAATAATAATAATAATCCTTGCATTTGATATAGCGCTTTTCACGTCGGGAGGACGTCCCAAAGCGCTTCACAGAACACACTGTAAAGTGAATTGACTGTATATTTGTGGGCGAACGCGGCAGCCAATTGCGCACAGCAATGTCCCACAAACAGTCGTAGATTGAAAATGACCAATTTATTATTGTTTTTTTTTGGTTTTGGAGGGATTATTATTAGGCGTGTGGAATAAGGAAACTTGCCCAAGGTTTCGCCCTGCCTGGAATTGAACTCAGGTCTCTCGCTTGCAAAGCGAGTGCTCTAACCACTGAGCTACAGGACTCCCTTGAGTTTAGAAGGTTGACAGTTGATTTGATTGAGGTTTTTAAAATAATAAAGCGATTCGATAGGGTAGATATAGAGAAATTATTTCCTCTGGTGGGGAATCCAGAACAAGGGGGCATAATC
Source organism: Callorhinchus milii (assembly GCF_018977255.1). Lineage (NCBI taxonomy): Eukaryota > Metazoa > Chordata > Chondrichthyes > Chimaeriformes > Callorhinchidae > Callorhinchus > Callorhinchus milii. The sequence continues at coordinate 49,624,184 of NW_024704742.1, forward strand.
TTAAAATTTGAGCGAGGCCATTTAGGAGTGAAATTAGGAAGCAATTTTTGCCCAAAAGGTAGTGGCAATCTAGAATTCTCTACCCCAAAAGGCTGTGGATGCTGGATCCGTTCATATCTTCAAGACGGAAGTAGATAGCTATTTGTTAGGTCAGGATATTAAGGGATATGGGGCAAGGGCAGGTAATTGAGTTGAGGTACAGATCAGCCGTGATCTTATAAAATAGAGGAACAGGCTCGAGGGGCTGAATGGCCTACTCTTGTCTCTATGTTTCTATGTCTGTGATGCCTCTTCAGTTAAGTGATCTGCTGACACTCGCTGACAAGGCTCACAGTGACTATCTGGGTGGGTACTGGAGGGTGGAGCTACACCCAGCAAGAAGGACCAGGAACGGAAAAGCTCAAATCACTGGGGAGAAAATAAGAAATATATTTGGACAAGCTAAACTTCAAAAATTCCGACCAGTTTAAACTTGTAAGACTATTTTGTCTTCAATTTTAAAATCACACAAAATTGTGAAATTCATGAATTCAGTCTTAATATGGAAGCCAGTTTTTTTTGAGAACTGAGGAAAACCAGCTTCTAAATAAAGACTGAAGTTAAGAACTTTCCCTCCACCTTGAAGCTTCCTTGTCCATCTTCGAATTGTACCTAAAGACTTTTTGACTGTGCCTACAATCACCTCCCCTTTCTCCCTGACTCAGCATCAAAATGTTAAGTTTTCCGAGATGCTATCCTGCTTGAAAGAAATTATATAAATGCAAATTGTTATTTCCACAGCACTGTGTGATCCTTAATTTTAAACCAAAATATTCTTACAGGCTAAGATAACGCTGGCATTAAGTGTCTCATGTTTGAACGCAGGCTCCTTAAAAGATTTAATTTACTTGTTCCCATCATCTTTCTCTGAAACGGAACTCATCGTTTCTGTACTCTGATATTTCCAAATTTCAATCATGCTTTTGAGGTAAGAAAGCTCTATCTCACCATGTATATGCGAGGGTGATGTTGACATACAAGGCAATAATTATAATAACAATCCTTGCATTTGAGACGTCTCAAAGTGCTTCACAGAATATACTGTTAAGTGAATTGACAGCATATTTTGTGAGTGAAAGGTGGCAGCCAATTGCGCACAGCAATGTCCCACAAACAGTGGTAGATTGTTTAGTACTGATTGTTATACAGGTTCATTAGAAACGGAAGCTGAGACATGACTAAAGCTCAATATGCTGTGAGCTATTTTAACAAGACACTTGTATTGGTTACTACAAGATGGTGAAGTGAATTATTTAATTCATCTTTAGCACTGACCAAGATCAATGCTTACATCCTTTATAACTTCTCCTTAGGAAAAACGGAAAGTGTCAGAATTCCCTGGAGAAATCCGTAAAGCTTTATCTTTTAAGATGAGGAAATGAATAACTCATTCACTTGCAGACATGGCAGCACTTAATCGGAGAACGTCTGATCACCTCCTTTGAGCAGGCTGTAATGAGGACATGCAATATAGAATATACAGGGAGCTACACAATACCCTACATCCAGCATTAAATCCATTCGCCCACAAAATATACACTTTACTGTATATTCTGTGAAGCGCTTGCAGTTGTCTTGAAGATGTGATAAAGCTCTATATCAAAATGCAAGGATTATTATACTATATATATATATAAATCCATTGCTAGGAATGAAATGTTCATCATTTCACTGTCTCAACAAGTAAAACATATATACTTTCTCATAAACCCAAGATTTGTAGCTCCGGATAGTCTAAACAAAACACTCAATGGAATGCATTCGTGCAGAACAGCCATTTTATTTCACGGACAGTTTAGTGACACATCTGATCCATGGTGATATGGACCCCACATAATAATATATAACACTAATCCTTGCATTTGATCTCAAAGCGCTTCAAACGTGAGTGAAGATTAAATAAATCTTATTTTTTTCATTAACTGAAGCTGATGTGATGCTGTGTTCAAGGAGATCAATTCAATCCCACCCGCCCACTTTATCTCCACAGCCCTTTCAAGCCCCACTTTTGCATATGCCCATCTATTTCCCTCTTGAAAACTACAATGTATTCTGCTTCCAACACCCTTCATGGCAGAGTGTTCCACATCCCAACAACTCTTTGGGTGAAAAAAGTCCTCCTATGTCCTCCTTTCGTGGTACTTTGGCTATCTTGTAAATAGATGCAGTTTGTTAAAATATATTACCAAAGAGGCCTACAGGCCTTTTTTGTAGTGCTAATATTTCCAGCTTATTGGAGTAAAATCCTGAATTAGTCCTCATCAACAGGCGGGCTTCAGAGCATGCTGTTCTATTCAAATTCCATCTTTTCTGAGGCTTCCAACACCAGTGCTTAAATATAATTACTTGCCCTTGGCCAAGCCACAGTTCAGGGAACCACCATGGTGGATTGAGCAGAAGGTAGAATTGGGAACCTGTTACATTGTCAATTCTTTCATTTAGGCTATTTGACTTTTTGGAAAGGTAGAGCACCTAAAGAAACACCGTGCCTTTGGAGCCTGTACTGGGAGCCCTCCTGTTCCTTCTATACATTAATCTCCTGGATTCGCAGACAACACTAAGCTTGATAGAGTATGTGTTTGATAGAGTATGCACATGGGCTGATAACTGGCAAATAAGTTCAGTATAGATAAATGCAAGGTAACACATATAGGAATTAAGAATAGGAAACACACACTCCATGGATGGGAAAGAACTTGCCCAGGAGGAAGCTGAAAGAAATCTTGTAGTTTTAGTTGATTCATCGGTCACCATGTCAAAACAGTATGAGGTAGCAATAAATAAGTCAAACAGGATGCTGCCAAATTGCTAAATCAGCTGCTATACATCAGTTGCCAATTACACATAGCAATGTCCCAGAAATAGCCATGAAACAAGTGACCAATCTTACTTGGATGACCTTGGTCCGTGTAAAGTCTCATCTGAAGCACGGCACCACTGACATTGCAACAACAACAAGATTCCATTTATTGAGCGCCTTTCACGTCAGGAGGACGTCCCAAGGCGCTGTACAGTTGGGTCAGGACCCGAGCAGGGGGGAAATGGTCAGGGTGAGGGGAGGGAAGGGAGGGAGCGAGGAGGGGGTAGAGAGTCGAGAGGGGAGCTGAAGACACGGTCAAAGAGAAAGGTCTTGAGACCGGCCTTGAAGGAGGAAAGGGAGGAGGCGGCGAAGGCACTGGGGGATAGAGTTCCAGAGCCTCGGGGCTGAGAGGCTGAATGCCCGGCCACCGATGGTAGGGTGGTTGGGGCGGGGGATGTGGAGCAGACCGGAGCCAGAGGAACGGAGGGTACGGGCGGGTAGGTAGGGGGATAGTAGGTCGGAGACGTAGGAGGGAGCGAGGCCGTGAATGGCCTTGTAGGTGAGGGTGAGGATCTTGAATTCGATCCTCTGGGGGATGGGGAGCCAGTGGAGGTGAGCGAGGGTGGGAGTGATGTGGTCCGAAGCCTGGTGCGGGACAGTACACGAGCTGCAGAGTTCTGAATGACCTGCAACTTGTGCAACCCCCTAGTGCTACATTGGAGTGTCAGCTTAGACTATATAAATTCAAGGTTGCTCATTCCATGGTAGATATTCCCTCATACCTAATCTTGACTCTGAATAGGCTTCCATTTATTAAGTGCACAAAAAATAATATTTTTATATGCATAAAACATGCATATAACTTATAAATTCTGAATTTAATTTATTTTTGCATTCACTGTACTCTTGATGTTACCTGCATCACATTAGCTGTTACTTTCTGTGAAACAACAGCACATTTTGCCTACAGTTTATAACATTTACAGATCCAATTGATGAAGAGTCTTTCTGCACAATATGCTGCATTGACCTGTGCCCTTTTTCAAACTTGCCTGTTGCAATACCACCAGCTGAGAGCTAGCAGACTTGCCAACATGAGACTAATGTTAGGAGTAGCAATTAGGAACAAGAGCAAAATAGGTGGCAGATGGCAAACACTTTTAAACATAATAGAGTAAAATTAGCAGCATTTCATAACACATTTGATATGATAATTGTAACATCAAATGCATTCTGAAATGCAGCTAATTTACCCCATAGGAGTAATTCTCCTTGCATGTTTCATGTACTTTGGCAAAGTGTGATGTTGATTTTCTGTTTATAAGTACACACTGCCAAGGACACTAAATCTGCTGACCTGCAGAGAATGAAGAGCTCTCACTGGCCAAGGTACAAATTACTGACTTTCAAACCCTCAGAGACTCTGTTTATTTTTAAGAATGACATACGTTAAAATAGAATGGAGTTTTAAACTGAAACAAAGGATTGTGATTCTTGACGAGTTATACATTATAGGTAGAAGAGAATCCTCAAAGCGGGGATGGATTAACGCAAATAGGTAGTGGCCCAACCATATCTTAGATAGTTTTTATATAGTTTAATCCAATAATAAGTAAGTAATGTGCAGATTTGTTTTCTCACGCTCATCATCCACAACATTGCTTACTCCGACAAAAATAAAAAATAATAATTGTTGCATTTGATATAGCACCTTTCATGTCAGGATGTTATCTCAGAGTACTTCATAGGATTTACTGTAAAGTAACTGTGAATTTTGTAGCAAGTATGGTGGCCAGAGTAGACACAAATTCTGTGAAGTTCCACCATGGGAGTCACCCTATAATGCAAATGTTAGGTTCAAGAGAAATCTAGATAGTTCCTTAAGGGAGAGAGGATCAACAACTACAGACAATGAGTTTCATCTGCTATGTGATATTGTTAGCAGTGTAACGGGATAAAGATAATAGTGAGCAATGCTCAGGGCTCAGACCTCTCTGGATAAACTATCTTTCAAATTCGAGAAGGGATTTTCCATTATTTTTATCATGAATTTGACATGTGCTTCTGGGTCAAGCAGCCAGAAAGTTTGCCAGACAGTTATTTCTGTTTCTTAACCTCACTAAGAGAGGACTGAATAGCCAGCACCAGAGGAGATACTTACATGGATTATGGGGGTTGGAATGAGGAGATTTAAGTGCAGACTTAAAGGTACCTTGACCCAACTCTGGAGCTCTACTTTTCTTGTTTTTTCTGGTCTGAATATCTATGTACCTAGGTTCTGCATTTATTACAGTTTAATTTTTGACAGACATGCTTATAATTATCCCTAAACAATTTGAACCATCAATGTCAGCAGTTCGGCAGAGAAGACTTATGCAACATACTTACTGGAGTGAAAAGAGCACTGCACAGCTAGAGAGGATGGTCATTGGAAGGAGACAGTAGCCCAGGACACTGGCCACACAGCCACATGAGACCCCGGTGACACTCATCAGATTGAGTAGAGCATGAACCCCCAAACAGCCAAAGACACTGATTCCATACACGTAGCCAAACTGAACTTTACCAGCCTGTAATAAAAGAAAATTAATTTCTTATAATAAGAGAGAATGGAATGTGATTTAATTCTTCCTTCTTCCTACATTCACTGTTGAGAATAAAATTCAATGCATGCATTGAGAGCTGGTGCAGACTTGATGGGCCAAATGGCCCTCTTCTGACAGGAAACGGCTGAAATTTACAGATTGTAAATTCCTATGATTCTAAAACTCATTTCACCATCATACTCCAATACATTCTTTCCCAAGACCTCAAAACAGCAATGTTAATAATTATCATTCAATTTGATATAGTGACTTTTAACGTTAAAACTTCTCCAAGCTCTTTAGAAGTAATTGCCTTCAAGTGTTTCAACTTTATTTTTCTAGACAAACACAGCAGCCAATTTATGCCGAGTAAAATCCCACAAGCAGAATGACCAATTTATCTACAAGAGTAATGCCTGAGACAATTGGAGAAAGTCCCTTCTATTTTTGAGTAGTCTTATCAGATCCTTAACATTCACCTGAACAGGCAGGTAGGAACCAATTTTAACATCTCATCCAAATTATGGGACCTTCAACAATGCAGTGCTGCCCCAGTAATACACTGGAATATAATCCTTAATTGTGAGTTCAAAGTCCCAATGTTGAACCCACAATCTTCAGACACAGAGGCACAAGTGCTAAAAAGTGAGCCAAGCTGACACTTATCTCCCACACAAGTTTTCTCTTCTTCCCCCAATCTACAGACTTTTAATACTCAAGCTTAAGATCAAGTGTAGTTTCTGTTCACATCAGTTACTACTTGAGCTAGCAATGCTGGAAAAGTTCATCTCCTGTTGAGATTCGCTTGTGTGGGTTACCATGACCGAATCTCACGATAAATGGATATGCGAAGGATTGAGATCCCGGCAATAGCTATGCTTTCAGCCCCCTGTTGGCTTGGGATCAGTATTGCAGCACTTCTGATCTGAGGAGTTTGATCTGCCCTCACAAAGAGGAAGCGGAGATACTGGATCTCAGAGCTCACTTGAGCATTTGGTCATGAGGCTCAGGCTGGACTTGCCCAGCCAGTGAGGCCATCCAGCCACCTGATTTGCTCGGGTGTTCATGAAGACATGGTTCAGATCTGCATTGTCCTTTGACAATTTGGGGCCTAGAAATGTTTTGGGGGGATTGTGGCTTGTCTGTGGGGACAACCCTCATTCCCAAAGTGGAACGTTTCTGTCTAATTTGGTTAATGGGGGTGAGCAGGCGTAACTTTGCTTACCAGTAAAACAAATAAAAATTTAGTGTCTGGAACTATAAGCCTTGGCTCTTCACTAACTTTCTAATGATAGGGAACAGTCATCATGTTCTGATGAACTGGACAATGTTAGTAGCAGAGCAGTTAAAAATGAAGGAGTTAAAAATGATTCCATTCCCAAGCGTCAAATAACATTTCAGATTTGGTGAACACAAGCAGTCAATTCAGTAGAAATATCAACATATAAAAAAAAATTCAAACTAATGGCAATACTGAAAGGGCATGAAATAATAATACTGGATGGTCTATGTTTATTATTAAAGATCAGCAACTGTTATTTTTATCAAATGTAAACCATGATGGTGCACCTCAGTTATTATTACAAATAGTCCCTGGAAAAAAACATGTTCAGGGAACAGCTTATCATTCTGCTCACATTAAAAAGTCTACATTTCTACTGTTTCCTGCAAAAACATAGGCATCAAAATTAATTGTTTTTTTCTGGAAGGAGAGCCTTAGACACATAGTGACTTTTCCACAGCACTAACAAAATAATATTCTGATGATGTTCATAATGAACCAAATAACAGTTTAGTTTTTTAAAAATACTTAAATTGAAGGAAAGAGAATGACATGGCAAGTAAATTACTTTTTGTGACATTTTCATGCAATGACATTTTAACATACCAACAGCAGTGTGACTCCAAATGCGAAACAGAAAACCATTGGTCCTGTTAAATCAGTCTCATTCAGGATGCTGCCATCTGCTGGCTTCATTGGATTCAGAACCGTTAACGTCTTCTGCCAGATGTGATCAAAGTTGATCCCCAGTTCTGTGAAAGAAACCGTCCTGGGTTAGGATTTCACAAGATACAGGTTGGGGTGGGGGGGAGGGGCTACAAGTTGTGAATTTTACCAACCTTGCGGAATTATTACATTTAGTACCTCCAGTCTATTTTATGGGTGTCACACTACACTTTACCGTAAAGCCCGTGAAGCATTTTGAGACATCCTCTCGGGCATGGGAGAGTCTGTAATGGAATCAATGTTCTTTAGAAGGACTTGTGTGTCGGATGGTCGTTTCTTGTGTTATATTTGCTTATATTCCTATGCTTCTCTTTATAGGATGAACTGAGACAAACTATGGCAAGTGAGTTACTTGGAGCTATCTTCCTATATCTCCTACTGTATGAATGTCTTTCTTATTCTTCCTGTATATGTTGTCCCATTCCAATCTCTGTTACTCAACAAATTGTCAAGAATATCGGAATCAAGTCGATCTCTGTGTCGATAGTCTGGTTCCTGAATCAGGGAGCTCTACAAGAGTCCATGGCATCGTTGATGGCAGACCAGCCCCCCTGGTTTATCAACAGGATTTGTAGAGGCAGACCAGTCACTGAGAGCAGGGATTCTTCCCACTCATTTCCTGTTAATTCTGCAAATCAAAGCCCTAGCTATGGTGGTCCTAGTTGGTCAAGCATTGGGAAGCGTTGCAACATAGTGGCAAGCTACACAGTCTTAGCTGGTTAAACTGTTACAGTGCTCCAATGCACATTTGCTCTCACCAATCTTCATGTAATACTTCTCAGGATTAGGTGAGTAGGCTGTATCTCTCTGAGGACAGAAACCATTCTTCCTTTCAGACAAATTAAAATCTCCATGCATATGTGGAACTCTTAGTTTGGTTTTGATACTCTTAAGCCCAATGATTGATTTCTGTGTCTCTTGGATATCTGGCTGACCAAAAAAAAGTTAAAAACGCAAAACATTAAACTTGTGAACATCGCAACTGCAAGAAAAAATTCTCACTTGAGCATTTTGGATGGAGATTGAGAGAGACGCTATAACATTGAGTGAAGCTGTCAATTGTGCAACCTCTTTGAATGCGCATTCTAAATCAGATTGGAGCATTCTTTGTCAGAATAAAGTATAAATGGGAAAAATATAAATGGGTAGGCAATATAAAATGACTGATTGATTGAAAGGTTTAGTGCTGAAAGGCTTGTTATTTTTTAAACAGATTTATCATAGCTTTATATGCATTACTCTGGCTATAATGGCCATGACTTTGAAACTTCAGCTGTGATAATGGAATTGCTCATGCTCTTCTCATTGCTCACTTAAATTATAATATATACGAGTATAATAAAGGTATTGGAAATAAAGATATCATCGTGATCAGACTGTGTAAAGCCTTGGCAAAGTGCTAATCCAGCCATTCAGCAGGTTCAGAGATGATACCCTTTCCTTCAGGTAAGAATAATTGTGTTATGCAAAATATGTTATTAATATGTATACCTCACAAGTGGGCTGACCTGATAGCTTCAGAGTAATGTCATCATGAGGTAAGTTCTTATGAGCACGCTGGTGGGGTATTAATCAATGGTCTGTGGATAGCCATCGTGTGATTTACTTATATCACACATTAGATAATAATTCAGTGAAGAATTGAGAACTAGCAATGAGCTAAAGGTGAAAAAGAGATGGCGTCTTGGTGCACTCTAATCCTCTGTCATTTGGTTTGATTCAGTTGGAGATAGGGTGAGTGCTAACTTATCTGTTATTGTGGGTTCACAATGTTTTAATTTTCAAAGTTCCTTTTAGTTTCCAAGAAAAAAAAGGTGGAATAATTGATGTGATGTTCTGGCAGCTCCATGAAATGTGGAAAAGTATTTGATGTAAAAGTCGATAATTGCAGCACAATTCAACAGCTGATTATCAATCATTAAAACTGCAGTTATTGTGGCAATCATTAACCCTTTAGTGTGGACATCATCCTGTACCAGCCTCACTGGGAGCAACGACTCAGGATTGACCAGAGTTAGACCTAACAAGTCTTGATTTCCATGGCTCAGTAACAAACTAGGCAATGCATTTACCAATTGAGCCAAATGTGAAGCTGTGGACACTTTTCCTTTAACAAATGAACACCCTTCAGGGTGAGATGATTCCGCCCCCCACCTCAGACCCTCTGTTATACATAAAGCCTTGTTCCGGAGCATAGCCAGAATTCTTTGCCTAGAGGAGCGAACATTTCTTTACATGGGGAATGAACAGCTGGAATGGGTTATCAGGAAGGATGGTTGAGACTTAGACATTAGACTCGTTTAAGAAAACGTTGATACTGTCACAGAAAGCTGGTGGGATAGATATTTTGTACGGTAAAGGTGACTGAACCTCTTTTGATAGTTTTATGAACTCAGCTCCCAATATTGTGTGACTGGCCCTTAATATTAACATTAAAATGTGCCTCTTGAATGCCCAAGAATCTTTTCAAAGTATGTGGTACTGTACTGGGACGATGGTAGTGTGGAATTCTAGGCTGAGATTAATTGACTATAGAACTTTCTTCACTGAAACCTGTCTGTGATATTGTGACTATATACACAAGAGTCAGCTGAGAAGCCATGGATATCCCTGCATATATAGTACTGTACTCCATGTATCCAGTTATTTAGACTTATTTCTAAGCAGAAATTGAGATTCTCCCTGGACAGGAAGCTTCCTTATTTTCATCTTCATCAAGCAGCTGATAGGCACAGCAAAAGGTAATTGCCTGAACAGCATCTATTATGGTGCTTGGAGCTAACTGACATAGACCAATGTCAAACAATTAGATAGAAATGCAAAATCCATACAATAAAAGCTTGCTCACAGTTACTTATGGAAAAATTCCAATCCCAAAGGGCTGCAAAAGTTATTCTATGGTCAATGTTTTGCTTTCCAACATTTTACTTGTGTTATATGGCTGAGAAAGGGCCCAAAAGCAAAAAGTCGTCTGTGGATGCCAACTGGAAGTTGCTATAGGCAAAGTGACTTTGTTTTTGCAAATATTTCATCTTCAACCTCAATATCTGTGGCAGCATAAATTTGCCACTGTAGCATGATTGATGTGCCTCAGCAAAGAAACAGAAATGAGAAGCTGTATTACTCCAAGAATACATTTAAGAACTTTAACCATTATAATTAACAGACAGGAATATTTTAGAATGCATCAGCAAATTAAGACAAATGATAAATGTTTAATACAGCTGGATGGGGTTATAAGATGGTTGTACTCTCACATCTGGGTCAGAAGATTGTGGGTTCAAATTCCAAGTCAGAACTTAGAGTTCACATTCTAGGCTGATACTCCAATGCAGTGTTGGGAGAGTGCTGCATTGACAGAGTTTCTGTCCTCAGATGAGACCTCAATGTCTCATTAATTTCTCATCTGCCTGATCAGTTGGATATTAAAGAACCCATGACACTATTCGACAAGAGAAAGGAGTTTCTCACAGTGTTCCAGTGAGCAATCCTCCAGTTAAATTGCTCATTTACCTTTGGGCTCGTTGTGAGGCATTGCTGCATCCAAATTGGCTGCTGTATTTGCCCACAAATACTTTGGGCAATGGCTGTGGATTTGTAGCAGAATACAGAAAACATGTGAAGCCCCTTTGAGACATTTTGACATGATAAGTTGCTATATAAAAAATAGTCAAATTCCACATTACAGTTCAGGTTCAAGTAATCCAATAGCTGAATAGCCTGTGCTTCTTTAGTAATTTGGTCTGGCTGACGTACCATTGTAAAGTGCTTCGAGATGTTATTTCATGTGAAGGGCATGATATAAGTGCAAGTTTATCAGCTGCAAATACTTTGGTAACAATTTGGAAAATAGTGGAAAATACATTATTGGTATACAGAATAAACTCAAAGTACTAGCACACCTCTTCCTGCTTAAGATCAGCAATCATTCATGTGGTTTGGTTACATATTCACTATGTACCTTCTAGAAGTGGCGGTTCATCATCAAAATCAGCATCGACTGGGGAAGAGGAGCCAAAGGGGATATAGGTTGCAGATGGCTGTAAGATGTTGCCTGCATAGAACTGTGAAGTGTGCATCATTTCTGAAGGTGCAAAGATTTGACGTTGTGAGTAATCGTTTTCAGAATCACTGTAAGATGCATAAAAAATTAGTCCTTATTTTAATAAAAGAAAACCATCTAATAACTAATCAAACAGGCAGAAGAGGCTTCTTTACCTAAACTGCTCATTTCTGATCTTGTGACTGTACCCAAAGCTCACCAGTGAGTCCTACTTCATGGGTTCACTTGGTTAGACTTTTAGACCTGAAATGTCATCTAGTAATTTTAATTTAGAAGCCAATTCATTTTAAACACTGTAGACATTTGACTTCCAAATGAAGTTTGGAATCAAGAATTTTCATCAAGGCTCAATTATGATAATTCGCTCCTCATTGGCCTTCCCAACGCTTCCCTTCACAAGCTGCAGATCATCCAAAGCTACCAGGCTCCATGACCCCACTCCACTGGCTCCCCATCCCTCAGAGGATCGAGTTCAAGATCCTCGTCCTCACTTTCAAGGCCATCCATGGCCTTGTGCCCTCCTACCTCTCTGACCTGCTAACCCCTACCAACCTGCCCGTTCCCTCCGTTCAGCAGGCTCCAGCCTGCTCCATGTCTCCCGCCCGACCCGCCCTACCATCGGTGGACGGGCTTTCAGCCTCTCTGCCTCCACACTGTGGAACTCCATCCCACAGTCCCTTTACCTCACTTCCTCCCTCGCATCCTTCAAAGTCGGTCTCAAGACCCTCCTCTTCGATCGTAGCTTTGATCGCCCTCCCACCTCTCTGCCTTCCCTCACCCCTACCCCACCTCTCCCCCATGCTCGGGTCCTGACCCATGACTGTCCAGTGCCTTGGGACGTTCTCCTGATGTGAAAGACCCTCTATAAATGTAATTTTGTTCTTGTTGTTTCAACAATTCTATACTTTTTACATTCTTACATTTTAAGGCAAAATAGTGCTTCAGGTTAAAACTAGGTGAAATTTTGAGCCCTTTTCAGTAGGTGGTTGGTAAACATCAAATAAAGAAAGCACGTACCTATTTGGATCAGGATTACTATCATCTCTGTAGACATAAGTTTGATCCTGATCCTTAATATCATAGTTTGATTGGTAAAAATCTGAATCAATCCGTTCAAAAGCAGACATTCTGATAGAATCCTGGAAAGCAATAATAAAATAAATGATTAACTTATTTTGTCATGTGCCAACAGCTCATCTTGGTGGTGTTGTGATCAGAAGTGAATTATTAAAAAAATGTTTTACTTAAGTTGGGTATGCTTAGGCTTGTCAAGCTGAACTGCAAAATTACGATCTTGATCATAAATGTTGTTTTGATTAAGTGAAGGTTGCTTATGCTTGTTAGCAGATGTCGAGATAATGTCAGTATGCTGTGTAATATATTGTGAAGCGTTAACTTGCCTAAGAAAGATAAAATGAATTTCTGATTGCAACTGTAGTTTGTGATATTGGCAATTAATTGCTGCTATACAGTTCTGTATTGTCTTGATCAGAGTCATTTAAAACAATCAAGTGGGTGAGAAAGTGCTGACCTGCAGTAATCAGCCTGAAGTAAAGAACTATGACATAAAGAAGTGTAGCTGAGCTACAATTCAGTGCTGGCTGAACAGGGTGATTCGTTCCTGGCACACACTGCCTTGTGTTTGATTTGAATATAGCTAGTGGCAGAAAGGAGTGCTTTAAAAGACTCCTGAAATATGACTCATTGAAATATGGCTTAGCTCAGCTGGTTTCACTCTCACCTGTGAGTCAGAAGAATGTAGGTTAAAATCCCATACTGGATCTTGAGCTCCTAGCTAGATTAACATTTCTATACGGTAAAGGGTGAGTGCTGCATTGTCGGAGGTGTTTAGTTTGAATGAGATATTGCAAAGAAGTCCTGTCTACCTGTTCAGATGTCAAAGTTCCAGTGACATTATTCAAAGAGAAGGGAGTTTCTAATAGTGACCTGGTCAACAATGCTCCAGATTAATTGGTCAACATGCCTTGTTGAAAAGTCTGAAAGTTAAAGTGCTTTCTTTTTTTGGCCCTTAATGACTTTCAATACTGCATTTAACTCAACACGTGTAGTTTGTAAATACCACGTTTTAGACCCCATTTTCTCCTGTAAATCTCAGTGTGCCTAGAAGATCAGGTTATGACATGTGACATGAAAACATGTGATATGAGCACGTGTTTCTGCCAAGGCTGCTATGACCAAGGTCATATGCTGTCATTTACAAGGTCTACCAAATAAAGACACAGTGTAGAAAGCTTGTAGCTTCACAAGCATCAGTCTCTTACCAGAAAATCAGAATCATACTGCATCAGAAACATTTTTACAATTGATATAGGGCCTTTCACAATGGATGTCTCAACTTAATGGATGTTGAACCTCATTGGATATTTAACTATAAAGTGTATTGATTATGTATTTTGTAGACAAACAGCCAATTTACTAAAAGCAATGTCCCGCAAACAACCAATGCAGCACCAAAGCATCTTTTCAGACACCAAAATATTGTTTTTCCTTTGTACATGTGCGCATCGTACATCTCCTTAGGACGTCCTCCCCATATGAAAGGCTCTATACAAATATAATTTTGTACTGTATCGTCATGATTAAGAAAAATTCAAAAGTCAACATAAGAGAATTTTATACATTTAGTACTGTTGCTCTATAGTACTTTGCATGAAAGATAAACTGCTACATGTTTGATCAACAATATAACGAACTGTATTATGAGATTTTAATTATACGTACCTCAAATAAACGAAAAGACTGAATACCAAAGAAGTGATGCCGCCTTTAGACAGTTTTAACAAAACAAAATGTCAAGCAGGGCTTAAGCACAACTTGAGGCAAGAAGGCTGCTCAACGCTATTTATAAAGCTCTAAATGTGCAGTGTAGAGATAGCTCTACTAAATATAACACTGACACAGACTGGCATGCTTTAATATTCACTGTTACATTTTTCCAACTTAGTCACTCGACTTATTTCACACTATAAACCTGAATAATGTAACAAGCACTGTTTGTATTTATCTGCCAACCAGTAGCATTATAAGGGGTGAATAGTAAGGAGTGGGATGCGATAATTATTACCACTGATGACCATCGCAATGTGGGACATTTTACTGTTGGACATGTCCCAGTGAGAACTGCTGCAGGGTAACCCCTCCTTTCATTCCAATAGTTTTGGTCAAAGGCTGGTTGCTGCTATTGCTGGATGGCAAAACATTATTTGAAGTTCTATAAACACAGACAGAAAGCAAAGTGTTCACAACATAACACAATTAGTTTCCCTCCTTCAGGAGTTATTGCTTTAAGTTAAACAGACAGCATCCCTGAGCTGTCTGACCACATTCACCCATCTGGTTAATTCTTTCCAGGCTTCTCTTCTGACATCTCTTTTGTAACGTGACCATCTGTACCAAAAGGTTGTGCTTGAAGCTTCTGGAAGTTCTACAGAGCTAATTATTTGCGTGTAGCTGTGTTCAAATTGGCTGCTGTGTTTGCTGACAAATACACAATCACAACACTTGACAGTACTTAACTGTAAAGCACTTTAAGCCATTTCAACAGTTTAAACACTATATCAAATGCAAAGATTATTAATTTTGAAATCAGTTAATCGCAAGTATTTAGCTTGTTAATGTTAATTTTTTTAATACTGCAGTGATTTACTGCATCATTGTGCCGTGACTTACTTTGCTCACAATTATTCTTGTATTTTAATCTTTCACATGAAAGGACATTGCTTCCAATGTGCCTGGTTATGGTCTGGTGTCAACAACTAAGATGAAAGTGTCAGAAAGGAAACTATACTTACTAATTCTAGTATTATGTGGTGGAAATCTGTCAAAAGTACTTACAATGGCATTAAATGTTGGTTTTGGAACAGTGAAAGATGCTAATATTTCCCACAAAATATACAGTCAATTCATTTTATAGTATCTTCTGTGAAGTGCTTTGAGACCTCTCAAAGACATGATAAGGCACTATATCAAATGCAAGGATTATTATTATTTTATTATTGAGATAGTTAACCTTTTAGGTAACTTGTTTATTGGACTGCTTGGTGACATGCCAAGAAGTATACTGTAGGCTAAAAAATACATAATAGAGAAATAAGATAAGTCGAAAAGTGTTTAGCAGATGTGAAGCTTATGTTTTAATAGGAAAGTAAGGCTGATGGAGGTGAGGAATCCACAGTCTTGAGTTTTCTGGGAAAGAATCTATTTATAAAAAGAGACTGATGAGTTTTGGTTTCAATGTTGGGAGAAAGAAGAGAATGTGGAAGAAAATATTGAAGTTTGTGAAGAAAGGTTGGTGAAATAATGACCATTGTAGTATCATTAAAATAGGCAAAAGAGGAAATAGTTGTAATAAAGAGGGAGAAAGGGTGAAACCAGAAGTGAAGGAAATCTTACCTATCAGACAAGTCTTCTTATGCAATGTCCAGTTGTTTGTCAAGTTTGTTTATTGAAAGTCTTATAATTGTACAAACCAGAGGTCCAAAGTTCCTAATAGTGTTCGTCCTATGTCCAAGTCTATAGTCAAAAACTGCATAAAACTACATTTCATTTGGCCAGTGATTTAGCACTCTTGACACTTATTCTCTCCTTGTAGGTCCTGATTCTCAGCAGTGGTCCACACATAGCAATTGAAACGTGAGGTTTAGCAATACAAGACTCAATCCTTTCTCTGGCCTCACACACCACTATATAGTTTCCAGTGACTTGCTGTGATTTTTCTTTTTGACTAATACATACGTACTTTTCAATTCAGATGATTAAACAAACTACATTTGGTCTAGGCAGCTGTGGTGCAAAATCATTAATAGCAGTCATACATATTGAATATTGTATTTACTGTCGTCTGCTGTTCAAACATAATAAAGCTGTGCCTACAATTCAATGGAATATAAAAACATGCACTTACATAGATATGTCTTTCATGGAAATTTGGATGACAATTTCAAAACACTTCACAAGGATAATGGGGAGCAGGAAGAAATGCAGTTTGGGACGAATTACAGCCCATAGAACGTGGAGTTTAGGAGAGCAGAGAGAATTGAAGAAATCTATCCTTGAGGTTACAAACGCATAGATGAGAGTTGTGGCTGCAAAGGTGGTGAGATATATCTGTGGGTTGAACAATAGGCAGTGTAGAAAGTAGAAATTAAGGGTGTGGACCAAAGTACAGTCAGAGATGATGTTTAGAGCTTTGAAGCCATGAAAAGAAGGAGCAAGGCAAAAAGAGTTGAGGCATTGTGAGAGTTGGGCTATCATGTCTTAAGACTTAGCTACTGATGATGGGATGGAGAACCAGGAATGAGCTGTACACCATTCAGAAGAGCTGAGGGTAGATGCCATTTGGATTAAGGATTGAATTCAGCCTGAGGGATTTGTCATTGTTCATCTGGATTTGCTTTTATGCTTAAATCATGCAAATGTTTTGGCGTGTCAGCCAAGTGTATAACGCAAGCTTCATAAAATAGAAGCTTGCTTAAGAGTATCCAAACCAAGTTGAGAGTTCCACATCTGTATGCCACCTACACATGAGAATTTCTCTGTATCTGGAATGGAAGGTAGACTCTCCATGGTGCGGTGCACACAATTGCATAATTTCAAGACTATTAGGAGCTGGTTGGTCTTGGGAATCCCATGGGGTACTGCAGGAGTTTAACCAGCTTGCCATTGAGAGCAGTCTGGCAAGCTTCCCGCTGCTTGTTCAGCAAGGACCATCCTACCCGTTAAGGCTCTTGGGTTGCAGAGTTAACAGTAGCAGAGTTGAAGAATCATACCTCCAAGTCCTGCCGATGAGCCAGGCTGATGGCTGTTCTGTCATCAGCAGTGTTCTGGAGTATTGCAGATCCACCTGACACGAACTGGATACCAAAACTGATTCAGAGGATGACACGATCCTGACAATCTGTAACTAAGCACGTCACCTTGGAGCCAGGTCAGTTCCAAGGCTTACCTCCTCCAGAGGATGGAGTAATATGAAGGCTGAATTTGAGGTTTGTGTTAGCTCATTATCTATTTTGTGAAACATATGACTACTTTCAGAAACCTTATATCGCATAATTAACTTGTGATTTTGTTGGTGCTTAGTTGTATGTATGCAGAACTTCTAGTTGTTTGTCCTATATAGTTGTTTATCCTCTTAAATGTGATTTGTGATGGATTCTACCAAAGAAATTCATGAGAGTTTTCTCTTTGTACAATAGAAGTTGAAATCCAAAAGCACACACCAATGAAACTCCCCACCTGAAATACCTTTTTCAGATACAGATTGAACTGTGAATTTCCATCATTTTTTATTTTTATTTCACATTTCCAGCATCAGAATGCTGGCACTAGTAACACATCATTATATTCTTGTAATATTTAGGAATGCTGAAATTGTAAGTATAAAACTCTGAAATGCCTAACAGCTAATTTGTACTGTTGAAAATGATTTCAAATCACTTCAGTAGTAAAGCAAAGTTAGAAACAGCATTCATATTTCTCACTACAAATTTACTCTCCAGGGGTTTAGAGAACACTGTGCACATCCACATACTCTGGAGCCAAACACAAGAGAAGTCTTGTAACGTTAGTAAGCACTGCTGAACGGTTTGAGAGTTAAGACTGAATCAATTTTCATTGTATTTCTACTGCGGGGTTGTGATTTGTTTTCCTGGCAAAATAGTGTTGTAAAGATGGCTTTGGCATCTGGTCTCCAACTTGCTTTACCACAATAATACTGTCAAACCAATTTTCAGTAACCAATCAGGCAACTGGACCGAAGTAGCCTTTATGTAACTTTGAGTAAGGGTTTGTTGGTGTATGTAGAATTTAAGTACAAGTATATAGAAAAATACAATGCACACACGAACCCATAAATCAAACTACTAAATAAGATGAATTTACTGCACTAAACAGGTGATTGCTGAATAGAGGTTGTTTATTGTGGAAAATCAGTTGGGACTGTTCCAAGGTGATTGCTGATAGCAGGTGGTTGCTGTATGGAGGTGGTTGCTTTAACAGGTTTGACTGTATTTGAAACTGATATATTCTGTTTTTTGCATCAATTTGGTGTTGTTTTCACATTAAATTGATGTACTAAGCCGTTGGTCACACTGGTGGTGCTCATGATTTATGAAATAATTGTTGCAACTTCGTTCTCCTTTCAAATATTACACACAGTCAAATGAATTATTAATACCATTATGTTTTGGGCAATTGGTCAAGGTTTACCATGCAACTCAGTAATGCGCTCTTAAATGCATTTTGAGTACATGTAGCACATAGCACACAAAACAACTATAAATACTGTAGCTTGAAAAATGCAGAATACATTGTTCAATTAGAAGCTAAAAGCCTTGGCAAGATTAGATTTAGTGTTTAACTGTAATAGTAATTTCCTTCTCACTATTAGCGATCTATACTTCAGTATGAATTCACAGTCCATTATCAGCTAAAGAACCTAATTATAATTCTTCTTTAGCAGCTATTTAAATAATGATGGCTGTTATTCTACCATGAAGAAAATTGTTCTTGGTACTGCTGTATTATTTTCCACAATTGCATTAAATTTTCACTTGAATACTTTCTTGTGAGAGAAAATGACAAATCATCATTAGTATGCTTAAACTGTAACGGTTGTGGAATTTTTTTTTTCTTCGCATTCAAATAATGATTGCTCACCTTGTGACCTTTCATTTTGACTGCACTTTTTATCACTCCAGGCTCAGACTCCCAGCCGCCTGAGAAGTTCTGCCGACGTGAAAGGCACAATATAAATGTAAACCAATAAATGTGAACCTATCACTCCCGTTCTTGCCTAGCTTCACTGGTTCCCCATCACTCAGAGAAACCCTCGTTCTCACCTTCAAAGCTCTCTACGGTCTTGCTCCCCCCTAACTCTCCGACCTCCTGAACACATATTAGCTTGCTCGCTCCCTCTCCTCGGCGGACACCGACCTGCTTCAGATCCCCCGCACTTCCTGCCCCAGCACTGGTGATGGGGCGCTCAGCATCTCTGCCCCCAAGCTCTGGAACTCTATCCCGCATTCCCTCCGCCTCTCGCCTCCTTCCAATTCCTGTCTAAAGACCTTCCTCTTCGACCGTGCTTTCGGCCACCCTCCCACCCATCCCACCGCCTTCCACCCCTCCTGACCTCAACTCCCAGCTCGGGTCCAAAAAACCCTGACTGTCCAGCACCCTGGGATGTCCTTCCGATGTGAAGGACGCGATACAAGTATAATTTGTTACTGTTGTAAAACTCTTGTTATTGATTGTTGCATCAAAGAAGGTTACCATATTCCATAGTAATATATCATATGTATAAGTAATATAAAGAGTATTGTTTCTCCTCTGGTTTTCAAGCTGATCCATTAAGCAAACCCTTCTGACCCATAGGAACACATTTTTTTTGCCCTTGAATCTTGCACATCACCATTGGTGCTTCCTCCCTTTCCTCCTTCAAGGCCGGTCTCAAGACCTTTCTCTTTGACTGTGCCTTCAGCTCCTCTCGACTCTCTACCCCCTCCTCACCCCCTCCCTTCCCTCCCCTCACCCTGACCATTTCCCCCCTCCTCGCTCCCTCCCTTCCCTCCCTCACCCTGACCATGTCCCCCCTCCTCGCTTCCTCCCTTCCCTCCCCTCACCCTGACCATTTCCCCCTGCTCGGGTCCTGACCCAACTGTCCAGCGCTTTGGGACGTCCTCCCCACGTGAAAGGCGCTCTATAAATGGAATCTTGTTGTTGTTGTTGTGCCTTCAAAAAAACGGTGCCCTAACCTCTGGAACTCCCTGTCTTAATGCCTCCACCTCACCCCCTTATATCTATCTTTAAATTCACCTTAAGACTATCTCTTCAAATGCGTCAATGGTCACCTCTCCCTCCCCCTCCCACATGCTTGGGGTCCAACCCCACCACTGTACCACACTATCCTGCGTGAAAGGTGCTCCATAAATGCAAATTGTTGTTGGCTCAGAAATGAAGCAATAGTTTTTCCGCTACTAGGGGTGTGTGTGTGTGTATATATATATATTATATACACATGCTACAAAATCTTTCACAAGACAGATATTATAGCACGTAACAGCAAATTATTAGAATAAAAACCTCATTTATTTACAGTCAAATATATTAAAATATACAATTGCTAAGGATGTTATGGAACATAACAAACTGGTTAACAGTGATTTTCTCAGTCCGTTTAAATTAGAGCATCTTTGAGATTCTTTCTTGATCCCAATGTTGTCTCTCTTCAATTCTCTCTGGACATAATGTCATGAGATACTCTTGGTTAAGTAAGATTGATGAAATCCTTATTGATTCATCCTGTCTGTCTCTGACATGATTCCAATTCCATTTCAGTGGATTATTCAAAGCAAATATATTTAGGAAAGTGTCCTCTTCAACAGTAATTGTCATTTTCAGCCACTCAGTGCAATCATATTTATTGTATTACATGATCTGCATTGTGGACCATAACTTGGAATACTCATATCAGAAATGTGTGCACTTTAGAGACTTCCAGTCTATGCACCTCATCAGAAGTGTACATAGTTTTGTCTTACTTGTCTTTTTCCCTCTTCAATATCTTTATGAAGGCATCCTTTGGCACTTCCACATTACCAATCTTCCTCATCCTCTTCTTTCCTTCAGCTTGTCTTTTCAGAAGCTTCATTTTACGGGTTATGTCCCCACCATACTGGAAATAAATACAGACTGAAGTGAAGCTTTTAAAAATATGATACTAAGAATAACTATTTTTTGTGGTTACTTTGGGAGAGATAGGGGGGATATTGGAGCTTATTACTGTATGAGATGCACTTTACACAGTGATAACATCAGGAACTGATGCCTCCCAGCTTCACTTTTTCCTCTCCTCTCACTCTCTCCATGAACCCCTCCAATCGGGTTTCTTTGCTGTCCACGGGTTTCCATGCTGTCATTAACCTCTCCCTGTCATCTGGCACTGTTCCTTCCCCCCTCAAAACAGCCACTATCACCCCCACCTTGAAGAAACCTTCCCTCGACCCGGCAAAGCTATCCAGCTACCAGCCCATCTCAAATCTCCCCTTCCTATCCAAGGTCCTTGAGAGCCGTTGCCTCCCAGCTTCGCTCTTTCCTCTCCTCTCACTCTCTTCATGAACCCCTCCAATTGGGTTTCCGTGCTGCCTACAGCACGGAAACTGCTCTGGTCAAGGTCACAAACGACATCCTGACGGTATGTGACCAGGGCTCCCTCTGCCTCCTCG
The DNA here is from genome assembly GCF_018977255.1 of Callorhinchus milii. Classification (NCBI taxonomy): domain Eukaryota; kingdom Metazoa; phylum Chordata; class Chondrichthyes; order Chimaeriformes; family Callorhinchidae; genus Callorhinchus; species Callorhinchus milii. Next base: position 49,645,920 of record NW_024704742.1, read on the forward strand.
TCCTCCTCGACCTCTAAGCCGCCTTTGACACTGTGGACCACTCAGTCCTCCTCCACCGCCTCTCCTCCCACCTCAACCTTCAAGGTTCTGTCCTTGACTGGTTCAGGTCCTATCTTTCACACCGCCTCCACTTCGTCTCAGCAAATGGCTTCTCCTCCAGCCCCCGCACTGTCTCGTGCGGTGTTCCTCAAGGCTCTGTCCTCGGTCCCCTCCTCTTCACCCTCTACATGCTCCCCCTTGGTGACATCACCTGCAGACATGGGGCAAATTTCCACATGTACTCAGATGACACCCAAATCTACCTCTCTGCCTCCACCCTCAACTCCAGGACTACTGCAGTCCTGACTGATTGCCTGTCCAACATCAAGTCCTGGACGCAGGCCAACTTTCTCCAACTCAACGTCAGCAAGACCGAGGCCCTCCTGATTGGCTCGCGCCAGAACCTCCGCACCTCAGGCGCTGGCAGCATCAGCCTCCATGGCTACAGACTCAACCTCACTAACTTGTAACTTGTTTGACCCTGAACTGTCCTTTCTCCCCCACATCCGCGCCATGACCGGCACTGCCTACCACCACCTCCTCAACATTGCCAGACTCCACCACTGCCTCACCCCTCAGGCTGCCAAAACCCTCACCCATGCATTCGTCACCTGATTACGGGAACTCCCTCCTCATCGGCCTTCCCAACTCTTCCCTTCACAAGCTGCAGATCATCCAAAACTCTGCAGCTCGTGTACTCTCACGCACCAGGCTCCGTGACCCCATCACTCCCACCCTCGCCAGTGCTCGGGCCCCAACACCTGACTGTTCAGCGCTTTGGGACGTCCTCCCGACGTGAAAGGTGCTCTATAAATGTAATTTTGTTGTTGTTGTTGAACTCCCTTAGTTACAGCATAGTAAAATAGTAAAATTCCTGGGCAAACCGTTTAGAGTGAACAATATCAAATATGAATTCACCTGTCAATTCATGTCACATTCTTACACATGAAACAGGAAGAGGGTGGCAACTCAAGTCTAGTTAACATCAGCACTTTAATATGACAGAACACACATTGCAACTAAACTTCTTTGTGGTTGTGAAAGGGTTTACCGTTAATATACGCATATAGAGCACATAGTAGTGCTCTTTACAAGGTGGATAAAGGTTAAACTACATTAAAAATAAATGACATTGTGAACATTTCAGAACTATCTGTAAATTTAAAAGCCATTAAATAATGTTTACAATGGATATTAAAAAATGTAGCAATTCAATCATTATTTGTAGCTTGTGATTATGTAAAGTCATTTTAAAATGTTTATCCCCAAATAATCCATAATAATCCCTCCAAAAAAACCAAAAACAATAATAAATTGGTCATTTTCAATCCATGACTGTTTGTGGGACACTGCTGTGTGCAATTGGCTGCCGCGTTCGCCCACAAATATACAGTCAATTCACTTTACAGTATATTCTGTGAAGCTCTTTGGGACGTCTAGAAGATGTGAAAAGCGCTATATCAAATGCAAGGATTATTATTATTATATTTTTAATTTTATAATCCTTTAACTGACTCGAGGGTAAATGATGAATTAGCTATCATGATACCTTAAAATAAACAGTATTTGTGCCATCCTGTGGAATTTTTATGAAATGCAGCCATCAAAATACAGTGAGAGCAAGCACGCTTGTAGTACTTTCAAATAAACCAGTTTAAATGGTTGTACTCATTCTTAAACTTCTTTTTTACTGTTAAGCCTATTCCCAAATATTATCAAACAATATCCAAATTCCCAGAAACCAATGATAAAACATGGTTTACTTTCTGGTATCTTTATCTACATTAACATAGATTTGCACACCTCATGTGTCATTTCCAGATAATTGTGTGGTAGGTTGACATTTAAAGATGCTCAATTTGCTCTTCTAAAGCCTATTTATCAATGCAAGTTGCTCCAGCCCAATTCCTCATAATAATGGGAGCCATGGATAAACCTCATATTGATATTCCACAAGTTTGATGCTCTGAACTCAATGCAATAAAACAAAATTCACTGTATATCACAAGTCTATTAAAAATACAGTATTCAGTATACAACTTTGGTAATATATTTTGGTTCCCACACTAACAGTCAGTGAGCTTTCCCAAGCCCCACCACTGTGTTCCATAGTAAGGTGGCAAGAGAGTCAATGAGTGACGATCATCAACTCCCCACCATCACGTTCAGCTTTATGTTTTACACTGAGGCACGATATTCATCACTGTACCAAGTTTCTGGACTATCATCGCAGGGGGGAGGAATTCAACACACAACACATTCATTCTGGCATCTGGCTGGTTCAGTCCCACTTTGCCAAATCAAAGATGGTAGACCAGGCGAACAGACTACATTGTTCAGATTGATCAATGGTATACAACACTAGTTACGTTGAAATTTACTGATCATAATTTTTAAAATGCGGTCTTACTTTTCTCATCTTAAAATAATTCAAAAATTTGTCTTAGATGGGTTTCCCATTTTGAGTATGCACAGCCATTTACATGTAAATTGTGCTATGGATCTCATCACTTTGAAAGAATAATGTTCTAAGGAGGTACTTTTTCCTGTTCAGAAAAAACACTGCATTTAAAATTATTTACACAAAAAGAAAATCAATGTACTTACACATTTTGCCAGTACGTTTTTCCTCATTGCTTTAATGCTGAAAAAAAACAATATTCAATAAGGGCTCTGATATGTATGGAACATGTAGAAATTAGTCACAAAATAATACAATTCAGTCTTTTGTGAGGTGAAACAGTGAGAGCAAAGTTCTTGTCATTTATGAATGTTTGAAGAAAACAAACTTGAGTTTCAGTTTAACGAAGTTATGTACATTCAAGTACCCACTATAGGTAAGTCGTTCAATGTAAATAGCAATTACTGTATCTGAGATTGACTTGTGGGCTGTGAGATTAAGAATGCATTTTGACACTTTTCACTTCATACAATTATTCAGTACACATATTGAATTTGTAACATCCATCCATCCTTGATTATCAAGAAGCCGAAAAGAACCACCAGCTCCTCCTCCTTCTATGCCAGCAACCATCTCCTTTGCCCATTTCTGAGTGTGAAATGGATCCCACAGACATGAGAGACACAGAGAACCGTGAGTGTACAAGAGGGAAGAGTATGTGAGTGCAAAGTGAGAGAAGTGAGTGAGAACAGATAGGAGTGTGAATGTAAGAGGCAATTTTTTGGGGGGACAGGGTTAAAACAGAAGAGGTTTTTTTTGTGGTCAGCTGGGTGTCTGACATATGTGGAAACTCATCACCATGCTTAAGAGTATCCAGGTCAAGCTGAAATATCCATGCATCCCACCTACACATGGACATCCCAGAGATAGATTGTTGGAATGCAATACACACACTCCCCCTGAAGAGATGCATCCTGCTTTCATAATTCCGGAAAGTCTTAGGCTCAGGTTGGCAAGAGCCAAGCCTTGGGGACCCCAGAATAACTTGGGACAATGAGAGAAGCGACACAGAGTTGAATTGGGGGAAAGACTGACAAGAGCCCTCCTCCCTACTGCCCACCCTTAGATGGACCATGTTACTAGTTAGAAAACAACAAGGATAAATAAAGTCATAGAGCAGTGAGTCAATCTGATACTTGCTTTTCTCTTGCTATAATTTTACTGCCAATAGCTGCTTGGATGGCTATTTCAAAAAGCTGTCGAGGTATTGAGTCTTTCAAACGCTCAGCTATTGCTTTACCAGCAGAATAGGCCTTCTCCCTGCCAAAAAAATAAGTAATAACATCATTCTCAAACTCATTTTTTGAACATTCCCACTCAATTAAAATACAAATATAGTCCAAATACAAATATTACAATTTCTTCATAGCTATTTTAATACATGTTTATTGTAAAAGCAACTTCACGGTGCACGAGATCTACAAAATAGGTTCTCAAGAGTTACATGGCCGCTTGACACCTCATTTATTCCTTGTTTTATTGAGAATGGTGCGATTTTAAGAGACATTTTGAATTGACTTTTTAAGATAATCAGCTGAGTCAGCAATACCATATATTTAACATTGTCTATCTCAGACAGAGCATTCGGATCAGGAAGAACAACAACAAAATGTAGTGGCTAGATAACTACAAAGGGAGAAAATAACAAATGTTCTAAAGATATTTTATTTCTTTTAAATGTACACAGCTTTAAATAACATCATTCTTCCTTCTAACTGGAGGCCCAGTGATTTGATTGACAACCTTATCAGTTTCTACATGCATTTAGAATTGATGGTTAAATACAGAAAATATAATGGTTTTGAACGGGTAGATAATTGAACAAAAGAAGAATTGGGGTATTTTGCTTTTTGATCCTCTTATAAGTCTTGTAAGTGCATTTGAAGCTACTTTGTTTCAGTGTCAAACCTGTGCACAATGGTTGTCAGTTCCTCCACAGAATGTCCATTTAAGTAAATATCCATCTTCACCAGATCAGCTGCCTGGTGTCCTGCATCCTCATAGTCAAAACTGCAAGAAGATAATAATAATAATAATAATCCTTGCATTTGATATAGCGCTTTTCACGTCAGGAGATGCCCAAACATTATAAAAAGACACTGGACAAGTATATATGCATGATAATTACTTAAATGCTACTTATTTTTGAAAGATATAACACCACTTTATAGTTTCAACTTTGACATTGTGCATTTTGCTGAAAAATAATGACAACATTTTAACATTAGTACAGCAGTGCTTTTGTAACCTGAAGCAAGTTGTTTCAGGGTGGATGGGAGTAGAGCAGCAGTCACAAAAAATGCATGTCTCAATTTTTTAATTAATTTAACTGTGCCTGGACCACAGAATCCTAAAGGAAATGTGCTGTTTTCAACAAGGTATTTCATAATGTGAACCATTACCTTTTCTGTACAGTTCAGGCACTCCAGATTTGACCTGGAGCAAATTACCAAGTAAGGACAATTTAAGTTTGATCTTCAAAAGAGAATATTAGTGGTTAATTTGACTGTGGGGGCAAATGTGCCACTCCTAGTGCTGTCCCACCTGAGATCAGCTAACTATGAGATTGGGTGTTTATATTCGCAAACAGTGGCTATCAGGATGAACACTAGCTACCAATGCACTCCTGCCATTGATGAAATGTGAAAATAATTCTACAAGTGATAATAAGTCTATTGAGTTTACATTTGACTGATAGTTAGCATGTATCGTAGATATTGAAAGGACTTTCATTGCAATACATCACTGAATGGGACTCACTATTAAACAAAATACAATTCAGATGGACTATAAGGTCATTTAGTAAAAGTACAACGTGCTAAAATGGTCACTATGAACTCCACTTAGTAATAATAATAATCATCCTTGCATTTGCCTCATCAAGTCATCAAAATGTCTCAAAGCATTTACAGGATTACCTTGAAGTGTAGTGACTGTATATTTGTAGGTGAATGCATCAGCGAATTTCCGCACAGTAATGTCCCACAAACAGTCATGAAGTCAATTTTATCTAGAGGATTGTTGACCAATGACACTGGGAGAAACTCCCTTTTCTTTTTGAATGATTCCAAAAGCTCTTTAATCACCACTTACAGTACTTACATGAGGTTTGAACGCACAAGCCTCAGAGGCTAGAGGTGCTACAAAATGAGCTGGCTGATGCCTAGCTGTATTAAATTATTTACACTGGCCTTTAGTTGGATACAAGTTGGTAATTATGGTCATTCTAATATAGTAAAAAGAACCAGAAAGGATTTTATATTTCCACTTTATATACGGAAAAGGGACACAGCAGATATTCATACCTGGCATACCCTGAAGAAAGCGATTTTAGACCATCATAAAAGTCCACCACAATTTCATTCAGAGGAAAAAGGTACTGCATCATAACTCTGTGATCATCGATGTAAACCAGGCTCTTTTGAACTCCTCTTCGACTCTAAGAGACGGAGTTCAGTAACAGACTCTCAGTACTTTTAAAAGCTACCAATAATATAACATTAAAAATACCTCCAATCATCAGGGCCATTCTGCATGAAATTAAGCACATATGAATTTGCTAGTCGAAAGAAGACAAAGGTCCTTCTAGTTCGCTTTCCATCATCCTGGCAGTCGCATGACATGTTGTATCCCAAAATATATTGTTATCTCGATATTATTTTCAATCCCGAGATATTACTTAATAAACTATTTTTAAATTATTTTATTGTTCCTCATGCTTGTTAAAATTATTGATCAGCACATGTCTGAATCACAGAAATGTTTAATAAATGTAATATTAGAAACAAATAAATACATTTGGCAAATCAAACCTCTTCTACCATTTGATTATCCAAATTTATACTTTTAATCTTTATGCTTTATCCACACCCCATTATATAAGAACATAAGAATTAGGAGCAGGAGTAGGCAATTCGGCCCCTCGAGCCTGCCCCGCCATTCGATAAGATCATGGCTGATCTTCAGACCTAACTCTAATTACCTGCGCTATCCCCATATCCCCTAATCCCTCTATTTTTTAAACATCTATCCTTAATTCCAAAATATCTAATCTATTTTCTTTAGTAGTGGAATCCTCAGTTGGTGTCAAATTAACACTTTGTAGCAAATGTTCTATAATCCACCCTCATAATAAAAACAGAAGAAACAGTATTAAGCAAAATAATACTTAATCTCCTTGTTACAACTAACCTTTTCTATACAGCTTCATTTGAAACGATCCTACTGAAAACAAAACTCCAAATGAATATCCCTAATAAGAATTATTTTGCTGGTCTCCACTGAAGTCTACCACTGAATGTCATAGCAACACAATTCAGTATTTTAATCTGCTGACAATCAATTATATAACTTGAACCATTTGATGTTTCTAAACTATTTCAATGTGTGTCGAAGTTGTAAAAGTAGACAAATGCGTCCAGATGTTTAAACATACCTGGCACAGAGACATTATTTTCCCAATGTAGTCGTCAGGAGTCAGGATAGTACCTGTGACCATTGGCTCCAAATATTCTGAAACGTGTGATTTATCAGGAAAATTGCATGGATTTAAAATTGTAATCGTCTCATTTCCAAATTCCTGAGAGAACCAAATAGAAATATTATATATTATGTGAAATTTAAAAAAGCAAAAACTATTTTGCTGAAAGATTTGAAGTGCAGGAAAAAAGCAATGTAGCAGTACTATATTTAGAATGCAACTTAAGATTCAGACTCTAAATGCAATACTGGTAAAGATAAAACTTAACACACCACTGATTTGTTAATTGAAAGAATGTCATTACCTTGATTAACTTGCTGGATGACAGAAGAGCCTTGTAGGGAACAGTAGGAGCAGTCATAATGACAGAAGCATTGTACTCTTGTTCTAAACGTTGATTGAATACTTCCATGTGGAGAAGCCCCAGAAACCCCAACCTGGGAACAAGATGCACGTATTAATCAGTTGCTTTATCTTTCAAACAATTTAACTTCTGCCCTGTAGCAAACTGCAACTCATTTTCATATAAACATAATATTTTGCATTAATATGTCCTTTGAGGGGAAGGAAAGAAATTACTTGCACAAACACTTCTACTATAAAGACAGCTTTGTGGAATGGAGGAGTTGCCTTTTCAGTGAATTTTTAAAATTATCCATCATTTGAATTGAAATATTAGGATACCATGCTTGTGTTCAAAAAATCACAAGGGAGGTTTGCATGGAGACTCTTCAAGACAATTTGATCTCATTTTTCCAGAATACCCATCCTACTGTTCTGTTACAGCATCAAGCGTTTCTTCTTTTAAAAAGGGCGTCCTAGTCCCAACCACCCTTCCGGGTAACCTGTTTCAGTCACTAATAACCCTGTGAGTTATTAACTCACAGGCTTTGTCCTGAAATTGCCCTGTAACCCATAATTCTGTAATGTAGATGCTGTTGTAAAGGAAAATATAGAACACTGAAATGCTGTGCACATCTATGAATGAATTATTCATCCAGCTCGCTCAGTGAGTTTCCTGCACATACACATCCAGAAAATATGTGTGGAGAAATATTCAAATACAACATCGCAATGATATGATTAATGGGATGGATTTTTTAAAAAAATAATAATCTACACAATTTAAAATTTTCTTTTGCAATTCAGTTTAGGTATATTTTTGAAGAAGTAAGCAGTAGGTCTTTATGGTGTCAGTAAAGTTGAATCACAGCAGTTTTAGATTTAAATCAGGAACTGAAAAATTATTTTATTGATTTTCAAATTCTTGACTTGGAGAATGTCATGATGTGCTCAATACTGAGCAAAAATGTCATAAATATCCATATTTGTTTCCTGTTTGCACTGTGTAAGCCAATTGCAAATGAAGCGACACTGGATGCTGTTACTGAACATTGTTAGTGATTCCATGCTTGACAAGAAGAAAATTAAAACAGGGCCAATTTCTGTCCCCAATTATCATCGAATGACCCCTGCAGCGTAACATGTATGTGCTCGGATGTCAGCAAAGAGCAAAATTACACTGATCCTGATGTTCGTCTCCTGAAAGGCAAATAACCTTGTTAATCTCACTCCTGAAGAATGGCCACATGGGATAGGGTACTGCCAGGGTCTACAGAACAATAGCAGTAATCAATGCTTTCAATTCGTATAGATAAGGCTAACACTCCACTGTAGTTTTGGGGTGCATTGCATTGTTGGGAGGTGTCATCATTTGGATGAGACTTTAAACTGAGGATCAGATCTGTCTGCCTGTTCAGGTGAACATTGAAGATCCCATAGCACTATTTGAAAAGAGAAGGGAGTTTTGCTTGGCGTCCTGACCAAAAATCTCCCAATAAAATTCACTTTATGGCTATTTGTGTGCACATTGGCTGCAGCATTCACCAACAAAAAAATCAATCCACGTAACAATATATCCTGTGATTTCATCCTCATAATAATAATAATAATAATCCTTGCATTTGATATAGCGCTTTTCATGTCAGGAGGACGTCTCAAAGCGCTTCACAGAACACACTGTAAAGTGAATTGACTGTATATTCGTGGGCGAACGCGGCAGCCAATTGCGCACAGCAATGTCCCACAAACAGTCGTAGATTGAAAATGACCAATTCATAATTGTTTTTGGTTTTGGAGGGATTATTATTAGGCGTATGGAGTAAGGAAACTTGCCCATGGTTTCGCCCTCTGCCTGGAATTGAACTCAGGTCTCTCGCTTGCAAAGCGAGTGCTCTAACCACTGAACTACAGGACTCCACAAATGTGAAAGGTGCTGTACTATATGTAAGGATTATCATTATTCAAGGAAAGCAAAAAAAAGTGGCATAGCATTCACTAGTGCATCATTTCAGAGGCTTAATTCACACAACCTGAACAGGATCCCTATTGATACAAGATTGAGTCCCACTCGCTATAGATATTGATCTGTCACCCAGGTGCATTAAGGATTCAATTACCTCTCATTGTGGTTCAAGAAGAGATGAAAAGCGCTATATCAAATGCAAGGATTATTATTTATTCATTATTATAAGGTGAAGTATCCATCTCATAAATTTTAGCTGAGTCAAGGGTAAACACTGGCTCATATCTCCACCTCAAGGAAAGATGCAGGAATAAAACAACGGTAATCACACATTGTATCCCCAAAAGAAACAAAAACGCTGCCAATAAGATTCAACAGGAAACAAAGTACACTTAGTTTCTTTCAGAGTCTATGCTGGAATGGGGACCTTAACTAGCTCAAATACCAGGGAAGTCTTCTGCATTTAAAGCTCAGTTGGGGAAATAAAAATATTCAAACAGCACCATAGCAATATATCAAAACAGAAAGAACTTTCCTTGCTGTTAGATTATATTTGACCAATTGGCTTTTCCTCTTAAGATCATGAACATTTCGATATAAAATTGTGGGAAGCTTAACAAAAAAAAGTTATTAAAATAAATAGTCTTGACTCTCACCTCCAGCCAGCTCCCAGGGCTGGACTGCTGTCGCGGTGAACTGTCACACTGGAGTCATTCAGTGTCAGCTTCTCCACAGCTTTCCTAAGGTTGCTGTACTCAGACTGGTCAACTGGATACATCCCTTAGAAATGAAGCCATTAAAGCGGACTGAAGTAGCTTTCAATAACTGATGTATAAAGTATAATGTAGTGTGAGGCAGCCTCATAGCAACAACTATTACTCAAACACCAACAATTACCAGTGAAAGAAATCAATGCAGGAACCATCCTGTTCTCTGCAGCATTTTAGCAGTTAAGCAGCAAGAAAAACAGTTTATAACAGTGAGGCATTCTTAAATTTAGTGTTATAGCTATTTATTTAGCACCTTTGAAAAAAGTTTACTAATTCATTGCTAGCTCTCAACTATTTTCTATCACTGACCTAATGTGCCATTTTGTTTGGGTCAGCCATATTTCTGACACATGCAGAATCCCTTAACCTTAACAGTATCCAATACTCTGCTTAAGAGTATCCAAACCAGACTGAATGTTTTATGCAATGGAATGCATTCACTCTTCATTGAGAAATGCATCCCACTTACCTAACTCCGGAGAGTATTAGATGCAGATTGTTAAGAGCCAGACTTGGAAACTCTAGAATATGCGTTGAGCTATGCTGGAGTTTTATCAGCTAAAACGGCATACTTTGCCAATGAAACACGGCTTGTCCAGCTAGGACTACTGTTAGGGCTTTGGCTTGCAGGGTTAACAAGAGCTGAGCAGGAAGAATCCCTGCCCCTGGTGACTGGTCTGCCACTCCATGTCCTGCTGATGAGCCAGACTGTCATCAACAGTCCCATAAAATACTGCACACGACCAGCTCAGGAACCAGACTCATGAGACCACAAGAGTTGATTCCAACATTTTGTTGCCATGTATGTCACCTTGGAGCCAGCTAGTCTCCAAGGAAGCCCAGTTTAATCAGGCATTAAACTAGAACACTGGATGAAATATAAGTTAAGAACTAGAGCATTAAAAGATTTATTTCCCAGCAGCGTGATTCAAAGATTAATGAGCTTGCTTTATGGTACAAAAAAAACCTAAACTAAAGTAGGCAATGTGATGGAGAAATAACCTTGACCTTTTAGAGGAACAATAAATGATATGTTCTCCCAGGTACACCATTGGGTAATTATAATTTGACTGGTTTACCAGTTCTCTTACCTGCAAAGACCATTGGCTTAGCAGGTTTAAAGCCTGCTAGTGGCTCCACAGGGTGATTCTGTAAATAAAATGTGTCTCCAATCTGTGCCTCCTTCACTTCTTTCATTCCAGCTATTAGATAGCCCACTTGACCAGCATACCTACACAGTAACACAATCACAAATATTAAGATGTGCCATGATTACTGAGGATACAATTATATCATGAAATAATACTTTAAAATTAATAATGATTTTTATTGTCATTTCAGCTTCAAAACTGTGCTCAGTGAACTGAAGCATATCAGAAACAACAAGTTAATATTTTCACATCAGGAGGATGTTACAAGGTGCTGGACAGTCCATACTTCAACCCAAATTGGGGGTAAGAGCCGAGGGGGGGAGAGAAGATAAACAAAGTTACGGTAAAAAGAGGAAGGTCTTGAGATGAACAAATGTGAGGTTTAACTCCACTTTAACTCTGGATACTTGTAAACCAACTCTGAAACAACCTCTCCTTATAAAGTGAAGCTTCACTTTTATGGTGAAATAAACTGGGGTGTTTAACAACAAAAACAAAATTACATTTGTATAAAGCCTTTCACATTGGAAGACTCGAGATGGGTCTTGAAGGAGGCCAGGGAGGGGGCGAGACGGAGGGAATGCAGGACAGACCTGGATCTTGAACTGTATCCTCTGTGTGATGGAAAGCCAGTGGAGTCGGGTAAGGATGGGGGTGATAGGGTCACAGAGCCCGGTGCGGGAAAGGACAGGGGCTGCAGAGTTCTGGATGATCTGAGGTGTGAGACAATGGCGGACCCGGGCAATGTTGCGGAGATGGGGGAAGACAGAGCAGGTCATGGCATGGATGTGGGGTAGAAAGGATAGCTGAGGTTCAAACAAGATGCCAAGGTTCCGGACTGGGTCAGTAAGGTGGAGTGTGCATCCTTGGATCTTGATGCTGTGAGAGCCTGAGGTGTGGAGATGTTGGCAGGAACCAATCAGGAGAGCCTTGGTATTGCTGACGTTCAACTGAAGAAAGTTAACTCTCATCCAGGACTTGATGTCTGTCAGGACAGCAGTTGTCCTGGAGTCAAAGATGAGGCAGAGAGATATAGTTGGGTGTCATTCGCATACATGTGGAGTCCTGTAGCTCAGTGGTTAGAGCACTCGCTTTACAAGTGAGAGACCTGAGTTCAATTCCAGGCACAGGGCGAAACCTTGGGCAAGTTTCCTTACTCCACACAGAGCCTAATAATAAAACCTCCAAAAAACAAAAACAATAATAAATTGGTCATTTTCAATCTACGACTGTTTGTGGGACATTGCTGTGCGCAATTGGCTGCCGCGTTTGCCCACAAATATACAGTCAATTCACTTTACAGTATATTCTGTGAAGCGCTTTGGGACGTCTAGAAGACGTGAAAAGCGCTATATCAAATGCAAGGATTATTATTATTACACGTGGAAGTTAATCCCATGTCTGCGGATGATGTCACCAAGAGGGAGCATATAGATATTGAAGAGGAGGGGACCAAGGACAGAGCCCTGAGGAATGCCACACGAGACAGTGCGGGGGCTGGAGGAGAAACGTTTGTGGAGATGAAGTGGAGGCGGTGTGAGTGTTACAATATGAACCATTCACGGACAGAACCGTGAAGGTTGAGGTGAAAGGGGAGGATAGAGTGGTCAATGGTGTTGAAGGCAGCAAAGAGGTCAAGAAGGACGAGGAGGCAGAGGGAGCCCTGGTCGCAGATGGACAGAATGTCATTTGTCACTTTGACCAGGGCTATTTTTGTGCTATGGGCGGCTCGGAAACCCGATTGGAGGGGTTCGTGAAGGAAGTGGTGGGAGAGGAAGGAGCTGGGTCTGCTCTATGAGTAACGCTCAATTATCACCAACAAAATTACATTTGTATAACGCGTTTCACGTTGGGAGGATGTCCTATCAATACATCGTTCACAAAGCAGCCCACACTGTAATATAAAATCTACATCAGACATGTTCATCTCAATCCCCTCTTGTAACTGCAACCCTCATGATCTGATATTAGAGATGAGCAGTTTGCCAAAGTCAACTGTTAGAATTCTAGGCCTTAACTGGCCAACCAAAATGGGCTTTGGAAACATTTTTTGGCACACCAAGTTTTCCTTTCTGTTGTTCCCATTTCCAAAATGTACAGTAGTTAAAAAATAAAGATAAATACATTTCTCTTAACTTAAAAAGCCAGACAAAAGATGGGGTTATATTTAATATGTAGCACACGACTGATTCAACATTTGTGAATGAGATTAATGTAAAGAAACAATTTCTTACAGTTTTTCTACTGGATATTCATCAGGCCTAAGGATTCCAACTTCATTAACTTCATATAGTTTCTGTGTGTATGACGACATGATTTTATCCCCTCTTTGCAGCTTTCCGCCAAAAAGTGTGATGCTGGCAATGACTCCCCTGTAGTGGTCAAAGGTGGAGTCAAACACCAAAGCTCTCAGTGGGTCTGCAGCACCTGCATTTGGTCTAAAATGAAAAGATTTGTAATCCTTTGAAATGAATAGTCATCTGCTAATTACAGTAGGCATTAACGACCTAAATATTCAAAACTTAACTTAATGCACTAGAAACATTTTGGCAAATACCCTAAGATCTTAATGCTTCTAGATGAAAATCAAATTCAACTTAATTTCACATTGGATCCTTGACAGCTCATGGAAAGAGAAAACTTCCACCATGTCAGTCAGGGCTCAATTAAGACAGGACTCAGAGGTGAGTTTTAATGTGCTCTATTTAAGAACTAAAGTGTTTAATTTGTGTGCATTTGAAATCATCCCAGATGGCCAGAATGTGGATGTGACTTCAGCAACAGTGGTACTTTGGTACAAACATGTCTGTTGGTTAGTTCAAGCTCCAATTTCAGTTCATGTAGAATTAACCTCAGAAATATAATGACCTCAGAAACATAATGGCATGCAAGATACTTACGGAGGAATTCTTTCAACAACTGCTCTCAAAACCTCATCTATATTTGTTCCTAGTTTTGCAGAAATCTGTGAAATTAGAAAATGTTAGTAACTATCTGAGAAAGTGCTTTCAATTCTATAATATGATCCATATTTATATAGCGGCCTTGACATCAGGAAGACATCTCATCTTAACATTGGTAGATGGACCCTTGAGCTGGGGGTGGGGAGGGGAAAGAGATCGAAAGCACAATCAAAGAACTACACTTTGAAATGACAATTGATTATAACAGTAATATGACATTTGCACTTGTTTTTAGCAGCTTTCACGTTGGGAGCACGTCTAAAAGCGATAACACAATTAATTACAAAGTGTAGTGACGGTGTATTTTGTAGATTTTCCCACTGTTTAGTTTAATTTAATCCTTGCATTTGATATAGCGCTTTTCACGTCGGGAGGACGTCCCAAAGCGCTTCACAGAACACACTGTAAAGTGAATTGACTGTATATTTGTGGGCGAACGCGGCAGCCAATTGCGCACAGCAATGTCCCACAAACAGTCATGGATTGAAAATGACCAATTTTATTATTGTTTTTGGTTTTGGAGGGATTATTATTAGGCTCTGTGTGGAGTAAGGAAACTTGCCCAAGGTTTCGCCCTGCCTGGAATTGAACTCAGGTCTCTCACTTGCAAAGCGAGTGCTCTAACCACTGAGCTACAGGGCTCCAACAGGACTGTTGTTCTGGAGACTCAAAATGTAGTGTCAAAGCTAATGTGATTTTGACTGCAGATTAACTCAGCATACAATACTAACAATCAATAAAGTGGAAAAAGAGCAAGTTTCATACTCTAATGCATTCCTCCTTAGGAATATCAAAGACCATTTCAATCTGTTTTTCAACTCTAGCAGGGTCAGCATTCTTTAGATCAATCTGCAATAAGATTCAGAAACATTTTGTCAGTAATCACTCAAACTGTCTGATCTGCAAAGAAATTAATTTTTATTTTAACGTTTTCCATACTGAAAACGAATTATTTGCTTTCTCTAGCTTATTCTTGGTTGGAAAAAACACTTAGAAAAATTTAGACTTTCACAAGTTAAACATCAACATCATACACAACAAGCCATTTATATATTTACCTTGTTTATCACAGGGATTATCATTAACTGGGACTCAAAGGCAAGAAAAAAGTTTGCCACAGTCTGCGCTTGAATACCCTAAGAGAAATATCAATTAAAACAGAAAAAATTAAATCAACACAGGACAAATTTGTTTGCAATATGATTATTTATGGGCCAAGTTAAAAAAAGGTAATTTTAACCATTCTGAAAAAAGCAAACATTTGATGAACTTAATCAGAATAATGTTTCCTAATAAAAACTCATATTGTACAAAATTAAAGTGAAATTTATAGACTAACGTATGATTGGGTGAGAAAAAATAATTCAGTTTACAAAAATGCAACTCTCAAGTACATTAACTCTCTGAGTATGATATAAAATTATATTTGAATAATCCTGATATTCCATATCCTTACCTGGTAACAGTAAGAAGAAAAGGAAAATTGATAGAAAGATAATACGTTTCTATGTCAATGTAAAAATTAACAAGGATCCTAAGACTTTGAATAAAAATTATTGACACAAAAGTTTATAAAATACATTTCACAGACCACAATGATTCCTAAAACAAAATTGATTACTTTCAAAGGGATATAATTACTTTTCCTTTCTATCCAGATCTCAGGGATCACATTCCTAACACTAGTGTGGAAAACAATTTTCTGCCATTTGTTTTAAGATCTCCAGAAACTAGTTTATAAGTCAAAATTAAGAATTTTCAAAAATCCTACATTATCGTATTTTAAATTTTAAGGCTAGATGCTCTGGCTAAGTTGTCTGGTTTGTTAAGTATGAGTAGTTTATTTTAATGCTGCTAATGCATTGAATACCAAAATGATGCTGTGGACACATTACTCATTGTGGGTTTAACATATGTCTTGTGTTTCTTTCACTGGGAGTTTACGATTGGTCAGTGCCAGCAAGAAAGTGTCAAAAATAAACTTATTCAAATTACCTCATTTGCATCCACTATTAACAACACACCTTGACATGCAGACAGTGATCGTGAAACTTCATAGCTGAAATCCACATGACCCTGTTGATGAAAGAGAATTGAAAGTGTTTTAAAGAATGTGTTGCTGTACTGTATAAAATTTTTAATAAACAGCCTTAACCTACCATTTTTAATGAATTTCCTGCACAAATAATGTTTTTACATCACCGCAATATTATCATGACAATGTCAAGACGTGTTCATGTGCCTGTTCATGGAACATTTTATTAGTTTCGGATGCTGAGCAAGGGGTCATCAGAATTCAAGTGGGGTTTTCCAAAATTCAGGACAAGGAAACCCAACCATTTCACTTTATGGGCTTTTCCAAACACCAGCTTCTCTCAAGAGACAAACTGACAATGTAGAAGTAGTATTTGTGACACATTATCACACCAGGCATTGCCAAGGGAGGCAGGAGCTCTGTCCTCAAGAGTTGATAACATGAAGGAGGTGAGTACCTTTGTGAACTTACTGGTGTATCGATGAGATTTAAGAGATAGGTTCTTCCTGCATGACTATAAAACAGAGTTGCAGTCTGAGCTTTCACAGTGATCCCTCGTTCTCGTTCCACTTGCAGTTTATCTAACACTTGTTTATTGCGTTTAGTTTTGGCAATAGCTCCTGAAAATGTGAAAAACAATTTAAATACTGCTTTTCTTCAACAAGATGTGCTCACCTGCCAAACACAGGAACTGTGAAACCACATGTAGTAAAGTGGTAAAGTAACTATCCCTATAAGTGATTATTTTACACTTCTCACACGAATAGCTGAATGCATTAGACTTATCTATGCTAATCTGTGTGCAGTATTTGCCTTTGCATTGAAACCAGATGCTTCTTTTACTTGGTTGAGGCTGAGCTGCAGGTTATTGAAATTCAACAGGAGCACAGCACATTTTTTAAAAAAATTAAGCTAGAACAATAAAGATAAGCGTTAAAAAAAATGTATAGAGCTAAATTTAAACCAGGTGTGTTATATCTTTAAAAATCGGCTAGACAACTTTTATAATTAAACGTTTGTAGGATATACTGTAAAAAGATACATTACCTGTTATTTCTAGGAGTCGATCTGCAAGTGTACTTTTTCCATGATCTACATGTGCTATGATGCTGAAATTCCTAACATTTTCCACAGGGAATTTAGAAAGGTCATAGTTTTCCTGTAAAGGATCATGACAGTTGTAATTAAGTTTATAAAAGGAAACAAAAAAAGACTGCAGGTCCGAAATTCCACCGGTCTTAATATTCAAGATCAAGCAGAATTGTGCAAATGTTCTTAATTTGTTCTTAATGTTCTTCCCGTGTACAGGCCTGCTTTTGCATTAGAATAGCCAACTTCCAGGTTGCCATCAAGGTACTTCCAGCAAATTTCAGGTTATTGCAAACTCCCCGCACCACCATCAGTGGCCGAGTCTTCAAGAACCTCTAGAACTCCCCCTATCTAAACCCCTCTCTATCTCACTAAAACGTACCTCTTCACCCTTGCCTACATTCACCTCCTCAGCCCAATGTATTTGGACAGTCGCTGTTCAGTGCAAACCGAGACACTACATAAATGCAAGCTGTTGTCGGGATTTTATGGATCCAACCACTGTATTATAACAAATACAGCTAATTACCATACCTTTTGTCAGTCACCAGGATGGGCAAATTGCACCATAACACCCATTTCCCAGGAGGCCCATTGGAGAAAAACTGAGTATTTTTAAACTCAATATAGAAGTATGGTCCAGCTGACCAGAGAAAGGAGGAATCAAATGGACTTGAGATGTGTATTTCTAAAGAGGGCTTGGTGTGCTTAAATTTATATTTAACAAAATGAAGCCTACATCTCTGAAGCACTCAAAGACTCTACCCCACATGAAGGGTGCTAAATAAGTGCAAGTTGTTAAGTAACTGATTTCAGTTCTGCAAATGTCCTTAAGATTTGCCATATAAAAAAACAAATAATAGAGGAACTACATTCAAACTGATTAATATTTTATAAAATCCATATTATTTGTCACAGGTCACAATTTTCAATGTCAAATAGACCTAGCAGGTTTAAATAAAAATGCCTGAAAACATATTTCTTACAGAATTAAAGATTAGAAAATGACCTGCTGTATTATTGCATTATTTAACTTCCCAAAAATGCTGCAAGCCATTAACTGTATATTATCTCTCTATTAACGTGTCGTAAGAATGTCACAATTATTGATCTTCAAATTACATAAAACCTGGAATGCATTAATTCTCATCTGTCAATCCAAAACCTTCAAAAACCATAATGTTACACAAAGAGTAATTTTAAGGCTATAATCTATTAGAATGACTATGATAAACCACTCCAATTTCACTAGCTTACTTTAAGTTCAGTAACACCATTCCTTTAGAGGCTGAGGAAATATTCCACTCTTAATACAATATCTGTATCTCATCCGAACACTATCTTAGAATTACAAATACCTGATTTTGGGGTGTAAAGTGGGATTGTATGTAAATCGCTTTGTAATTTACTCACATCTACCCACAAATTATGTCTCCCCTAAACATCTGCTTGTCATGTTTCAGAATGTAAATCGACAGATGTGAAAATATATTTAACGGTTACATTTATTATTGCATGTTTGGTCTGGATATTCTCATTTTGGATTGAAAATGTAACTTTTTCTGATGTTGTAGTTACAGTGCAGGTGTTATTCAAGAGCACTACCTAAACGTAGCTAGGGGGAAAGCAGAGCTCTTTGTATATGTACTGTATCTAGGATCCCAATATCAGTTTAAAATTTAATCTTAGAAGACAGGGCAGTTCTGTCAACTTCTATCTTACATAGACTGTTTAACTGCACAGAAACAGGTCATTCAACCCAACTAGTCATTGTTGATGTTTATAATAATACTTGCATTTGATATAGCGCCTTATCGTATCTTCGATGTCTCCAAGCGCTTCACAGAATATACTGTAAAGTGAATTGACTGTATATTTTGTGGGCAAAGCGCATCAGCCAATTGCACACAGCAGTGTCCCACAAACAGTCATGGATTGAAGTGACCAATTTATTATTATTTTTTTGAAAGAATTTACTCCTGGAATAGCGATCCGCCTATCAACTAACAACCGGGTTCGACTTACTGATAGGTAAACACAGGCGTATGGAGTAAGGAAACTTGCCTAATATTTCGCCCTGCCGTGAACTGAATCCAGGTCTCTCGCTTGTGAGGCGAGTGCTTTAACCACTGAGCTACAGGACACGAGCTTCCTAATACACTCTCTCATATCCCTCTAATTCTCATTTCCCAAGCATCAAGTTTCATCCAACATTTAAAACGATGGCTTGGAATAATAATAATAATAATCCTTGCATTTGATATAGCGCTTTTCACGTCGGGAGGACGTCCCAAAGCGCTTCACAGGACACACTGTAAAGTGAATTGACTGTATATTTGTGGGCGAACGCAGCAGCCAATTGCGCACAGCAATGTCCCACAAACAGTCGTAGATTGAAAATGACCAACTTATTATTGCTTTTTCTTTTGGAGGGATTATTATTAGGCTCTGTGTGGAGTAAGGAAACTTGCCCAAGGTTTGCCTGGAATTGAACTCAGGTCTCTCGCTTGCAGAGTGAGTGCTCTAACCATTGAGCTACAGGACTCCACTTGGTTGATTGTTTCAAATTTTAAAGTAAAAATATCTCTGAATTAGCAAGGCAATGTTAATTTGCCTGAAGCAGTTATGCGACAATCCAGGGTGTATAAAAAGCATCACTTTTTTTAAGAATGAAAATAAAAACAAGTCTTTCGTCTCTTTATTTTCTGTGTCTCAAAACTGCAATTAACAGTGCAGAATCAGGGACCACGTGTGTTACCGGGGCACATATTCTGTGACACTAATAATTATGATGATATTGTTTATAATAACAATACTTGCATTTATACTTTGCATCTTTTGGTAAAGAACCTCTCAAAGGACTTTGACCTCATATAGCACTGACACTCTAATGTAGTGCTGGGAGTTGTGCTACATTGTTGGGAGTCGGATGAGACATTAAACCAAGTTCTGCGTGTTCAGGTCGACGTTAAATATTCCATGGCATGTTATTTGAAAAGAGAAGGGAGTTTATCCTGGTGTCTTGGCCAACAATCCCCCAAATAAAATTGTTCATTCACTTCATGGCTGTCACTTCTATGGCATATACAGTTAGTTCACTTTACAGTATATCCTGTGAAGCACGTCGAGACGTCCTCCTAACATGAAAAGCACCATACGAAATGTAAGGATTATTTACTATGAAGTGTATGAAGTGTATGAAGTGTGCATTTCCAGACAAACACGGAAGCCAATTTACACACACTTGCAATTATGTGGCACCCTTCTTGGTGGGTAGTGTCTTGGAAAGCTTAACAGAGTTGGAGCCTGACACTGAGCTGGGATGAGATGGGAAGTGACTGTAGCATGATCGAAGAGGAAGGTTTTCTGAAGACAGATAAGTACGGAGGAGCAAAGCAGAGGGAGAGTTCCAGAGTCTCGGGCGTAGTTGCTGAAAGAACGGCCGCTGACAGTGGAGAGGAGGGGACACAACAAAGTTCCACAAACAGCCATGGAGTGTCTAACTTTATCTGGGGGATTCACATCTTGTCCCTGACCAGGACTACCTTCCTCCACCTCCACATTATCCGCCTCCGAACCATACCTTATCCCAGATGCAGTCGAAACATGCGCTCGTCACCTCCTGACTCGACTTTTCAAATGCTCTCATTGCCAGACTCCCCATGCACAGGATCCAGCTGATCCCAAACTCTGCCGTCCGCATACTCGCCAGTACTAAACCCCGTACCTCCATCACACCAGTTCTAGCCAGGCTCCACCGGCTCCCAACCGCTGACCGGATCGATTTCAACTCTCTCACACTTGTTTTCAAATCCCTTCATGCCCTGGCGCTCCCACCTGCTTATCTCCCAACTCACAGGCTCTGGTCAACTGGCCTTCTGCATGTCCCTCACGCCCTCTGTTCTGCCATTGGTGGCTGCGCTTTCAGCCACGACACTCCAAAACTCTGGAACTCTTCCTCTACCCCCGACTGTTCGTGGGGCACCGCTGTGCGCAATTGGCCGCCGCGTTTCGCCCCCAAATATACGATCAATTCAATTTACAGTCTATTCTGTGAAGCGCTTTGAGACGTCGAGAAGACGTGAAAAAGCGCTATACCAAATGCAAGGATTATTATTATTATTAATTATTATTACCCCTCCGCCTGGAGATTCGATCGCGGCTGCGGTCGCCCCCCACCCCCCACCCCCCGTCCCCCCCGGTCAGCATCGGGCTCCGTCCGACCACTGTCAAGCGCTGTGTAAATGCAAGTTGTTGTTGTTGTCCGGGTCGCAAGGCGAGAGACGCTCTCTTCCCTTGTGGATTAGTGCCATGGGATCTTTAAACCTGAACAGGCAGACAGGACCTCAGCTTAACGTCTCATCCTAATGTGGGGGGTCTCCAGCTCCAGACAGACAGACAGACAGACAGACAGGCCTTGGGGGGGGAGGGGGGGGCAGACTGACTGACCTGCGCGGACCCACAGGCCGCTCCTGTCTGCAGCCCACGGATCGACGCTCTCGCCGCGGCCCGGGACCCGCCGCACCAGCGACACCGCCTCCAGAGCATCTGAGAGGCCGAGGCCCACATGAGGGCGGCGGCGGCGGGAGGGGAGAAGGGAAGGGAGAGGAGAGGACGGCGGCGGCCCCGGCGCCAGACTGGCGTGCGCGTGCGCGGGAGCGCGGGCTGAGCGCAATCACAAACGGTCACAGCCCCCCCTCCCCCCCCCCGGCAACCCTCCCCAGCCAATGGCACGACGAATGGTGAGCACGTGATCAGGGCCGACTGAAGCCACGCGGCGGCCCGGCCATCTTGGTGATGGAGAGGGCACTCACTCAGCAGACGCGACTCCCCACCCCACCCCCCCCCCCCCTCCCGCGTGATTGCATTTTTTTTCACGGCGGCGAATGGGGTGCGCACTGAACATGCGCCGAGTCTTTCCCTCGCTGAACAGCAGCGGATATGCGCATGTGCGGGCTTGCCCCATGCAGCTGGTGTGGTGCTGGTGTGGGGGAGGGGTGAAACTCGCAGAGACCAGGACATGTCCAGCAGCACCTGCTCACTGCTCCTTTTTTTTTGGTCAGCCCGGTCTCTGGAGAGACCGCGAGCGCGGCCGGCGCGGAAATATTTCCAATGAGTGTACTACAACGCCACATTAATAATAATAATAATAATAATCCTTGCATTTGATATAGCGCTTTTCACGTCGGGAGGACGTCCCAAAGCGCTTCACAGAACACACTGTAAAGTGAATTGACTGTATATTCGTGGGCGAACGCGGCAGCCAATTGCGCACAGCAATGTCCCACAAACAGTCGTAGATTGAAAATGACCAATTTATTATTATTTTTGGTTTTGGAGGGATTATTATTAGGTGTGTGGAGTAAGGAAACTTGCCCAAGGTTTCGCCCTCTGCCTGGAATTGAACTCAGGTCTCTCACTTGCAAAGCGAGTGCTCTAACCACTGAGCTACAGGACTCCACATTGCATTTGGCTCCGGACAGTCAGGGATTTGGACCTGAGCCGGGGTGGAGGGGGTGGCTGATTGGTTGGAGGGGGAGGGCAGGGAGGGTGGTCGAAGAGGAGGGTCTTGAGATGTGCCTTGAAGGAGGCAAGAGGGGGAGCGAGGCGAACGCAATGCTCTCTGGAGTTCCAAAGTGGAGGGAGGGATGTTTGTTCATTTTTGATGGCCGGGTGGGTGCCTGACCCGTGCGTGCCTAAAATATCCAAACCAAAAGTTCCACATGTGTACGCCACCTCCACAGCCCGTTGGCAATCTCCCTCTCTGTCTGGAATGGAACGTGCTCTTTTTCCCTGGAGGGATGCACCTTGTTTACCTATCTCTGGAAAGTATCAGGTGCAGGTTGGAAAGAGCCACGGTTTGGGAACCATGGAATATATGTTGGGTACAACAACAGTCATTTGCATTTATATAGGGTGCAGTGTCTTGAAGCATTTAACAGAGGTAGGGTGTGATGCTGAACCAGGGAGAGGGAGAGGGAGAAGGTGACGATAGGCACAGTCAAAGAGGAACGTCTTCAGGTGTGATTTGAAGATGGTTAAGAAGGCAGAGGGATTGAGTGAGAGAGTCATAGTTTTAGGGCGTAATGGCTGAAAGCATGGCTGCCGATGGTGGAGGAGAGGGAACGAGGGCAAGCAGGAGCCAGCCAAGTGGGGGTAGTCGTGGGGAGTAAACAGGTCAGAGAGGTTGGGAAGTACCAGGATGTGAAGAGATTTGTAGATGAGTGTAAGTTTGATCCGTTTTGTGATAAGGATCCAGTGGAGGCTGGTGAGGACCTGGGGGACAAGAGCTTGGTGCGGGTGAGTATGCAGGTGCGGGTCATAATTTTGAATTAGTTGTATTTCATGAATGGTGGAGCTGGGGAGACTAGCAAAGAGAGCATTGGAATAATCGAGGCAGGAAGTGACAAATGTGTGGATGGGTTTCAGCTTTGTTGAGTGTGAGTTAAGATTGGAGGTCAGCAATCTGGCCGAGGTGGAGTACATCAATAACAATATTAAACGTGTGTATCCTTTGGATTGTCACACTTCAATGCTGGTTTACGTAATTACATCTAAACTAGTGTTTAAAAGTTGAACTGAAATGGTATTCCTTGAACACAAACTGATAAGCTGCAATCCATGGGGTGACAAGTTCAACAACTCTATAAACTGGCTCAATAGGCAGTTGGCTTTTATTGAGTCCTGTAGTTGCAGCATTTTGGTGCAGAGCACTCGCTTCACAAACGAAAGTACCCGCGTTCGATTCCCAGACAGGGTGAATGCTTTGGCAAGTTTTCTTACTCCACATGCCTCTATTTACCTAGTAGTAAGTAGGAACCCTGTTGTTAGTCGATTGATGGATTGCTTTCTGGGGCTAATAATCCCTTCAAAAATAAAGAAAATAATAATGTGGTTACTCAATCTGCGACTGTGGGACACTGCTGTGTTCAATTGGCTGCTGCATTTTCCCCTCACAATATACAGTCAATTAACTTTCTAGTATATTCTGTGAAGTGCTTTGAGATGTGTCAACTACGTGATAAGGTGCTACATCAAATGCAAGGATTATTAGTAGTAGTATACGCACCCAACTTTTTTCAAAGTCAGGATGACTTTGATGAGATCAGATGAGATCAGATGGGCCAAAAGGCTTTCTTCATCCAAACCATTCCATTCGGAGTGTTCACCAGAAACCAGTCGTCGACTGGGACTTTTGATGATTTTTATGAAATTCTGATGATATGGTATCATTTGTGAAAAACATCATATTGAATGTTGCATTTTTCATCCACTTGTAACACATACACTGCATTACCAATGAAAAGTAAACAGACTTTTCAAAATTGAACATGATACATACTGTAAATACTGTATTAATGCAGTTATTTTCTGTTGCACCACAAGATGGCAATGTTAACATAATAATCACAATGGGTCTAATGAGTAATGCTTTCAAACTATTGCATTCATTGCAGCTTTAGTATTGCAAATATTCCTTATTAGTTCCGATTTTCAAATAGCTTCAATACATTTGTGATGTATACAAAGCTGTCAAAAGGTTAACTTTCCTATTTTTCTTTATCCATCTTGGTAAAGCATTACCATATTTCTCTTGTTTTGATCTCCTTGCATAGTAAATACGACAGCCATTAAAACTGATATTAGCACAACATAACATCCTTTTAAGCCTTTGTACTATAATGGATTTGAGGCAAACAGTTGTTGTTGCATGGTCGTGAGCAATTGTAGTTTGTTGTTATGTACCCCTCTTCAAAAACAAAGACAAGTTCCCCCAAATAAGCATGGCAAGGTTTCTCTTCATGCTAAAATAGCGAATGTTGTACATTGCTAAAATGAATCACTTCACAAGGATGTTACAGTTATTACAAAAGCAGATCAAAGCAAGAGCAGTGTAATAATGAAGTAAAAGTAAGGTGGTGGATTGAGGGGGTTAGTTTTTCAAAATGCAAGGCAGGAATGTGGAAATAGAAAAATAAGTAACAGTAAAACCAGAAACCCTGCTACATCAAAGACAACAGTGATCTTATTTTGAAATTCAAGTACAACCTTTCAAATTAAGTAAAATGTGTACAGTAATTAGATTGTAGCATGATTTATTTCAAAATTAAACCAATTGGATCTGATTTGCTGTATTTCTTAATAGATTTCTGAATAAGAAAGATGCAATCATTTCTAAGATACGGACTGTCCACGTACTATGCTTTAGAAATTGGAAAATTACATATTTCTTCCTAAAAAATCTGTTGAGAAATAACACAAATTAGACCCCGATATCTGACTTATTATTTCAGTGACCAACACTAACAAGAACACCTCTAATCAGATTGCAATAACTATGGACCACTTGTTTTGAGAATCCATTGATTTCTGTCTTTATTACAAGCAGGTGCTTTGTGTTAGATGCTTTGGCTTCACAATCAAAAGACTTAGCTAGTTAATAAGGTTGGGTGACTTGGATTTATCTGAAGAAGAAATTGTCATGTCAATTGTTGTCAATGCTTTTGAAGAGGTTTTGGTCAATTTCAGTTCAATCTGTGAAACAAGAGATAAACTCAAGAGAATGAGTGTATACTGCAGCTGGTCAGCACAGACTTTCATTGCCAGCACTTGTATTCTAATCAAAGGTAGACTGATGGGTATAATGTCTTTCCTCCCTGTTGACTATAAGCGTTTTATTTGAGTTTCCATCTCCACTTAATTACTAATAGCTAATGGTTCATGTCATAAAATAGGTAAAGAGCATACTTCAGTATAAATTAACAATGAGATCCAGTAGATTAATACAAAGTGGAGGTTCTGTGAGTCACTGTCACATATACTTGGTTACCAAAATGGTAAGGATGAGAACATAAGGATGACTGGCATAAGAAATTATAAGTTCATACTGCTGAGTAGGAAGAGTCTTCTTTGGAAATTGCTGGCACAGCCCTCTCCTCTTATAATACACCAACCCGTGATAAAAATATACAAGTGATTGTTAAGCACGGTCAGGAATTAATTGAATAGCTTTCTGGGGTAATACATGAGGAATAGGCATTTTGTTGAGATACAGGAGGACAGTCAACAGAGGGTAGAACGCATGAGTTGGTACTTTAAATTCAAGGAAATTTGAGAGATTTAACAAACAGATTTTGTTGACATTGGTGACACTTTGTGTTAGCTTTAGAGCTGAATAAGGACTTGTACATTCTCAACAGGGAGGTAATTTACAAAATGATAAACCTATAATACTTTAATTTGATATTTGACTGTTCAGCACCTTGGGACGTCTTCCTGATGTTAAAGGCACTATACAAATGTAATGTGTTGTTTAACATCCACCTGAACAGGCAGGACCTTGAGCTAAACACCTCATAATAATAATTCTTGCAATTTAATCTAGCATCTTTCACATCAGGAGGATGTCTCAAAACTTCACAAGATTTACTGTAAAGTGTAGTGACTTTGTATTTTGTAGACAAATGTGGCAGCCAATTTATGCACAGCAATGTCCCACAAACAACCAATAAGTCTCATCCAAAGGTTAGCACTTCCATCAAAGCATACTCCCCCAGCACTGTATTGGTATGTTGGTCTAGATGGTGAGTTCAAAGTACCAACTGCGGCCTTAAACCCACAATCTCTTAACTCAGGAGAGTGCCACCAAATGAGCCAATCTGACTAACAGTTGGACTATTAGCTTTTCTGTCCCTACTTCCTGGAACTCCATCCCAGAGTACCTTCTCCTTGCCCCTTCCCTCACCTCCTTCAAGGTCCTTCTCAAGACCTTTCGTTTTGACCCCACCTTTGGCCATCTTCTCTATCCCATCCTTCCCGAATCCCACCCCAAGCTCCAGTGACAACCCTTGATTGTCCAGCACTTTGGGATGTCCTCCAGATGTGAAAGGCACTGTATAATTGCTTGTTTTCTATACATTTAGATGTGCAACCTGGAGGCCCTTCTGAACATATTTGGCTAGGCAAACTAAATGTATATCAGATCAGTATTCCTTGTTATCTGGTGCAACAACAACAACAACAAGATTCCATTTATAAAGCGCCTTTCACGTCAGGAGGACGTCCCAAGGCGCTGCACAGTTGGGTCATGACCCGAGCAGGGGGGAAATGGTCAGGGTGAGGGGAGGGAAGGGAGGGAGCGAGGAGGGGGGAAATGGTCAGGGTGAGGGAGGGAAGGGAGGGAGCGAGGAGCGGGGAAATGGTCAGGGTGAGGGGAGGGAAGGGAGGGAGCAAGGAGGGGGAAGAGAGTCGAGAGGGGAGCTGAAGGCACGGTCAAAGAGAAAGGTTTTGAGACCGGCCTTGAAGGAGGAAAGGGAGGAGGCGGCGAAGGCACTGGGGGATGGAGTTCCAGAGCCTGGGGGCTGAGAGGCTGAAGGCCCGACCACCGATGGTAGGGCGGTTGGGGCGGGGGATGTGGAGCAGACCGGAGCCAGAGGAACGGAGGGTACGGGCAGGTAGGTAGGGGGATAGTAGGTTGGAGAGGTAGGAGGGAGCGAGGCCGTGAATGGCCTTGTAGGTGAGGATGAGGATCTTGAAATCAATCCTCTGGGGGATGGGGAGCCAGTGGAGGCGAGCGAGGGTGGGAGTGATGTGGTCCCGAAGCCTGGTGCGGGACAGTACACGAGCTGCAGAGTTCTGAATGACCTGCAGCTTGTGGAGGGAGGTGGCGGGAAGGCCGGCGAGGAGAGAGTTCCCATAGTCCAGCCTTGAGGTGACAAAGGCGTGAACCAGGGTTTCAGCAGCGTGAGGGGTGAGGTAATGCCATAGTCTGGCGATATTCCGGAGGTGATGGAAGGCGGTGCCAGTTGTGGTGCGGATGTGAGGGAGAAAGGACAGCTCAGGGTCGAACAAAACGCCGAGGTTCCTGACTGGCTTTGAGAGGTGGAGAGTGCAGCCTTGGATGCTGATGGTGTCAGCGCCTGAGGTGCGGAGGCGCTGACGTGAGCCAATCAGGAGGGCCTCGGTTTTTCGCACGTTGAGCTGAAGAAAGTTGTCTCTCGTCCAGGACTCGATGTCGGACAGGCAGCTGTCAGGACATCGGTGGTCGTGGAGTTGAGGGTAGAGGAGGAAAGGTAGAGTTGGGTGTCATCCGCATACATGTGGAAGTTAACTCCATGTCTGCGGATGATGTCACCGAGGGGGAGCATATAGAGGGTGAAGAGGAGGGGACCGAGGACAGAGCCCTGAGGGACACCACATGAGACAGTACGGGGGGTGGAGGAGAAGCCATTCGTCGAGACAAAGTGAAGACGGTGAGAAAGGTACGACCTAAACCATTCAAGGACAGTGCCTTGAAGGTTGAGGTGGGAGGACAAGCGGTGGAGTAGGATAGCGTGGTCGACCGTATCGAATGCTGCCGATAGGTCGAGGAGGACGAGGAGACAGAGGGAGCCCTGATCACAGATGGTCAGGATATCATTGGTGACCTTGATGCACCTGATTGTGTCAGTAATGTAAGCACTGTGGGCTTTGGAAAGATGTCACGTTCTATATCTTGAAACTCCTGTACAACCATCATTACCAAGAAACCTTCCTTTCAACCTGTTGCTATGACAACTCAAACCTATTTATGCTCCTCTTACACTGCTGAACGTGATGTGACCTTGGAGTAAGATTTGGATTTAAGCATTCTGAATCATTTGCTGGGGCCTGAAGATTGTTTTGTGTTTATTTTCAATGCTATCCAACAGCCTGAGGCTTGAAATTCTTAACCTGCATGACCGCTTGTCTTGGACAGAAGTTTAACATCACCCTCAGTTGTTGTAAATTCTTAATTTGGAAACTGTTTTCTGCAGTTCTTAAAAGTCTGCCTTCAAAATTAATACTGAATTTCAGAATTTTCAACATTTGAGGGTATTCTTACGTTTTAATAATGTGAGACTACATGGAATTTTAGTCTTCTGGAGTACCGTCATTGGTGACATAAAAAATGGTCTCTTAATAGTGGTCCACAAACCTTAGTGGAGTGTCATTGGTTTGGTGAATGATTTGTATTGCCTGCTTTAAATTCCAGAGGAGCAAATCAATGTTGGAGCAAAAACCCGTCTTGGTGGTTTAAACAGGCATTCTTTAATTAGGTAAATAATTTGTGTTTGATGGGGTCAATGGCAGGATAGATTGTTTGTGATCTGTCGAAGGAGGTCTTGGCCTTTATCAAATGGCCTTTTCTCATGTTATTCCTTCATTTTTTTCATAAACTGTTAATTCCACCTGGCAATGCGATGATGTTAATCATTATTTTACAGGCTACTGGGCCTAAGGTACAGAAAATGTGATAGTGTTGAATCAGCATCCCCTCTGTTTTGTAGGTAGTGAAGGTTTTATTTATATTCCTATTTATACTTTGATAAACAACTACATTTCTGCTCAACATATATCAGGCTCTGTAACACTGTTAAATATTTCCACAAATTCATTGGTTCAAAAGATTTCATTTGGTGCTTAACCAGCTGCAGAATGCTCCTCTTTGCTATTGTTTATTGATTTACCAAGGAAGCAATGGAACAGCTTTTAGCTAATAACTTATGGGCAAACTGAAAGAAAAGCATTCTTCTTGTCAAGTGGAATAAAAAAAATGCTACTATAGGCCGTAGGGTTTGGGTACAAATATTACGAGCAGTGAAAGCAAAGATATGTCAAATTCTTCAAAAGCCATTTCCCTTCTTTCATTTTCTTTTCTGGCTCTGAGGGGAAAGCCACATTTTGTCAGACCACTTGAATTGGAATTATTAGGTATCCTTTTGAAAGCTTTATTTCTTCTCAAGCCTGACAAGTCTCTAGTTTGAATAAGTTGAGTTTACCTGAAGCAAAATCCACAGTAAATGATTTCCATCAGCAGAACAAATAGTGTGTACCAGTAATAACTCCCAGCCTTTAGGCCAATCTACCTTAATCCACAACACTGCAATGCCATTGAGGTTGACAGACTCTTTGATTGAAGAGAGTAATATTGTTTTGGTCTTTCAGAGATTTATTTATCCAGCAGCATCTGTGTTGATTTTAAGTGCTCTTGTCTGAAAATTGAAAATCACCCCTTCAGGGGTATTAGAACCAAAGGGCTTTAAGTAAAACTGGACACTTGAGCATAATACATCAAGAACATCTTTGCAATAGATGTTTAAGGGAACAATTGTTTTTGAGAGGGGGGATTGGCTTAGAAACATAGAGATCAAAATGGTCACTGCTGAGTGGGAATCCAATATAGCAAAGCTCAATTACTTGGTCCTGAAGATTTCACAAAGGCTTTCATTGCTACTTGCAAATATGGAACATGACTTCCCATGGCTTATTAACAGGACATTCTGGTATAACTTGAGTTGATGAGTTTGGCCAGTATTCCATGAATAGGCTTAAAAAGACTGTTCTTGATGCTGATAAATGATTTTTGCTGAGCAGCAATCCAAGACTGTGCTTCCCAGGGCATTTCAACCAGGTTTTGAGCACTACCATTAATCAAAAGTCAGGGGGTATTTCAAAGCACATTTTACTTTGTTGCTTCAATACGGAATGAAATGTGTGCAAGATTAATTCAATTTGACCCCATTCAATTCATTTTAGCATGTATACCAGGAAGTATTTCTTTACACAGCGGGTAATTGACAACTGGAACAGGCTGCCAGGAAGGGCGGTTTAACTGATTTTTTTTAAAAAAGCTTGACGTTGTTATCGAAAGATGACAGGGTTGATGTTGTAGAAGGAAGAGATAATGTCTTAAAGGGCCATCTTCACCTGACCTCTTGTGAATTGCATATGCATTAAGCCACTGTTATACTTTTGATGTGTATATTAAATACAAATAACTTGACATTTTAGTGCATTTCAAATTAACATCCTGTGATAACAAGTGACTTGCTCTTAGCTTCCATAAAATACTCCTTGAGTTCACTTTCATTAGATATGTGATAATGGTTCATGGTGATTTTCCTGCCAATTTTCCTATTTCTTCATAAGAAAACACCTTGCATCTTATCTAATAACATGGGCAAGATTATATTGGGTTATTATTATAATATACTAGTATATTATAATATTATATTATTATTGTATTTTAATATAGGGTTGAATTTCCAGGACACAAACATTCAAAGAATTAATGCCAGTTTCTGTTAACCCTGCAAATCAAAGTCAGAAACTGAATGTGAAGAATTTCTGCCCCCTAGTATGGCTGGTTATGAAAGCTGAGAGTTTGAAGAAATATTTCCAGTTTGTCAAGCTCTAGAACTATTGTCTTTAAATGCTTTTTTTGTCCACAAAAGTTTTTAATCATTCCTAGAAATACCTCTTTCCAAATCCACCTCCACATCTAATCCTTCAGGACCCACCCTATCAAGGGCAAACCAGTGCAAAAGTGTGGAATATGAGGTTTTGAGCACAATGTAAAGGAGGATTTAATATGAGGTGAACATCTGCACAGGAGCTGATTTTTGATAAAGGCAAAGAAATTTATGGCAGAAATTGCAGAAAAGAAAGAATATGTTAGTTAAAGGAACATGTTCCTCATTGTAGCTGCTTTCCAATCTGTCAGATTGGGTTCTTCTACAGCATATATCGTCTGTAGTGTGTTTGCCCCAACACTTGACAGTCACAAATTAATGGTGGTCTTAAAGTAGTTTAAGATGATAGAATTCAAAGAGTACACTAATGCTGGTCTGCAACTCAACAATCAATAAGATCCAATTATGATTTTATGGTGATGACATGAAAGCATTAATACTGGAAACAGACTTCTGAAATTTCTCCTGGATTTTAGCATGGTATATGATATTTTACTCTCCATATTCCACCATTAAGTCTACAATTGTTTAGCTGTAATTTCTCCACTGAGATGAAAATCACAAAGTCCTGTGCATGGAAAATGCTCATTGGTCACCTGCTAGAAGGACATAATCTGTCCCAAGCACTTTCCTACAGTGATAGCTTTTTTGAGCCTTGCCTTAAATGTACATTAAAATTCTGAAACCCAAAGATTTACCTAGTCTTAGCCTATTTTGCCTTAAAAATTAAAAATTATTTTGTCTTAAAAATTAAAATTAAAATAGAGCAGAATTGTGGAAACATCTTATATTCTGGCCTGATTTGGAAATAAGGTTTTCCATTTTTTGTTTAGAAGTCAAAACCAAATTGAAGAATTTTCCACAATCCCATGAGGTTAAATTTTAAAACAAATTGATATTACAGGCTAAGACTAATGGAATTCCAGGCCTCTGATGTAAAGCTCCTGCAGTCTACATTCTCCATCTAAAAGTCAGTCCATTTATCGTGAAAGTAATCTCTTGTGCGAATTGAATTGGAACAGCCAAGAGTAATAAATCCTGGCACTTATTCATTCATGGCCGTTCATCAAAAACCTGCATTTATATAGCACCTTTAATTTATATACTTGCATTTTAAAAGCACTTTCATGTAGAAGAATGTCTTAAAAGCATTCAGACTTAAGGCAAATAGGGTATTTGCTTCTTCAGATAAATCTTTTGTTTTTAATCCT